>NW_017728943.1:127924747-127982637 GCF_001723895.1 Crocodylus porosus
GGACAGGTGTGGGGGTCTCCAGTCCCTGCCCCCCCAGGCCTTGCTGGGCAGCTCCTGCAGGCCAGGGGGTTGGGGGATGCCAGCCCCCCCATGGGCTCCGTCTGGGTGGAGGCCTCAGACAAGCCCCGGAAAGGCCGCGCCCCCCAGGCAGGGGCCCTGGCAGCACTCCGTGTCGACACCATTGTAGGAGTCGCTGAGTTTCTAGCTGAGTTCGGGTCCTCTGCCCCACGTTAACAGGAATCAGCCTCTGGGCCCCTCCTGCTCTCCCTCCGGCGCAAACGCCAGTGCAAATGCCGGCGTGCTCTTACAGAATGCGCCTGTTTGCACGCTCTGTTCGCACGGCTCGGGAGCGCGGCTCCCTACCGGCTCAGCTAAGAGGGATCCGGAGGGCTTCTCCTCTGGATCCAGCTCAGCTGCGTTGGTCCCTCTGCCCCACTTATCTTAGGGGGATCAGCTGCTGCTGCCCCTCCTGATGCTCCGTTCACTTCTGCTGCTCTCGCCTCCGCTCTGGGTCAGGTAAGGGGGCACACGTGTGTGTAAGACACACGTGTGCCTGTGTCCTTCCTCTCCCCGCTGCTCCTAGCTCCCGAGTGCATGAAGGGGCTAAAGCCTGACCAGTTATGGAGGGTGTGATAGCAATGAAGAAAAAGACTTTTTATCTTTCTTTCTGGAAGATGCTGGATCTGACCATTAACAAGTACAGTAAACGGTTTGAATGGATTGGATGCAGCTCTTCATTGATCAGCTTCCCTCAAAGGCAAGTGTTGCATTAAGCAGTAAAGGTTTTCTATGACTGAAGAAAGGTTGTAATTGTTTCCCACATTTATTTTGAATAGCTACTGCTTCTGCAAGCTGGCCACCCACCCAAATTAAGCGTTTACAGACATGAGACAGTTATGCAGATGTTGAGCAATCATAGATAAAGATCAGGTTAGCTTTTCAGGGAAAAAACTCAGTAGCCTAGCAATGTATCCACATAACACAACACTAATTTTAACTAAGTTAAACATTTCCAGAGAAGACAAATAAGAAAGAAAAACAAAACAAGTTTAGAAGATTAAAATTATGTTGTCAAACACAAGTACATGGAAACCTGGGCTTCACTGAACTGTTCTGCTTTTGATTTTTTTTTCCTAGTACAAATTTCGAAGTAAGTGCAAGTACCTTGCAAAATTTATTTCCCCAATGGGCTTCTACAGTTTACATCTGGTGATCAACTGATATGCCAGATGCAACACCCACAATTTTGGCAATAAACTCCCACATTGACAACTTCCTTGAAGAATCTACCTACTTTTCTCCTAAAACTATTGGTTGAGTTTGTGAAACAGACATGTCCTCCTTGACTGCATCCAGACATGAAGGGGTGTGCCCTTACAGTGGCACAAATAGTAGCAGCACAAATTTATGCCACTATTTTGTACTGTGTGGCACGCCACTGAGCATGCTCTGTGTTATTGGACACATTGTCCCACTTTAGGCAAACTGGCTTTGCCCAAGTCCTCCTGGCTCCCAGCATGCTGTGGCAGCAGAGGCACAAATGGAGCAGTAGCGCTCTCACTAGAGGACCAAGCCTCCTTTTGTTCCTGTGCATGTTATTTTCACATGCTCCATGCTGCCTTTTTTCCCTGGCATTTTTTTTTGCTACTGGGAAATCCTAGTAGCAATTTTTGCCTCAGCGCTGCAAATTTTTCAGCATGGGGCACATTTTAATGTTCCACACATGTGGTTTGTGACACCACAAAAAAGTCTGTGGTGCCACAAACCACATGTGCCTGCATGTCTAGTGGTATCTTCTCTAGTATCCTAGTTCTTTAGGTTTCTCTGAGTTATTCACCTTGAAGAGAATGGAACAAATGAGTTACCTTAATTCTATAATTTATCATGTGATAACTAAAGAGAACACAGGGCTGAACTCTTCCAAGAAACATCATGTCAGAAGATGTTCTGCTATACCTCGAGTCTATACTTATAAGCATATATACAAAAATAGCACAAATAGAAGTGTGGGTGGGTACTTCCTAGAGATCTTTACATACTACAGTATGCTTCAAATTCAATCTTCATAGTGGAATGGAATAAGGCACATAAGCTACCATGTAACATTGTCAATATATTTAGCGCTATCTACATTCACAGGCTTACAGAGAGGCATTAGCACTGGCCTTGAGAGCTAGCAACCTAATTGTAACAATCCCAGATCCCAGGTACAGTCAGGTGAACCTCTACAAGACATTCCTGAAGTGACCTCACACCTTCAGGGGTACCTTCAGCTCCAAAACCCTCTCTGCCCCCTGCTGCTTGACCACTGAGACTGGACCAAGATGCTCCAGAGATAGGGTGACCATAAGTCCCAGTTTGGCTGGGACACTCTAGGATTCCATAGCCCAGTCCTAACTGAAAAGTCCTGGTGTACCAAACTGGTGTCCAGACAGGCAGCACTGCTTCTGGGCAGGCACACAACCCTGCCCATAAGTGGCACATCCTTGCTCCTGCAAAGGAGCAGCAGTGCCTGCCTGGCCACCTGCCTGGCACACCATGCCACTTCACCACCCTGCAGGACTCCAGCCCAGGATTCTTGCTGAACTGGCTGGGATGGGGCAATGGAGTCCTGGAGTGCACCAGCCAAACTGGTACGTATGGTCACCCTATGGTCGCTCTATCCAAAGGTCAGCAGTCTAACTTGTGGTGCTTCAGCTATACCTGTTTCATCCAGGCCTTGACAGCTCTTAGCAGATGGGATTCTGCCAGCTAGAAGAATCACACCTTTTCTTTGTCTTGTGCTCAGAAAAGATTGATTCTCCCCACCCTTTCATGGGAAGGGGCCAGCCTGTATGGTCAGATGTTCTGAGATCAAAGTTAATACAGTAAATTAGAAGTTAATAAATGAGTTTAAATGGTAAAAAAAAAGATTTATTACAAAAAGAAGAAGAAACAGAAAACACCAGTAACAACATGTTGAGATATAGGCAGAGATATAAGAATAAGCAGACACAAGAAAATATCAGAACAATAACTTGTTCTTACCCTGCATCTTAAATCTAAGAATACAGCTCCTACCAAGCTCAGTAGGTTAGAGAGAAGCTTCTGCATCTGATTTCTCTGCCAGGACATCCTGCAATGTCTCCTGTCAGCCTGCTTTATTCAGATCACTGAATGAGGGCCTACATTCTCCCCTATTCCCAGGGAAGCTAGAGATAAAACTCTGCTCTCAAGGCAAGGCTTAAGTATAATTTTTATCTGACCAATTACATACCTCACCTATTGGATTCTCAGTGAATCCATACAATGCATATAACTTCCCTTACCATAGGGACTTGATCTGCATTCCCTACCCCTTCCTCCCTACAGGAACACAGCCTTGCTGCATGTAGAGCAGCACCCAGCCCACAATGGGTGGTTCACCTCCACCCCACATACAAATCCGGGGTGTACATGCCCCCCATGCCTCCCTCAGGAGTGCACACAGTGGCGGGGAACCATGCTCCCCCAAGCCCCTGGATGAGCCGCCCACAGATGCATAACCCACTCCAGCCCTGGGGTCCCATTTGCCCCAGCTCGTGCCCTGCCCCTGTCCCACTCCCTCCCTCACCGTAGGGGCCTCAATTTGCACCATCCCCACCCCTTCCCCTCCACATACTTACTTGCTAGGTACTGCTGTACATGCAGCAAGGCTGTGTTCCTGTAGGGTACCGTATTTCCAGTTTAAAAAAGATGACACCTGTTGGGGGGGGTAATATGATTGTGGGGGGGCAGCAATATGCCCATGCCCTACTCCTGCCCCTCATTCCCAAGCCACAGCCCCCCAGCCCTGCTGCTGTGCCTCACTCAACCCATAGTACCCTGCATCCTGCCAGTGCATGCGGGGGGTCCCCCCTCCCCAGGCTCCAGACCCCCCTGCAGGGACCTAGGCTCCAAACCCCACACACACACTCACAGCCCCCCACACCTTCACAAATTCCCCCCACACCAACCCCAACTATGCAAAGTACCTGCATAATTTTACATAATTTTGAGTTTTTAGCTGTGCGATTAAAATCATGATTAATTGCAAATAATTTTTTTTAATTGCACAGCAAATCGCAATCAAATTTTTAAAATCATTTTACAGCCCTAATAAGAAATACATTTTATATCAGATACCACAATGCATACAAAAATAAGGATGACCGGATGACCAGGCTAAATACAGCTTGATGATACCCATCCATAAAGACTTTACATGCCTATGATTCTATGCCATACCAGTAAAGTAACTTCAAGAAAGCATGCATGACACTCACAGAGCATAGCATGACATCCACAGAGCCCCCACAGGGCATAGCAGGGTTCATGACACTAAGAACCATATATTCTCTGTAATATCCCCAGGTTGATCTGGATAGCATTTGCTCTCTGTTTGACACTTTTCCCTCTGGGACATCCATTTGTCCAAGTTTAACTTATGTAATGGTTGGTCCTTAGGCAATGGCCAACCAGATTTTGAAATATCTAAAAGCCTTCCAACTTTTGTTGCTCACTTTGGACTGCTGGAAATTCTAATAAAAAACTTAGCTGGTCCCACAGCAGTATTACAGTCTAATCTACCAATGACAGAAAAACAGACTCGTGCCTTTAAAGAACAAATAATTCTTTATTAGAACAAATAACATCTAGTCTGCTTTTTAAAATCAAGAACTGTTTTACTGAAATTTATTTTAACTGTATTTCATTACTGAACATCATAAAAAGGTAATAAAAAGATACAACATGTTATTTTCCCCTGAAGTGAATGTGCAAATGCAACTTATTGTATTTATAAGCTTTTAAGGCAATAATTTTATAATCAAACAGCTGTTGCAACAATGAATTTTATCTCCAGTATCTCAGCTGGTGATGTCTTTTAAAAAATTGATAAAATCTTTTCATGATGCTGAATAATTAATCTATAAATAGCTACCCCACATACATGTAGCATAAAAACTGAAGGACAAAGTTGGCAAAGAACAAATGGGTATAAACTGGCCATGAATAAATTCAGACAGGAAATTCAAAGATTTGTAAGCCACAAAGCAGTAAGGTTCTGGAACAAATTTCTAATAAAAAATAGTAGGAGAAAAGATGTGCCTTTAAAATTAAGCTTAATCTGTTTATGAAAGAAATTATATAGCATGGTTTCTTTCAAAAGAAATGCAATATGCTCAGTGACCCAGGAGTTTTCAGCTCTATGTTCCTACATACCAAAAAACAAAAAAAGCAAAAGAAACTAAGGATGGAAACAGATGTTGCTTTTTGTTGCCTTTGTGTAATCATAACATTTTTATGGTGATATAAAAAGCAAGCAAACAGATGTCTATGACCCTTGTTGTGCCACAGATGCCCAAGATTTGTGGCCATGATAAAGATAAATTTGTGCCAGTATTTAGTGGCAGATATCTATTTGCTTTGTGACAGCTCAGGCAGCCTGGAGCTGCCCACACCCTTCAGCTGTCCTGGGCAGGTGCTCCCATCTTGCGCACCTTGGGAATTCCCATGGAGGATCAGGCCCCTCAAGCCCCAAGAGAACTTGTCTGGGTTTCTTCTCTTACAGAGCTGTTCCCAGGGGAATCTTGGGGTTTATCTCCGTAAGTAGGGGAAGACAGCATTCACCACTTACAAGAGACGTGCCCCTGGGATCTCCAGGGCAATCCCCATAAACAGAAAAAGTCAGAGTTTTCCCACTTATTGAGACACATCCCTGGGACTTCCCAGGAGAGCCTCAACTTTTCTCGCTTACAGAGACATACCCTGGAAATTTCCTAGGGCACATTTCTGTAAAAGGCGAAATCTGGGCAGGCACACCCAGGGCTTGAGGGGCCCAGATATGCACAGAAATTCCTGGGGTATAATGGACTGGGCCTCTCAAACCCCAGGAGAACATCACCTGTTGTCCCATAGCATCAAGAGGCAGGACCACTAGAAGTGTTTTACCCAATGAAGCAGATTAACTGTGCCAGGCCATATCCTAGTACAGCTGATCCATTTCATTTGGCAACATCTATTTCTAGCCTAAGACTACCAGTACATCTACATGACAATGCCCATGGGAGGTATCTAAGCTACTTTAGATACCTAAATCAGTATAGTCTCATTGATGTAGTGCTATGCCAGGGCTAATTAACCCAGCAGAGAATCAGTATATTTATTCAAACAGCACTTCCACACTAAGCTCTACTCTTTTCATCTAGCTCCTGAATCTCTATAGGACCATGTAGACATTCCATAAGTACAAGATACAAAATAGGACGTACGTGCTACAACACAGCATTCCAATCTATTCAAGTACCACAACCCAGAACTCACAGCCTTTCTTTCAAAATGAAATGTTGATCATTCTTTTACTTTTAAAACAGCAACAGCCAAAAAGATAACAAATATGCTTTCCTCATACACAAAATTATAGGTCAGAACACTCTCCCAAGAAGTAGAAGACTCAAGTTCAACCCATATTCTCACCTTCCAAGAAAATATGTTAACCACCATGTTGAGTGAGGGCTAACTCCACACTTTCTGTTAAAGTCATATCTACAGGCACAAAAGAGTTCAAGAAGCACTTGAGACAGGACTCAAGGAGGCATGACTCTTTAGCCTAGTGGCTATGGCATTAACATCAGAGGAAAGAGTCCTACATTCCAGTCCCTGCTCAAAGGTCTTTTTATATATTTTATACCTAGCTAAAATCACCAGGCTAGGAAGTCAAGCTTTCACTTGACCAAAGCTGTCACATCCTAGCTGATGGTCTTAATCACTAGACTATTGCATAAAAGGGTGGGAAAATTCTTCTTCATATCAAGTTACAAAAGCAAAATGGTGATTGCCACTATGTATTTTTGGCAGTTAGATCCCACACATGTATCAGGTATACTCTAAGATTGTCTACTGGACTAATCCCTCAGGAGAAGTAAGCTAGTTTCTAGATTAGAGGCGGTCAATTATTTCGGGTGGAGGGTCATTTACCAAGTTGTAGCAAGCTGCTGAAGGCTGCAAGAGTAGCCCTGCCCCTTGACAGGTGCCCTGCCCCCTGGTCACCATCTTGTGACTGGAGATCCCACCCTCTAACCCCTGACCTTTGCCACCAGAAACCCCTCCCATTGCCCCTGAAAGTACTCATTTCAGCAAGGGGTTTTGCCACCTCAGAACCAGAAAAATAACAAATAAAAAGCAAACATCTAAAACATTAATTAATTTGATTTTTAAAAAGATTTTTGTCCTGGTTTACATGCATTTGTGTAGTGTACATAGAGGCGATTGTATATAATAGCTTAAAATGAAGTATTTTTATATTATGGGGAGGTGGGTATAGGTTTGTGGGAGGCTGTAAATGTGTGGGTATCTGGGGTGTGGGGGAGGGTATGGAGTGAGGGAGCATGTGGATGTGTGTGTGAATATGTGGGCTGTGGGTGGGTATGAGGTTTGTGTGGGGTTGTGTGGGGGGGAGGGTGGCTGGGGTGTGTGAGATATGTGAGTGTGGGAGGGTCTGCATGTATGGCAGTGCAAAAGGGGGTGTCGGTGCATGTGTATGGTGGGGTGTGCATGTGGGACTCACCCTATGAAAACACACACACACCAAGCACCCCTAGCCTCCCGACACCAGCACAGCCCCATGCTTCCTGGTCCAGTGGTGCAGCCAGGAGCTACATGGTCTGGAGCAGTGCAGGGGCAGGAAAGCAGTGAAATGGCTGGGGGTGGACCAAGGCTGCTGCCAGCTCCCCTTGGGTTTTATTGCCCCTGGCTCCTATAATCTTTGACAGGCAGCCAGGAGCAGATAAATATTACTTTTCTAAATTTTTTAGGGGCCCCACGGGCCAGATTGAATGGCCTGGTGGGCCAAATCTGGCCTGCAGGCTGTACTTTGCCCGCCCCTGTTCTAGATCCCATATAAATTTAAGTATCATGTCTAATAGCTGCCTGGATAGTAAGGGGTAAGGATATAAAAAGGCTTACAATATGGATTGATGGCATTAGTGGTTCTGACTGGTTATTATTTTTTTTTCATCTTACAATAGTACTAGCATAATGTTAGCCTAAATACTCCAAGAGCCAAATATAATCTGAAAGACCACCTCAGAAAGTAGCGTCTGCCAAATGGACAGCATACAGCTCTCGGAGCTTTCCTTGCACACTGGAATGTTTTTGTTCAACTCCTAGGGGTCACTGCAGCATCCTCTTTTTTCTCCCCACAGTTTTAAAGAGCGAACCCAATCTTTGGCAGTCCTAGCCTACAAATGAGGATGTCTTCCTTTAGTGTCTGAAAAGGTCTGTGGAACATGCTGTGAGGGATGACTCTCTGCTCTCCAAGAACTGTGGCCTTCATCCAAAACCCACTGAAGCTGCAGTGATTCTTTGCTGTGGTATGGTGCATAACTCTGCCCTTTCACTCAATTACCTTTCAGTCTGTCTACAGTGGTTAGATGTACTGCAACCGAGACTGAACATTTCCTACACTCCTGCTACTCATCACTGACATTTTCTCTCATTTGGCCTATCTTTTTAACCTTAACCATTTATTTTCTGTAAAATAATACTTTACTTGTGCAGCTGTTATGTTTAAAATGGGCTCCGTCTCCTTCAAGGGTTGTTACTCATATTTCTGTTTGTTCTACTGATTAAGTCAAGTTGACTAAGTAGCTTTTTCTAATTTTTCTTTCTGCATTTAGAGTTGCTTAGTCTTTTAACAAAAGTTGGAGAAATTATGAAAAATATTTTCCTTTCTGGGTCATTGGCTTCTGGAAGGCACATTTCTTTCTTAGGAAATCAACATTTTATATACGGGGAGATTCACACTAGGGATTTTCTGACCTTTAGCTTGCCTTGCATACTTCCCCAGAGATGACAAACCTTGTTCCTGGGAGAAGCTTACTCCCACTCACACATCCTTCAACTACAGCACCCATGTTTCAAAAACTAAAGGCCATAACAGATGTGCTAAGAAACTGACATGAACTCTACTCTTTAAAACACCTTTTGCAGACTCCAAAAAGTTGCACTTCCTTGTAGGATTCCTAGCACTTTTTACAAAGCTAGGCATTGCCTTTCTTCATGATAACATCTCCCTCCTCCCTGTCTTGCATATATCCAAGTAGCTAGACACAGTCTATTTCATGTACATAAATCTATAGTTATAATAATACATTTGGGCCCAGTTTATCATTTACATTGAGAAAGACCTTACTATTTATTTGAGTAGTAAGATACTACTTGTTATAAAAAAATATAAAAGAAACTGGTTTACTGAGAAGATGTGTAGTCTTGCAATTAAAGCCCTGGCCCAAAAAACAAGAGTGGGAAGTTTTAGTCCTACTTCTGCTACAGACCATCTGTGTCTCCTTAGGGAAGTCATTTATCTTTCTTAGTGCTATATGTGCAGGGATCCTGGTTTTCTCTTTTTAAAAATCCTAAATTCTCCAATTTAAAAAAAATGGAATTCTGTGATTAAAACTCCCCAAATCTGCATTTTTCCATGATTATAATGAAAGGCCACTTTATATATAGGTATCAATTGAATACAATGTTTTATTGATTCAATTACAATTTTAACACAATTTGGAAGCCTACCAATGCCTCAATCATTATAACAAAATATTCTAAATACCTGTATATTTTTTGTATTAAATTTTGGTTTCTTTACATGCAAAATCAGAGCTCCCCCTACCCCCGCTGCTTACCAGGATGAGAATCCACCCCACAAGGGGGCTCCATGACTCAGTGGGTGGGACCTGGTGTGGGAGGCCAGGGTGGGGTGGGGAGGCTTGGTGCTGCCACTGCTGGAAGCCCCACAGCAGCCACACCACCATGACAAGGTACCCCCTGCTTTCCCAGCAGAAGTGGGGGGTTGGGCAGACACAGAGCACCTCACCATGGCAATGTGGCTGGTGTGGAGCTCCTGGGCAGCACCACCATTGAGTTGTGTCCCACTCCCCCCTCCCCTGCTGCTGCCAGCTGGGCAGGGGGCACCTCACCATGGTAGCAAGGCCAGCACAGGGCTCACCATGGTGGTGTCTTCACTAAGACTCCCTGCCCTGCTTTGCCCTCCCATGCTGGGTCCCTGCATCAGGCATCCTAAATCTGTCCCTGCCCTGTGCAGAAATCTGGGGGAACATGTGCCCCACAAGCCCACCAATGAGTTGCCTCTGGCATCGGAACCATCCCCAGAAATGTGCCCAGAGGTGTGGAGCCAGCCCCTTACCAGCCCCCTGGACATGGCTATATCCTGCTCCATCCTATTTCTGCCCCAACATTAGGCCTCAAGCACCATCCCAGCTGGGCATCATCCCAGCCCGAGCTACCAACCCCCCTCCTCCCCCCCTGCCATCACCTATGCCCCCTTCCCCCCATAGATGTGCCTGCAGGCAGCTGTGGGAGCTGCTCTCCCCTGAGTCCACTCCCCCCAGCCCCTTGCAGACTGGCAGAGTTCCAGCCTGCAAGGGGAAACCTGCCATTTCCTGGGTTTTCTCCTTTAAAGGAGAAACTCTAGGGTATTCTCCCTTAAAGGAGAAAATCTGTGTTTTTCCATGGTGAACCAGAAACACGATTCCCTGTTCATCTGCATAATAAGAATAATTTTGCTGTTAATCACAGGCATTACAAGAAGCATTACTAATGGTGAGTCCCTCTGTTGAGTGATGAGGGCCACTGGATAAGTAAAAATGTAAGACGAGCCCCTAAACACAAATGCCTTGTTTAAAATAAAAAATTTTCTCCATTGTTTACCTTGTTTTCTGAAGACTTTTGCTAACACATTATTTAAAAAATATTTGAGGGTCTCTCCTCCACTTGTTAGGTAATAATGCACCTCACACATCACGATGTGACAATAATGTCATTTCCCATTTTCAAAAGGATTCTACTCTCTGTGTGTGCCTGCGTCTGTGTTTTAACATTGTGAACTGCCTGTTTTAAAAAAGACAGCAGGCATATTTAAAAGCTGTCACTACCACTCCTGCCATTTTGAATGCAGATTCCAGGAAGTTCCTGGCATCTAAGTTGAATGATCTGATTATAACAGTTGAAATCAATTTGGGTGTATTATTTACTCACAGATTGGCAGGTCTGGTGCTCAACTAATCAAAACCAATTTCATTTGGAAATAGGACCATTTACAGGCCATTAGTCCATGGTAATATTGACATTTTCATAGCTTGTATAAAAATTTACCAAAAGGTTAAGCAGCTAAGTTATTTATTAACCTTACAAAAGTATTCATTATTCATAAAAACTGAAGTAGACACTGTACATTCCGAAATATGTATTTTTTAAAACCAAAACCAAACACTTCATGCATTGGGAAGTCATTGCCATGCCAATATTCAGAAATCCTAGATTACACTATACTGAATGCAGTTCAGTATTATCAGAGCAATACCGGCACTGCAGATGCAATGCATAGTAATCTTATTACACATTGACAGCTTACACCCTAATGGCTCTAATGGAGCTGTTATGATGTATTGTGTCATTTTCTAATAGGAATACTATGCAAAAAACAGCTGTATCTTGACAAGCTCCACAAATAACAAATTCTAAAATAACTATCACACTACATGCTGTCAATGCATAGTATGTAATTCTGCAGGAAAGTAAGAAAGCCCTGCAAAAATGCCTTATTATTATTATTATTATTTTTGCTTTTATCTAGACACTTATCTGTGACAATCTTGAATATTTTGATTAATTTAATCTTATAAATACCCTGATGAGGTAGGAAAGTGGTATTTCTCACATCTCATACTATAACATACAGATGTCAAATGACTTCCCCAGGTCGCACAGAAACACAGTGATTATGTATATACAACATGGTGTAATACAGAAATACCTAAGTTAGCTTGGGTCCCAGAAACAGTCTAGTTGTATTAACAGTAGGCTGTATTATCCCCTACAGAGGTCTATGGTACCATGGATAGAGTGCTTCCTGTATTCCACTAGCTTATTTAGAGCTAACTCTGGTATCTCAACATTGCAAGTACAGATGCAGTTTTGACAGAACTAGAAAAACAACCCAGTTATCCTGCTTTCTGCCTACCCCTTAGGCAAAGGGTTAGTGTTCTGCCATTGTTGAGAAATATTAACAAAATTGAATTACACCTAGTTATTGCATCCTCAAAGACCATTTAATAATTCAAAAGCAGTGACACTTTAGCACAAGTCATGAAGGATAAAAACAGTACTTTTGTTCTTAACTTTTCTTTATTTTACCCATTTAAATTAGTTCTGTGGATAGTACTTGTACGCAGGCTTTTGAGTTTAGCTTTGAGAGAGATTTTTTTCCTCTCACAGGCTGGTTCAGAGGTGTCACAGGACTAGGCCTTAATGTAATTTAGTGCATTCAGTAAGATTATAAGATTTTATAGGGAACTGCAACCCTATAAAATACTAAAACTAAAGTGACAGATTTAGCGCAAGGTAAATGATATTGTTGCTTTGATACTATGCTGTCCTTGTTCCATAGGAAACTTCCACTCTGAGCCTGCAAGCTCTAAGAATGAATTGAATATAAATGGCTCCAAAAACTGGGATAGGATGTATGGTTCACAAAGCATCCGCCGCATTTGGAAGAAACGAGGAACTTGGGCCCAAATCATCTTTGAATTTTTCACACCTGTCACTTTCATAGTCATGTAAGTGCAGTTTTTTATAATTTATCTGCCTTTTAGATTCTATTTCCGTGTGTGGAAGAATAGGATCACCCAGGTAGATGCGTACCTGCCAGAAGTAAAATGGGGGAGGGAGAAGGGTGACTCCCCTACCACATTTAACCTGACAGCTGAGTGGTTACTGTACTTGTCTCAAGGGCAGAACTCTTGGATTGTAGGCCCCCATGGCCACGAATCTCCATCTCCTTCATCCCAGGAAAGTGTTCCAGTGATCAAGGCAGATCTAGCATTGCCTGAAGCGCCTTCCTCTTGAAGCTGCCTCTCTTCTATTTGTATATTTTATGTAATGAATATGAAATGCCAGATCTGAAAGGCCATTGTGAGCATGATCCAGAGCCTTATGGCTGTCTCCCTTTCAGGCAGTATTTTTCTCACTGAGCCACCCTACATCTAACATGCTTGCCTCCCTGCCCCGGTCAGTTAGCCTCAAAGGAATGCAGGGAATGTTCTGAGCACTGACTTTCCCATAGTTTAACAGGTAGAGCACTTTATTGGCAAGTTGGCAATAAAGGCTTAACCCCCTTCTGGTTTAGGGAGGTCTAGAAGCTGGGTTTCCCATTCCCTGAGCAAGTGAACTAGCCAATAAACTTTTAGGACAACAGGTTGGGATGGCCCTTTATCTTCCAGTGTCAAATACTTGCTAGCCATTGTTTTTCTTTAACTAAAGTTTCAGGGACTTCCATATCTGGGCATATTCCGCCATGGAGACCATATGTCCCTGATGGAGCTTTCTGAACATGTACAGGAGGGTTTTAGATGGTAAGCACACCTAAACGTGGTACTAAGAAATACAAGAAAAATAGGAAATTAGCTTCCTGTTATATCATATCCCTAGCTGTTGCCAGCATTTCTGCTAGCCTGCATCATGAGAGATGTAGTTTGGTCAGGGACACTGACTAACAAAATTTGATGGGGACATGAGCTGACTGACCTGCATGTTATACAAGACCCTGCAGCAGCATTACCAAATTGATAACTGCTGCCATTATACTTGCACATACTTAATGCTTTCAAAAACATAAGTAGAGAGTGTGATTTCATGATTTAGTGTGCTTTGCAGCTTTACATATCAATGTAATGGGTATAGCTATGCTCTTTATAGTGCTGTCTCCCAGCAAGCAACTGGTGCACAAGGTCTAACTAAAACTAGATTCCCTCCTAGCTAAAATGCTCTCTCTTTGGAAATGCTACTGGAAGTGAAGAATATCTTTAACTTGTCCATTAGAAAGGCAAAACCCTAACACAGATCAACTATGAGAAACAAGTTACCCCAACTTCCCCACCCAGTACTTGGGCCAGGCAATTGCAATTTGTCCTATAGCTATAAATAGTTGTGACAGAAAGGGATCTGAAAACTGGATACATAAAAGCAAAGGGACAATGTTTTAAAGGTGCATGACACATTTTTGGAGTAAGGAATCAATAGTTTGCTTTTAAAAAATGTGATCAAATGCATAATCTCAATATTATTACAAGTGGTACACCTGTACACTTTCAGGCATAATATAAGAGCACAATATCCAGTTCAATGCCTTCACTAAAAAAAGTATAAACACAGCAATCTCCAGATCACATACACAAGGGCTGTTAAATGGTCAACAACATAGCAGAAAAAAATGCCACAGCCTAAGGGGCTGAGAGACTTAACGTCAGATAATAACATCTCATGTAAACTGTACGTGAATACATTCCCTAGAGAACTCTAAAAGAGGATAAAAAGAAGATGAACAAATAATAGATGTATTAAGGACTGTTTCAATCTGGGTTCCAGATTTAATTTAGTGTGTTTATTAAAGATGAGAAAAATCATTCAAAAGGAATAATTTATTCAGCAAACTTCACCTTTTTTCTGCACAAACCAATTGGAATTCTCAAATTTGTTTAGTATTTGAAATTATTCACCAAATAATTTCTGCAAATAACTCTGCATCTACAGATTGCTTGTGGGAATTGTGTTGTGAGTATTTGATATTCAAAATTCAGGCTGTTTTGAACAGCTACAGAGAGATCACATAATAGGTTCCCTGCTTGGGTAAATGCCAGTTTTAAAATCAGGTTTCCAATGTGATTTTAGAAATTCATTCATTTATAGCTAAAGTAAATCGTTACCACCAACTGATTATTCAAGACTGTTAGCTGGCAAGGCTAATTTATCTGCATATTAGTATTAATTTTCTGGGTGGTTACTGTAAGTCTAATTATTTTCAGGGTGCTCATAGATTTTGTGTAAGTATTCTTTTTAATAGAAAATACAATAATTTTACCCAAAAAAAGTATTGATTCACTACTCAAGAATATTAAATCACTTATTTAGTTATGATCCAATTCAAAAAAGCACCTGGATTTCTTTTCAGGATAGGACATAAGGACTTGCCTCATTTTAATTTTATGTTTAAATCCCATTTATATGTGGGATACAAGTATTGCCCTAGATGGGGATGCTTCATGAATTTGGGCCTTAAAATTGGCTAGATGATAGGTATAGAAAGCAGAAATCTTATTGATTTATGCATATAATTAATTAAAGGCCAGGCATTTGGCTATTTGTAAAGCTCCTCTGCATAACCCCTTTCACAAGTGATCCAGTTAAGTTTAGCCTTAGCCAATAAATAATAATAGCAAAGGCATTCATCATTCAGTGAAAGAAAGCAGAACCTCAGCACAACTGCTCTGTTCATCCATACATGCCTGCACACCATGAAGCCAGTTTCCCGAAAGCACACCTCATTCAGTGAAGGCCACTTACTTTGATCGCCAACCTGGAGGCCAAAGAACCGAGTACAAACAGTGAATTCTTGGCTGGACTGAACGGTACAGACTGGACCGGACTGTATTGCACCAGCTTATTGCATATAGCATCTTTCAGTCCACCGGCTTTAATGTCAAACCTTCCAGCAACAATCACTACCACAGTTGAAAATCATTGCTAAATATGATGTCAGTCTTCCTCTACCAGGATAAAAGATGCTTAAGCTTTACAGTTTCTTTACAATTTGAAATCTTTACAGTTTGAGTTTCTAGACAATGCCAAAAATGTCTAAGTTACAAAATTGTCCTAACTTTGCAATGTCCTAGGAATTTGAAAATGTTTCTCTGTACCCATGACAGAACTTAATCTAGACATTTGTGTCATTTTCTTCAATCCTCAATGTCTTCATTGCAGCAGAGGGGAAATTTTCTTTCCCCAGTTCCATATAAAAATGCATGTTTATTGTCAACCATGAGCAGGTCCACTTAGTTATGAGACACTGAATCAAGTCATATTATGATATATAATTTTCTAGCAACTTCTACATTGGTTTGGCCTGTTCAGTTATGGTTTACAGCATATTAACATTCTGAGAACAGCTCAGCACCTCTTCCTACAGAAAGCTGGTAAAAAGTGTTTCAGTATGACTTTTTTTGATGGAAACTGGTTTTTTTAAATGAAAACAAATTTCTTCATGCAATGTATCTGTTTTCCATAGAAAAGCGAAAGACTTCACCCAAAAAACAATGCATTTCAATTTGGTAATGCTGCTGCCTTGCCTTGTATAACATGCAGGTCAGTCAGCACACGTCCCCATCAAATTCTGTTAGCCAGGCTCCCTGACCAAACTACATCTCTCATGATGCAGGCTAGCAGAGATGCTGACAACAGCTAGGGATATGATATAACAGGAAGCTAATTTCCTATTTTTCTTGCATTCCTTTAGGTGTAAGAAGAACTTCAAATGTAATGATGTCTACAGCTAAACACACCACACCTCACCTCATCAGCTGCAATGGGATTTATTTGGGTGATTACCCACTGCCCCAAGCTGGGGCCCAGCAGCACAATATATGCACACCAGGGATTTCCCAAGATGCACCTCTGCAAGCAGTGCAACCTGGGCAGGTGCTTCTGAGGCTTTAGGGGCCCAATCCTTCAGGGAAATTCCCAAGGCATGCAGGATTGGGCCCCTGAAGTCCCAGGGAGCACCCGCCCAAGCCAGCTAGAGAACACAGGCAGCTCTCGGCTGCTGGCAGTCTCCCTCAATAAAGCAAACAGCCGTCTGCCACAAAGAAGTGGCACATATTTTTCCACCTATTGTTCCAGCCACAAGACTTCCTGTCAAGCATGCATGTTAACCTTACTCATCGGGTTCATGTGCCCCAATGGCACCATAGTTACTGCACCATTGTGGCAGCTGAAAAGTATGTCTGTGTGATAGAAGTGCTTGCTGAAGGCTCTATGAAGATTAGACCAAATGTTTTTCTGTATTTGTTTAGATATTAAGCTAAAAGTTGTTGCTAAAAGCCTAATTATAGTTTAAGATGTAGTGAGGCCTTGTATAAAGTAAGGCCTAGTAAATTTAGCAAAGCCTAGAAGTAGTAAGGCCCTGTGGCACAGTTAAAATTACCTTATCAAAGGAATGCAAGGCCTTACATTGCTATTGGTCAGTCTATGGACAGTTGAAGAAAAAGGAATCTAAGTAGTCGTATGTTATCAGCATCCTTCAGAAGCTATAAATTAGCTGAAATATCTGGAAACCATTCAGAAGGAAGATGCAGCTCTGTGAAAAGGATTAGTTAGCTGTTGCCTAGATCAATGGACCCATGGACCTCGAGGAGCCCAAGAACTGCATTCCTGGCACCCCTCAGACAGCATTGCTCGGGGACACCTGACCTCGCTGAACTTTGTGGAAAGAGAAGCTTGCTGTGTATCAGGCATCAGAGGGACTGCCAATAAGTTGCCGACGCGAATTGCTTTTGTCTGTTGTTGTTTGTCTTGTTATTACGTGTAGTTGTGTTTTTTTTAAGTCAATAAATCCTTCTTACCTTTCTACCCCCGACCACACTCTCAATCTAAACCCTCCGCAGGTGGCTGGGACAACCATGTCCCCGGTGCATGGTTATTTTTAGCTGCTACATTGCCACATTAATACGCTACAGCAAAGGAGAACATTGCTACGGGAACATAGCATCTCCTGTAGACATGCCCATTGTGTGACATTTTTTCCCTGATTTTTCAGATACAGGTATTGTCATCAAGTCCCATTTATTGCCACCAGTTTTAAACATTTTTCATTTTTCTGATACTTGTATGATGCTTTCCCTTCATCCCCCGATAATCTTTTCTGAGAGCAGATTAAAGTTACCTTCGCCTATTATTTTTGTCTAATTCATTGTGCTATATGACTTTCTCTTCCTGATCACAACCTTTATTCATACCATATTTACAATGTTTCTCTGCTGGCCTAAGTCTAATTTGTCCCTGACTCTGAAATAATAATTTTGTACTTGATATACCTATTTTGGTGCCAAAAAACTAAGCACCTTTTTCAGAGATCATTTGCCTTCTGAGGCCTGTGGTGTCACAACCAGCCACTTATACCTATGACATAAGATTTCATGCATGTGTTTGTGAAATCTGTTATACAGGAAGTCTCACCACTTAACTTCTCTTTGTTTATGGGTTCTTGTCATTAGTACATTCAGGCCTGCTGCCTTGGAAGCCAGAGAATTTCAGTGTCACTTTATAACTTTCTTCCTTATATGTCTGCAACACTAGGGGAATGCTTGTGGGTATCAGTTGCACCTGTTGGTTTACTGGTGCCATGGGACGCCTCAACATAGTCAAGCGATCATGCTTGTTGTTATCAGTTCCACCTACTGAATTCTTTGCATTGTCAAAAGTCTTGTCCAACCTTCTCATGTCAGGAGCTGTTCATTTATTTGACCCAAAGAACTTTGCGCAGTTTGGGTCTCTAAGTATTGAACTAGAGAGAATCTGCAAAATGTTTTCAGTCTCGTACAGCATTACTATGGCCAATATCTGTGGTGGCTATCTATGAAGCCATGAAGATTTTTAGTTTACTTAAAAATGTTTGGGCCTTCAATGTGAAGTACCCCTAATAATATATGCATTCTGAATAAGAGCAAAACATATGGAATAATGTCATAGAGAGGTAATTAACATTTAGTTTGCCTATTTGTGTGAGAGCTAATTATTATATCTGATGGATTCTAACTGAAAGAATTACATGTTAGGTAGGGTGACTATAACCATAAAAGATTAATATAATTTTACATTACTTAAGCCCTGGTAGGGTATATTGGGAGTTTTCCATGTTTGTTTGTCATCAGCACTTTACACGGTCTGCATAACTTAATGAGTTTTTAATTATGTTCGGCTTTTCAGTTACATGAAAGGTTTACTTAAAAAGGGGGAAAAAACCCAATGCGAACATGAACCATGTAGCTAGACCAACACAACAGTTTAAAGTAAAATGGTCCACTTTTTAAGAGCAAAATCTGTATCTCTGAATTATTTAGTAAAGGAAGTTTTCATAAAGGGATTTTTCTGTGAGTATGCTTGTGGATGGTCATTCTTTGCAAAATATGAAAATGTACATTGAAGACAAACTATTTTACTGGTTTATGCATTATAAAAGATCCCACCCCTATTAAATATTAATCTTGTTGCTCTTAAGGTAAAATTAACAATTAATAGTAAAAAATAAACAGATATGTACCAAAACCAAGGCAATTACTCAGAATGACTCAACCACCAGAACCATACCATTACATGAAAACACCTTAAGAAACATAGGCAGAAATCTCTGTTTCCCAGAAGTATTTTGACATAGCTTCATCCAGAGCTACCAGAACCAGAAGGTGCCTATAAATAGACACATATCCTTAAACAATGTTAAGGAAACATTTATTATTCCAGGTACTCTCATTACCATCTGCTGCTCTTTTTCATTTAGGTGGCCCTGACAAAGAATCTAATCTGCATACAGACTTGTTTGGGAAACAGTTGCAGGCCTGCTATTTGCAGCTACCATGCATAATTGTTCCATAATAGCATCATAGCTTTGCAAAAGTTTATCCTTGAGCTAGCTAGAAACCATTCCTTAATATACCTACACCAGTAGCACTCTGGAAGAAAGCTTGACCATCTCTATCCAACTAAAAATACAGGTTTACCAGTGATTCCTATAACACTGGCCCAAGTTCCTATAACAGCATATTAAATCCCACCTGTGCATGTAACAGGTGAAGGAAATACTGAGGTAACATGATGTATAATTTTACTTCCTGTTCTTCTTAATTCCAACTCTGCTGAAGCACAGGCCACAGTTCTGTATTTTCAGAAAAGTAAAATGAAAGTCAAAAGGGTAAGCTTCCTTTCAAGTCTCTGAGCTCTAAGTTTGTCTATCCAAGTGTCTGTATTCTTTAGCCTCTAATCACTTGGGGGTTTGGCCCCAACAATCAAACTGCATCAATGGCACATGTTTAGAAGTACCAATAACCCCAGCAAGGGATTGATAAGAAAAGAGGTAGGGGGTTGCAGTCCTCCTTCTCCCTGTGCCTGAGGTTGCTGCTCACCCCAGCCTGGAAGATTAGCTCTGACAGACTGTATTCAACCTTCATGTCATATACCTACTTCCTCCTTTAGTTTGTCCAGTATTTCCATTCCAGAGGATCAATAGTTGACTGGTCTCCACTGTTTATAGTGACAGAGGAAGTCTCTAGTCTGTATTGAAAGTAGTCCAGGTATTGGGATCAGAGTACTAAATAGCCATCCCCTTGAACTTTAACTAGCTCTGCAGGCCAATTTTTTTCCCTCAAACGTAAAGACACATAAAATCACACTTTAGTGAGTTCTGTCCTTTTTCATTCTCAGACAAAACCCTCTGGGATGGTTAGGTCCATAAAATACACTGCAGTTGACCACACATTGTTCCAGGGAAAGGTTTTGGTTTTATAAGGTGGAAATAACACGCCCTGTGTCCAAAGCAGTAACATTATAGGAGTACCCTCTTCACACCAAACACATCATCATTCCTAAGCAAAACAACAAAGAATCAGGTATCACTACTTGGTCTTCCAAACCAGAAAAGCTGAGAGATTTGGTACATGGACGGAAGTAGAACTCAGAAGACTCGTGAAAATGGAAGAAGCTGAGACAGGGAGAGAAACAGAAGAATAGATTTTTGCAGCAGAGAAGTCCAGTTTAGCTGTGAACTAAGGGAAAAGGAAAGTGGCTACACAGAAGACAGAAAGAGAGAGAGAGACTCAGATTTTAAAAAAAGATGCAAGAGAGGAAGTGAGAAGACTCTGTACTCCTTTAGAGGGATCTGCCATCACATCAGAGCATGTTTAAAAGCATGGTTAAGCACCAGAGCCAGGGGGAGCACACAGAACTATTTTATGTTCATTTTGTTGTGTCTGTATATTTCTTGCAATAGTTAAAATTATATATATATATTTTTTATTTTTTTTTTGGTGGGGGGGAACCTTTACAAAGACTGTGCATCTATGTGTTTTAAGAAGCAAGTATCCCTGAAGTTCATTGAAAACCCAAAGGAAAGAATTTTATTTAACTGCTAAGTCACATGCAAAGTTTTTAGGTATCTAAGGGCATGTCTACACCTCACCCTATGGCAATGAAGTGAAGCATTGCAGTACAGCATGCTATGGCGATGTAGCAATCACATGAGTCTACATGTGATCAGCAGCTATTGTACCATAGCAGTGCACTCCCTCAGTATAGCAAGCCTCTACAGTGACATAATGGTGAAATCTAACTGTGCACTGTGCACACAGCACAGTGAGCATCCATACTGCACTGTGCTTTAGTACTTCCAAGAGGAAGTACTAAAGCATGGTGCTGTAACAACATTGCTGTACAGTGACGTATTTGAATCTATGAAACATTGCTGTATGGTGACGTGTAAATGCACCCAAAGTCACCCAACAATCTACATCACCTTACATAAAAGCCAGAATCACACACATGGCTAAGTGCCTTACACAGCTAAGGTTTGTTTCTACTGTGCGTTCTCAGAAACAATTCAGGACCACCTCAGAGGCATATAAATAGATTAGTATTCCACTGCAATTTACTATTACACTGAGGCACAGAAATTCTGTATAAATTTGTAAGGAGAGTATTTATGTATCTGTCCCACCTTTTCCCCAGAAGCCTAGGGGTACACACCTGCAACAGGGGGGACCTAGAAGATGCAGGCTCTACCCCTGAGGAAATCTGAGCCCTAACCTCCTTCCTAGTGGGATCACAACTTAATCACCATCTGCAGGTCAGGCAGAACTGAGAGCACCTTCCTGTCAAGACTGGGACACTGGATAGCCAGGAGAGAAATAATTCTGAACAAGCAGGAGAATAAGAAAAAGGGAGTCTGATTTTGTTCTTCAACAAGGTAAATGCTGCCCTGCCAAGAGGGAAAGGACATGAGCTCTTGCTACCAATATTGTTTGTGCATTTTGTATTGCAGAGTCATTGGGAAAATTGCATAAACAGCAGTGGGTGCAGAAAGCAGGATTCCTCACATGGTGCTTCCTCTTCTTGAAACTCCCTTTTGTGGCACTAGAACAGCAAAACTGCACTATTTGGGAAGCCTTTGAGTGGCAGTCCTCAGTACTTCTTCATGCAGGAAAAGTGTATGAGAAGGCATGACCCAGAATCCTTATCAGGAAGATTTGTGTGCTTGAGGTTGGAACTCCAGTAAAGGTTGGGATGAAGTTAGGAAGGGGTCTAGGAATATCAGCATGGGTCCTAGAGGAACTAGGCTGAAAGATGCCATTTCCATGAGAGGTAATTTACAGACTTTGCCGAAGAAATATGCTAGAGAAGCCAAGGGAAAAATCAGCACTAGAGCTTACTGAGAGCATGGGACACTCACTGCCTGAGTGCTCTCAACACTGCTGCTTTCAAACATCCCTCACCCACACTCTGCATCTGCTAAACCCAGAAATGAAGTGGTGGAGCCAGACAAGGCCGCACCTGCCTTCACCCATTCAAACATGCCAGAGATGGAGATTTCAATATCAGCAGAAGAGGGCACCCTCATTTCATCTTCAGCATCTCATTTCTGATCCTGATGAATGGTAAGCAGAGCACAGTACCTCTGAGGGGTAGAGACATACCCTGCCAGCCCAGTCAATGACGTCAAACACAACAGCAGGGGCAAGCTTTAGCAGAGGTGTATGACAAATGTTGTAGCTCAGAGACAGTATAAAACCTGCAACTTCTGGTTGCTGCCTTTAATGAAAACTTCCTGCAGAGCTTCATGTGAAATAACTGTCATACTTTGTTCCTGGATGTTCTCAGACTCTTTTGGCTGAGATGTCCTGGGCTTTTTTTGCTTGTGCAGAAACATGTCATATTCAAATTTAAAACATCTCCTCTGTACTGCTTTTCTTACTATCTTTGGCATTAAAAATCAAATCCTGCAGTATAAAGAACACAAGCTACCCACAGACCTGAAAAGTTTGCAAAAGCTTTCTAAAACAACAATGTCCTAGATAGACTGTAAAATTATGGTGCTAAATTTCATCCCCAAAAGTGACGCAAAAGGGTGAAAAGTCCTTATGCATTTACACATGCCCCTCACACTGCAGTTAACTGCACCAGCATTTAGCACTTGCTTTAGGAAGTACTAAATGATGGTGCAGTAGCAGCAGCACAAGGTTATGTTTAGCAGCTACATTGCCATAATGATTCACTATAGCGACATAGCTTGTTGCTATGGTGATGTAGTGTCAGCGTCATGGTTTGTGTCCACTGATGCTACATAGCTATAGCAATGAGCTACATCGCTGTAGCACATCGCTACATCATCACATGTAGATGCAACTGAATATAATGATGAGTCTTTACAAGTCCCAGTGGACTTAATGGGTCACCATCGTTTAGGAAAATATGCAGCATAACTAGTAAATGAGTCTTGATCACTAGTGCCAATGCCAAAAATAATCAGAATTAAACAATTTATGGCCAGATTAGGAATATGTAGACAGGCTTCAGCTGGAAAGCCATTCAGCTTCAACAGTTGTCAACAACTGAATCGATGAATTTATACCTTCTGAAGATAAAGGCATAGCACATTTTATAGTTTCATAGTTGGAAAGGTCAGAAGGGACCTCAGCAGATGATCGAGTCCGACCCCCCTGGGTCCTGCCATGGGTAGGAAAGAGTACTGGGGTCAAATGACCCCAGCTAGGTGATTATCTAGCCTCCTTTTGAAGACCCCCAGGGTAGAAGTGAGCACCACTTCCCTTGGAAGTTAGTTCCAGATCCTAGCCGCCCTGACTAGTAGTAGTGAGTAGTAGTGCTTCCTGATGTCTAGCCTGAATCTACTCTCAGTCAACTTGTGGCCGTTATTCCTCGTTACTCCTGGTAGTGCACAGGGGAACAGGGACTCTCCCACTGCCTGCTGGTCACCCTTGGTAAGTTTATAGATGGCCACCAGGTCCCATCTCAGCCTTCTCTCGTGGACGCTGAACAGGTTCAGGTCCCATAGCCTCCGCTCGTAGGGTCTGCCCTGCTGCCCCCGATCATGCGGCCCTCCAGCCAATTGGTGACACATCTGACTGTGTAGGCATCAACACCACAATCTCCTAATTTTTTAATGAGAATGGGGTGAGAGACAGTGTCAAAGGCCTTCCTAAAGTCCAGAAAGACTACGTCCACCACAATACCTGTGCCCAAGGATTTTGTGACCTGGTCATAGAAGGCCACCAGATTGGTCTGACAGGACCTGCCTCTAATGAACCCATGTTGGTTGCCCCCAAGCATACACTCCTAAGCATACATATATAATACCTACAGACTACTGTGTTTGAGTCAGCATAAATACAACGGACAGATAATAGGCAGATAATACAATTAGTAGGAGTAGCAGCAGTATTGTACCATTTAACCCACAACTCACTGAAAGAAAAATTTCCCTGGGACAATAGCTATGGTATGAAGGATAATTAAAAATAGTGCACTCAGGGATGGGGTGGACTCAATAAATACAGCTTCATATGTGCCACAAGGTTGCCTTATTTTCAGATATTCTCCCTTTTTTGAGTTCACCTTGATGAAGGTCATTTGTAAATCTTTGGTAAATAAAACTCCTTACCTTTTCCTCTGCACCCTGTCTCTGTAACATGCAACAAATAAATAAACCCTTATGCTGATTGGTTTATTTTATATTTCAGATTTCATGTTGATTTAACAAATAGTTGGCACTCTTATTGAACTCTTCCCACCTCAGACCCTGACATGAGCTGTTTTTCATGCATCACCCTTGGGATTCACGTCATTATCACAGCTAAACATATCTAAACCCATCAGCTAAAAAGCCTTTTGAAGACAAACACTGAGGTTATTGTCATTCTTTCTCCTGTTTATATTTCTGTAGCTAATTCTGGCTATGAGATGAAAAATATTACAAAGCTTCATATAGTAACCTTCCTGCTCATGAGTGGCTGAGAAGCAATCCAATTACAAATACTCTGAAATACTGGAAAATTATAAGGTAAACATTTGGCTACTATCTTTATGAAACACGGTTTATTTGATAGCCTAAGTCAGCAGTTCCCAGCTTTTTTTAGATGCAAGGCACCCCTCAGAAAATGCTAGCTCTTAGCTTTCATTTGTGTGTTTTGGTTTTTTTAACTATGGAAGAATAATAAAACAAGTCTTCAGTTGCAAAGAACTCAGAAAGACCACAACAGGTCAAAACTGCTTTTGACACTGTGGATTCCTACTTCAAATCTCTGGGTTTATCTAGTAAATCATGTGTAGCTGTTTACATTCCTAACAGAACTAATATTGTGTGGCAGCCTATTGCACCATTGAAAGGATCTCAAGGCAACCCAGGGGGCCATGGCACCCTGATTGAGAATCACTGACCTAAACACACAATAAACGTGTGAGTCCAACTGACTCTTTTATGGAATTATGCCATGTCAAGCAAAAGAAAGAAGCGGTATTCACAGAAAGTTATAGGAGGAGAAAAAGCTCTATATATATCTATACACACATACACATATACATATATAATATACATATACATATATATATATATACACACACACACATACATACAAACACACACACACATATATATGTATATGTATATATAAACCTGTTTATGAAAGTAAAAATAAATAATGAAAACCTTGACAAACTGTTTTCTCCAGCAGGTTTATTCCAGCTGTAATATCCTGAGTTATACTTCTCACTCCATTTTCATCAATACAGCATTTTCTTACTGGTATTCTTGCTAACCTGAAGGAAGCTGGATAAAAATATGAAGCAGTAAACACTCAACTGCTTTGTGTACATCACTGCATCCACTGGTCATTCATTTTAAACATTGTTTAAATTTGGTTCAAATCTTAGAATTATGTCCCTTTCCTTGCCCAGCTGCTGTTATATGATAAGAGTTCTGTTGTGCAAACTAAATCCCAGCTACAAACCGAATGCTTCCTTTGTGTGCTTTACATCCATTGCACATTAGATAGAGGAATAAAAACAACTAGTAAATCTTAAAAGATTTAAGATCATACAAAGAAAATGTATTTTGCTGAACATGATTTGTATTATAACTACCTGCAGTTCATTTTACATTGGGACAGTTATATTTGCCAGAGAAAAAGGAATACATTTATCTTTAATATATGATCATAAAATAAACATTCTTGTAAAAGAAATTTGGAATATTAAAGTGCATTAAAATTCCATCAACTAGCAATTTTATTTTATTATGGGGAGGGGTGCATCAACACGAGATGTTTACTGCGCAGTTTCCTAATTAACTGTGCAGTAAATGTCTCAGTGTCTACATGTGCAGCCCTGATAGGGTGCACAAAACTAATAAACTCCACAGCAGGGTAGTATTGTAAATGCAAGTACTACACTACTCTGGAATTCTTTTCATGTGCAACAGCACCCATGTAGACACTGGCTGGCTGGCTGGTTAGAGCATGAGAATACTTCAGTGCCTGCCAGCTAGCCCCTCACTGAAGCACCCTCATGCCCCAGTCAGTCCCTCCACAGGGCATTGAGACATGTCAGAGCAGTCCTGGGCTGGCAGGCTGACCCCCCAGGCTCCTACCAGCCAGTGAGGGGGGGATCCATGCACTGTGCATAAATAAATTCCAAAACTAATTGCTCTGGAGTTATTTGCTCCTGCACACATGTTCAAACAGCACTCCTGGGAGCAAAACATTATGGAACAGTAAGCTCCAGAGTTTATCCATGTGTACTAATTGCACATGTAGATGCACCCAGAGTAAAATAACTAGTATTGTTCTAGGAAGGTGTAGCAGGGCACTAAGGTGCCTGCTACTTGAAGAGCAGGAATGGCCACCCAGGTGCTGGTTGCCAGGGCAACCAGGAGGAGTTAGGGGCTCTCACCTATTGAGTCAGCTGACCAGAAGGGGCAGGGCTCACACCTATAAAGCACAGGCTGGAGGCCGAGAGAGTGGGTTGGCTGGAGCCCAAAGGAGAAAGAGTGCTGCCAAAATAAGAAAAGGGGAAAGGCCTAAACGTGAGCAGTTTATTATGCTGGTGAAGAATGGAGCACCCGTGGAGAGTGACTCAAAGGAGGTTAGCTGAGCATTTTAGCTTTGTGTTATAGCCCAGAGGCTTGTGTTATTGTTTGCTGTTGTTGACCAGAGGACCGAGTGAGGCTATAAGGGGATGGAGGAGGCCTCATAAGGGAACCACAACAGTGTGGGAGCCCCAGCCCCAGAGAGAGAGGGCAGTGCGAGAAGCCCCTGAGAGAGAGGGCAGTGTGAGAAGGCATCTAATAAGACTGAAGAACATCCAGTACATCTGTGAGGCTTGGGGCATGGTACAGGGATGGTTGGAGCCATGCAAAGCCCATAAGGCTGGGGTGGACCTGAGCCCCATTCTGAAAAATGGGCCCAGTATAGGACAGGAGAACTGTAACCAAGAAGACTAAAGGTAGCCTCCCTATAATTCACATAAGACCAAAGATGTGGCGGGTGAGATTGCAAGGTGCAGATAGGCAACTTAGCATGGTAGAGAGGGTAACAAAGGAGGAGCATGGCGACCCCAAGGTTCCTGTCCTGTCACAGAAGGTATAGCTAACAAGAAAAGACCCCCTGTACCCCATTATCTGACTTGCTGTTAAATTATTTTTGGCAAGTAGATTTCTTTCCTGTTCATAACTGAATTTTAAAGGGACCTAAAATGTAGGTGTACCAGTCCCAGAGAACCAGCTGTAGAGGAGGTAGCCATAGAAACTAGGATATAGAAACTAGGATAGAAACCAGATATGTAACTTTCTTAATCCTCTGAAAATTTCAGTCATAACTGCCTAAGAACCCCGTAATATACACTTTGACTAACGATCTTCACTTGTCCAATGTAATAATGTACAAAAATGTAAGGTACTTTAGTAGTTTCAGTTTAAAGGGAGCTGGAACTCTGGTTTACAGGTAACTTGCATTATCAAAGCCACACATTTAATTTTGCTTCTCACACCTTAACACTAATCAAAAGCATCTACTTTTCAGTTCAGATGAGTGCATCCAAAATGTTGTGGCTTCACAAGTTCTGTGGGAATCCCTTCTTTGTCCCTTGGGGCTGCAGTTTTTTAAAGAAATAGCGATATTCCATAGATATGCACAGTTTCTTTTGAACCAGTCATATCAATAGTTTACCACTGTGGTTATGCCTAATTTGAATTTAAAGGAAATTAATCAACAGCACACACCAATCAAAAAGCATCATTGACCAGACAAATTCATGCAACTAATAGAGAGGAAAAATGTGAATCAGATATGAGGTACCCTTATTTCAAGGAAAAGAAAAAGGAACTTCTGCATAAAATACAAATAGCTAGTTATAGTGGGCACGTCTACATGAGACACCTTAATGCACAGTAGACTGTTCTACTATGCCTTAATGTGCTAAAAAACATGCTAATGTACAGCAGAATTAGTCTACTGCACATTAAGAGTCACAAAAAAAGTTTTGCCTTTACTACTGCACATTAGCACAGCTACCATGCCTTTATCTAGTACCTCATATTATAGGTACTAAACTTAATGTACAGGAACAAAGGTGCATTAATGAATGTATAAATGCACACCGTAGTTTCAGAAATTACTAAATTATATAATGTAGTATTTATTTATAGATTTTTCTAAAGGCTCTCAGAACTATACTATCTGAGCACCCTGTCCACATAAAATAACATTTTTTAAATGCAACTAAATAGCTCAATACCCTATGGGAAAAATAGGGAATGCCTAAAAATGCAGAGGTTCACCTGAATTCAAGTGAACATGACAGATGTTTACCTGAAGTTCATCCCAACTACTGCTTGTGTAAAAAATGCTTGATGAAATCAGGTGAGCTATGTGAAATCTATCACAAGTGGCTCTCAATGTTCTGGTGAATAATTGGATTTTTATTATTATTATTACTATCATTGATAATTATTATAATTATTTCACAATTATTATTGCTGGGTAAAATTTGTACACCTAACCAGTGTGGTCTCATTTAAATTCACTGGTATCAACCAAACTATATTGGTTCACTTGACCTGAAGATCTGAATGTTCACTAGCTTAATAAATCTCAGGTTCTCTCAAGTGCCAACAGAATACCAACTTTTCCATTTATTTTATAGACAAATGTACAATATGGGTGTCTAGATGCTATGGGGATGGACACTGTAAAAAATCTGGACTTGAAGAGGTGCTGTTCCCTCCCACCTCCTGGCAGCCAACAGAGGGAGTTATCTGAGGTGAGAAATAGGAGTCCAAGCTAGAGGATATGTGACTCAGTAAGACAATGGTGGCCTTAAGGGAAGCAGGCCCTTGGTTCTCGCCTGAGTGGGCTCTTGCTCCCAATGAGACAAAACCGTCTGCTCGGCCCCATTCATATTATCCAGTAAATGGTAAACACAAGAGGCAGTGGGTCAGTGTAAGCGGATTAGTGTGCCTGCTCCCATTAGAAGTCCTCAGCCAGTTCAAACAATAGTCCATAATGCAAACAATAATCTTTATGCATCACAACAAACAAAAAGAACAGAAAAAACTTATGCCTTTCTCCAGGCAGCAGGAGAGGGTCCTTTACTTCTGGCCTTCCTAGAAGCAAACTCCTCTGGATTTCAGTCTGTTTCCTGCCTGCAAATGGCTCCATCCCCAGCTCATGCTCCTTGCTCTCTCCCTGCTTAGACTTTTAACTGGCAGCTAGTTATTTGCTGTTGGGCTCCTACTCCAGGGCTGGCTTCTCCACTTAAAGGGTCAGATCATCTTGCTACACTCTGCTTCAGAAGAAATGCTTGAGAAAGCTCAGCTGCATGCCTGTATGTTATGATAGGAAGTCAGAGAGATGCTGGTTCACCCCCAAGTGGAGCCTAAAATTCCCTTCTGAAGTACCGTAATCAGTCACTCAGCTACTTAGGCTAAATTGTGAAAGACCTCACTCAGCTAGAAAGCTACCATTTAACAGAGTTCTGCCCATAGTTGATTTATTCAGCTAGCAAGTCATCAGATGGTTACAATTTTGTCACTAATCTAGAATAGAATGGAATCTGTATCCTAGAGCTGAGCACTCCATACCTCATTAACAATCCCCTGAGTCATGCCTGTCACCAGTAGCTTTAAGTTTTAATTTCCTTGCTTTCATTGTTCGTCAAGGCTATTTGACCATACCTCTTTTGTGTTTAATCAGCAGTACGGATGCTTTTGATGAGATTATGTCGCTAACCTGGTGCTCCAGGAAGTCACAAACGTAAAACTGTTTATACAGGAACAAATTAAATACAACTGTTTACTTTTAGACAGAAAAACAACTAGTTCTATGAAATATAACATCTTTAACAAAAAATGCTTTGGAGGGCTAGATTATCAAATGTAACAGTTCAGTGGTTCAATTCATACCTGGCAGGCTTCAAAGACTATGTATGCAAATTGATCTCCCAGCTGCAAGGGTAATTAACATGGTCTGCTGCAGGGGGGCTGTTCTTCCACCCATTCTGTTTCATTATTATTTTAGTGACTTTACAATTTTCCCAATCTACTGTCTTTTAGTATGGAAATAAAATTAACTTCCTGGTCTATATAAACTTCATTATATTGCCATCAACAGGGAATCTGGGATCCTAGAACTGCTAGTATTTGAAAACCAAGCATGGCTGAGGTAAGACTGAAAATTTTGAAAGCATTTTTTATTTAAATGTATTTTCCTGTTTCTACCCACTAAGGGATTTATATACAACTATTGGAATTGTATGTTCATACTGTGGGCCTGGCTCTTATCTCAAAGCACTTTTAAACCAGTTTAACTCCACTGGTTTCTGTAGATTTATTATTCATTTACTCTGGTGAGATACTATGAAAGATACAGAACCTTGGAATGTGTTTCTTATTATATGTTTCACTAGTAGTCCCATCTTGTTTGCACTCAAATTACTTGGTAAAGTTTTGCCATTGATTTTAAACACTTAGCAAATGCCCATTTTGCAAAGCCAAGCAACAACAGTTTGATTGGTTGTGATATTATGCACCTTAGTTTGCACTTGTCCTAAGACACAGTACATGTTTTCATATTGGTTCCACCTATGAAGACTAGATTAACTCTGTTCTTAGCCAGTCCTGGTCCTGTTCAGCAAGGCCCAATGATGGCGCTGAAAGTAGGAGAGCAGATGATATGATCACTGATAAAGAATGTTTCTGTTATCATTGATTAAGATTTGATAAATAAAAATTTTATTAACAGTTTGGATGCTGGCATAGAAAGTTTTGTGAGCAAGTTTGTGGACAACATGAAACTGTGAAAGATGGTGAACACATTGGAGGATGCAAGCCCGACTCAGAAGGATCTTGACAGATTGGAAAGTTTGGCTAGAGTTAACAGGATAAAGTTCAATATAGACAGCAACAACAGATGCAAGTTGCTGTACCTCAGAAGAAATAATCAAAAACACAAATACAAAATGAAAGATACCTGACTGGATTGCAGCTCCATGAAAAAGAACTTGAGAGTCTTGGTAGACCACAGACTTAATATGAGTCTGTAGTGTGATGCAGTCGCACAAAAGGCCAGTGTGGTTTTGGACTGCCTCAATAGACACATTAGGTGCAAAACGTAAGAGGTGATAGTGCCTCTCTACTTGGCATTAGTTAGGCCTCATCTGGAGTACTGTGTGCAATTATGGGCTCCACTCTTTTAAAGAGCACATGGAGAGTTAGAGTGGGTCCAGAGGCAGGCAACAAAGCTGATCAAGGGCTTGGAAGACAAGTCATATGAGGAGAGGCTAAAGAAGTTTGTGGAAAAGGCACTTAAGAGGGGACATGATAGAATAGTCTTCAAATACTTGAAGGACTGCTATAAGGAAGAGGGAAAGCAACCTTTTGTCTCTTGCATCAGAGAGACCAATGAAGACCAATGACTTAAAGTTGCTGCAAAGTAAATTTGGATCGGATATCTGGAAAAACCTCTTCACTGTTAAAACAGTAAGGTACTAGAATAGATTGCCTAGGGAAGTTATGGACACTCCATCACTGGAGGTGCTCAGGAAGTGGTTGGACAACCACTAGTTGGGGATGGTCTAGGCATAGTTATGCCTATATTGTACCATGGGTATTTCCCATACTACCTGGCTTTGCTGGTTGCTCCTGCCTCCCCACCCCCTTTATTCTTCTATTTATGTTAGGGTGTTTTAAGCTTACCCAGAGGCAGTGGGTGTTAGCTACAGCTAAGGCTGTGGACTTCAACAAGGGTGTGCCAATTCTCCTGGTGGGACCAAAGCTGGAAGTAAGGATTTTTTCCTGGCTAGGTCTTCCTGCTCCACTCACAGTCAAACTGATCACCATATTTGGGGTCAGGAAGTAATTTTACCTCATGGTTAGCTTGTTAAGGACTGTATGGGTTTTGCCTTCCTTTGGTGGGGCATGGCCCTCTACCCAGGACCTCTTGAGTGTATAATGACAACATTTTCTAGAAGTAGGACATTGGTTACCATGATTCCCTGTTTTACTTGTGGCAGGTTAGGGAGTTAGGTCTATGTTGTGTCAGAATTGAGGGTAGCCTTACATAAAGCTTAGATTATGGTTGTACTGGCTGATTCTGTCTCAGGCAGGGGGTCCCTTCCAATCCTACTTTTCTCTATAATTCTATGACTCTATAAAGACCATTCCTTTTTCCTGCGTGATTCTGTGCTGTTCTCATATGGTACATTGGGCCATAAGGGTCATCTCAACAGGAAATAAACTAGAAGTGGGTTGAAGAGATTCATATTCAGAGGCAGATTTGGATTGACATGGATCTTTTCTCAGAGTTTAAGTGTTGTTTCTTATGGCTAGTCTGATGTGGTGCTATTTTGTTTAACACTGGCAACCATGGTGGCCTGTGGGGTGGACTTATTTTTCCTGATATGGTGTGCATGGTTGAATGTAATTGCACATCAGTTAGGCTTCATGTGATGAATGGCATCAGCCTGGTGTACAATATTCTCTAGTTGAGTAGCAGATGGCAAGTGAGAACATTCAGAATGTGTGAGTGTGCACCCCAGGTGGCCCTGGTTTGCTTAATGAGGGGGCTATTGGGTGGTTTAATTTTGGCAGCTGTCTTCTTTGAATTTTGACTTTTTTATGAATGCTTAATCTAGTGTCACATCAAAGTAAACCCGATATGGCTTATATTTCAGGTGCTGCTCATTTAAAGTAACATCTAGTTTGTAGGCAGTAGAGGCACAGTACAAATGTAACATACTTGTTTCATTCAGCTAAACAAGACACCTAGTGTAGTATTGAGCCACCTTGGCTATATTAATTGCTAAGGTGGTGTTCAGACCAGAGAACAACTGTGTGTCAGGACTGTGGATGATGCCACTTTCACACATAAACTTTTAAGAGAGGGTGCAAGGAAGGTCGTTGGTGTATAAACTGAACAGCCTGGGTACCCCCACAACACTTTCTAGAAGTCAGCTGACCTGTTATCTAGATGATCTTGTTTTATTTTCCATGTACATCCTCCAATTCTGAGGCATCTCACACCCATCTTTGTAAAATATTAGACATGTTAATCAAAAGACCAGTGTGCCAAACTGGCCTAGGCAGCTAGCAACACAGGAAGACAGCTTCTGTCTCAACTTATTGCTTTTTGAATACAGGATACAACCAAGTATACACAGTATTTTCTGCAGAATCATTATATGAGACTGTGCAAGCTGCTTCCAGAATTCAGAGCCATTCCTATATATTTGTATGCTGTAACACATACCAAATAAGGGCAGGTCCCACATACAGAGGCATGCAGTTTGTGGCACCAAAAAACACTTTGTAGCACCACAAATGCCATTTAGGGAATGTGAAAACATGCACCACATTGCAAATTTGCAGCATGGTGGCAAAATTTACTACCAGGAAATCCCAGTAGCAAAAACAAAAACTCTAGGCAAAAAAGTTGCAGAGAGCACTGAAACAGATGGAGGGCTGGCAATCCAGAGCAATGCCAGATATGCATCCCTGGTGCATCAGGACCCCAGGACACCAATGCTAGCTTCAACATCCTCTACCCCAGTGGTCATGGACTGGTCACTTGGGATCAACTGGCAGAAAGGGATCTTGGCGTCATTATTGACTCTAAGATGAACATAGGCCAACAATGTGAGGTCACAGTTGGCAGGGCTAACCAGACCGTGTTGTGCATCCACAGGTGTATCTCAGGCAGGGCCAAGGAGGTGATCCTCCCCCTCTATGCAACACTGGTCAGGCCACAGCTGGAGTACTGTGTCCAGTTCTGTGTGCCCCACTTCAGGAGGGATGTGGACAACATTGAGAGGGTCCAGAGGAGGGCCACCCACATGATCTGGGGACAACAGGGCAGACCCTACAATGAGAGACTGCGGGACCTGAGCCTGTTTAGCTGAGCCTGTTCAGGGGGGACCTGGTGACCATCTATAAACTCACTAGGGGGGACCAGAAGGGTTTGGGAGAGACCTTGTTTCCCCTCATGCCCCCTGGCATAACAAGGAATAACAGTCATAAGTTGTTGGACAGTAGGTTTAGATTAGACATCTGTAAGAAGTACTTCACAGATAGGGCGGCTAGGATCTGGAATCACCTTCGAAGGGAAGTGGTGTTGGCTCCTACCCTGGGGGTCTTTAAGAGGAGGCTTGATGCCTACCTGGCTGGAATCATTTGAGCCCAGTTTTTTCTCCTGCCCAGGCAGGGCGTCGGACTTGGAGATCTACAAGGTCCCTTCCAACCCTACTTCTAGGATTCTAGGATTCATCTGGGGGCCATGGGAAGGGGGAAGGCAGGCAGCCTGGGAGGACACTGGGGGATGCATGCCCCGGATCTGCATGCAGGGCAGGGAGGGCTGGGGCTGGGGCGGCACCAGGCTTTTCCTAGCCAGACTGCACTCAGGCTGGGTGGCTGCTGTGGCAGTGCTGGGAGTGGGGCAACAGGGGTGTCCGCATCCCCCCTAACCCCCATTCCCAGCATTGCCACTGAGCACAGCACAGGCCAGGCCCAGTGGAAGCAGCTTGGCACAGCCTTCCCTTCACCCAAGGACATGGAGGCTGGGGGCTGGCATGCATGGGGGAGGGTGGGCTGCAGCTGCAGGATAGAAGGATGTGCCAGTCTGTTCCCACCAGGCCTGACTCATGCTTCACGCAGCAGCGGCACTGGTAGCAGCAGTTGTGGGGGGGGCTACAGCCCCCACCATGGCTCTGCTCCCAGCACCACCTCCCACAGCTGCCCCACTGGAAACAACCCAGAACCCCAACCCTAGCCTGCAGCCTGAAGCCCACCCCACCCCATCCCACCAACAGATCTGGGGGGCACATGCCCCCCCATACCCTTCCGAGCAGTATGCCCCTCCTTCCCGCTCCCCACAGACAAACTACTCATGGCTCCATCCCCTGCCCCGCCCTAGCTGTGCAGGGCTTACCCCTCCCTCACTGCCATGGGTAGAGCAAATTGAGGCCCCAGCAGTGAGGGAGAGAGTGGGGCTAGGGTTGGGGCCTTGATCTGCACCCCACCATGGCCTTTTTCCCTCCCTCATCCCCCCTCCCCTCCCCACAGACTTACCTGCTGGGCAGGGGGTAGATCTTTGGTTCCTTTTAAATTCCAAAAGTGATCTGTTCAAAAATGAACTAAAAAGGTTGGAGACTACTGCCATACCCATACCCAGGAAAATTTGCTACACACTGGGCACACCTACACAAGATGTTTAACTTCACATTAACTTAGTTTACTGTGAAGTAAGCATGTGCATCTACACATGCATATGCTTATTCTGCAGTAAACCTCCCTAATACCAAGTAAATTTGCTACCTGCAAATGCAATTAGCAAATTTACTTGGCATTAGTAATGGCACTGTAGTGTTCATGTAGACAGTTCACCAGGAGCAATATCTGTTTCCAGTTAGCCATCCACCAGGGTGAGCTGGATTGCAACTGGAGACAAGGGTCTTCCAGTCCCCCTAATCTCTAAGCCCCAGCTCAACCATCACAATCAGGCAGTGTGGGGCTGGTAGACCCTTATCTCTCAGCACCAGCTGTGTAACTGCAGGGCTAGTACTGGGAGACCCTTATCCTGATTGCAGTTGAGGAGCAGGGGCTGAAAGCTTGTTCCCAGCTCCCACTCTGCAATCATGGAGCTGGGGCTCTTCAGCTGCAGAGCTGGGCCTGGGAACAGGAGGGGAACAAGCTCCCCAGCTCCCACTTTGCAGTCACAATTATGATTGTGGAGCAGGAATGGAAACTCATTGCATTGCACAATTTTTTGCCCAACCTGGAGCTGGCTGGAACCTGCCCCTGACCCAGACAGTTCCCAGCCAGCCCCAGGCTGTGTGACAAAGCATGTCCAGCCTGGAGGAGGCTGGGGACTGTCCTGTTTCAGGCCATCCCCAGCCAGATTCAGGCTGCACATGCAGACTTCCCCACACAGCCTGGGATTGGCTGGGAACTGTCCTGGCCAGGAACAGGTCCCAGCCTCATACCCTGATTGGGTAATCAAGGCATGGGGCTTGGAAAAAGCTGCAGCAAGCTGGCCCACCAGCAGGTCAGGACACCGGGCTGGGACCTGCCCCTCCCCTGCAGCTCTTTCCAAGCCCTGTGCCCGCAGTCGGGGAGCCAGGGCCAGGAGCTCCCTGCTGCTGGGGCAGGGGGACATTGTGCCTTCTCCAGGAGTGGGCAGCGCCCCCCGGAGCCAGGAGATAGTTGCCTCCTGGCCCAGTGCTCCCTGCCAGCTAGCACCCAGGGAAGCCTGAAATTTCCCCCAGTGGCAGCTGGGGCCTATTGCAGGGCTGCAGGGAACTGGGAGCAAATCTGCTCCCTAACCTGGCATATGGATACCTCGCCCAAAACCCTTACTCTGCAGTAGTTTAATCTAGGCTGGAGTAAATGCATGTGTAGATGCACCCATTGAAGCACATATTCAGGGGCATACTATGGGGCACAAAACAGCAGCACAGATTTGTGCTGCTGCTATCTGTGCCTCTCCAAGAACACACCCCTGCATATGTGGACCCACCCTATGACTACAGAGAAACGCACAAAATATTTTCCCATGGCATAAGTTCCAGGAAAACATTTATATGACATTCTGCTGAAAGGTATAGACATAGTTAACACCATATCTACACACATTTAAACATAATTGGCAACAATGAACCTTGATGAAGAGCCACTGAAGTCAATAGGTTTAGTGGATCAATTTGGTTCCATCTATTATATTTTCATGTTATGCTTGTTATATATGTTTACTACATTTTTTACATGTGGAAGCATTTATCAGGTTTGAAAAGATACTAATATGGTGTATGCATATACCCCACACACAAACATACATGGATAATACCTGCATTTATGGGGAAAATGCTGAATAGGTTCTAGAACTGCATATTTTGCTAGAAAATAAAATAATTCTAGTCTCAAATCATTTTCTAAGATGCTAATTCAGAAAAATGTCAGTCTGTATAGATTCAAGCCCATCACAGAGGAGGTAAGATGTGCCCTGCCCCATCCTAATCTGAAGTTAGAGTGGAAAGACAGGATGAGCAATTAGAGAAGTTCATCTGCTGCTTACAGACCACTCCATATACTGTACTTAAGTGAGGTTAATTCAATGTATACTAAAAGGACATTGGTAGAAACATGAACAGCAGCACTGACACTCTAGTGAATAAGGCCAGCCCTGTTCCTTTCATACCAGACCTATATCTCTTTCACGAATTAAATGGAAAAAAATAGTGAGAGGGAAAAAGAAAAAGAATAAAACTGAAACAAAGAAAAAGAAGGAAGGCGAGAACTGGGTGAGATAAATTTATAGTTTTAGGGATATATATTGTTTGAAATATTTATAGCTAGGATTCTTCAAAGGTGCCTACTGGAATAAGGCTGCCAGCTCCCATTCAGTATCATGAAGAGTGGGGAGCCTAACTCCCATAGGCTCTTTGAGTACTCCAATCTACCTTTTTGTCCAAGAAAAGGACTTCAAGAATTCCAGGTTATCAGTGCAGGAAGTTATCCCTTTCTTCGGTATTTTCTGACAGATAAATTTGATGTGCACCACCAGAATGCAATGTCCCTCATATTCAAAGGACTTAGATATGGTCCATGATGAAAAAGGTTTTCCAGTCATCAGAATACTGGTTTTGCTTTATTATAGACTAAGGCTGAATTTTCTGTGGAGTACTGGTCATTGGCTGGCAGGCTCAGCTAAAAACCCAAGGACTAGATGAGAAGTGAAACTGTATTTCTCCTAAGAGACATTCCCTCCAGGTTAATGCTGAGAAGTACTGGGGTGTCTGTGGAAACCACTGGGTGTTAAGCATACTGTGCTTCTGCTTCTTGTATGCTTTGAATAAATATAATTCCAATTTTTGGCGTTAAATTCGCTCTTTAAATAATTAGGAAAAAAAGGTGAGCATGGGAATGTAGACTAGAGATGCTTATGGAATAATAAAGTGCCTTAAAAACAGGGACTAACTTCTTCAGCTGTTTCTGTTTTGCTATAGGGATCCTGTAAAGAAACGGCCACAGTGACCAACAGAATTTCTGCAGTCTGCCTCTGTAATTTTCCACTGTGTCTGCAAAATGGTTCTTTAAATGCCATTTGACCTTGAATGCAAAAATAATCTGTCCTTTATCAATCATGTCCTTTCATGGCCTGGCTTGCAGCATCCAATTTACATCCTATCTTACTGTGAAGCTTCTAGTGATAATGAATTCAACCAAGTAGCAAGTACCTCTGCTCCAGAAACACATGCCTTTTTATTGTACAAAAAAAAAGGGTACAGGTGCCTTTTATCTGTCACTTGCCATTTGACTCTGACCCCAAGGGCACTGAGACCATTTATTAGCTCTGATTTAGTATCCCCTTGCTTGCATTTTAAGACTGCAACATGAATTTGAGGAAAGCTTAAGCTTTTGAAAACTAAGGGCCATAGGTTTTCTTTATTAATCCAAAATCTTTTTCTCCATCCATTGTTTATTCTATATCATTGAACTCAGTGGGATTGTTCACATGAGAAAAGCTTCTTACATGCATAAGAATTAACCCAACCAGGCACCTACTTTATAATCTCTCCTGGGCAGATGGGGACTTACAATGCCTCTTTCCCCCTGGAACCACAATCCTGATTCGTGCTTGTGGGAGGTGCTATGAGACAAGTACTGAAAACTGAAAGATAGAGGAAAAAAACTCCAAGAACAAGGATACTGGTACTAAAAATGACATGGTTGTCTATGCTAGCTAGCTACATGATCATTCTGAATTCAGTTGGCATTTCTACACAAGACTCTACATCACTGTAGCAATGAGCTACAGTGACAATGCTCATTGCTACAACAGCATAGGGTTGGAAATGTCCCGTGAGCCACTGGGACTGCACAGTCATTTAATATTTGTTAAAAGAATACGCAGTACCAACTGTGCAGTCAAGGGCACGTGTAGATGTCCCTAGTGAGAAGTAAAAAAACCCAGTAACTTTACTCACCCCTGTATTCCCATTGAATGTAGAGGTTTACAGGAGAAATAGTTGTACACCCCTGAAGGCATACATCTATCAAACAGACTTTTTTACCCTGGTAAATATAGAGACCAGTCTTAACATCAGCACCTTCATATTTTTATCATCATAAACTGGTACTGCAGCTACTTTGAAGTGCAACCTACTGTTATAATAAACATTGATTGTACTGCACCCACACAAGGAATAACTCAGCCTGAACTGCCCCAGCGAGGCCACCTGTCTCTTGCCTTTGTTACACCTTATTGAAAACATGGAGGGGCATACAACACATGAGTATACTCACTGTAAGACCCTAAATGTAGGCTGTATGTGGTGGAAGTTCACCTACTCCTTTTCTGCTGCATAGACCTTACGACTGATGCTTCTCCACAGCCAAAGATGCTAACCCTTTTTCCTTAACAAATTTATGTTCCAGAGTTCTGTCAAGCAAAGAAGATAGCAATAAAAATGCCCTTGACAGCTATAAGAGTCCACCTGCCTGTGGCCATGAGGATAAACCTCTGACTGAATGTCCTTCAGCTTATTCTGGAACAACTGCAGCAGCAGTAACAGCTTGTTCTGTTGTGCCGCACATGTGCAGAACAGGGACAAATATATTAAAGAAACTAAGGGCTGCTATAGAAGAGCAGCTGATGAACTGCTTTTTGTTACTGCTAGCAGTGATTAGCCGTTTAAGATACAGGGAAAATCTGAGGAAGGGAAAAGATTGCAGACACCTGCCCTGAGCAGCCAGCTTTGGGTGCTTCATTGGGGTGTTGATGAAGTTATCATATAGTAACAGGAATGCAGTCAGAGTTCACTCACAGTTAGAAACCTAGCAGATGAATAAGGCTGCCTGTTGCTCTGCTCCTGGAAATTTATCTCTTATTTAAACCCATTCAGCCAAGCATTAAAATACACTCTTGCCCTTAAGCATATGCTTCAAGTTCATCTCTCATGAAGCAAAATGCTTAACTATGTTTTACTGAATCAGGGCCTGAAGAACTGATGAAAGCCCAGAGAAGTTAACAGAAATATCCCCATTGATTGTGGATCAGGTCCTTAATAAATCATTATTTTCCATATAGCCTTTTCCCTCATTTTATATACAATTAGCCATCCCAAATCTGGGCATTCAAAGTTTAGTCTGTGCTTTGTTTTTATTATTTGAAACAGGAATCTGTCTTAAAATAATAATGTGAAGGGAGCCAGCTCCAAGGGATGAAAACAAAAGATTAAGACAACCTGAAATTCAACGTTTAAAAAGAGACCTACTGCAGAATTTTCTTACTGTTCAATTAGTTCAGTTTAGTAGCTGAATTTACTACTGTAAAGCAATGCAAGTTGTTCCCCACATCAAAACCTGAGACAGGCTGTGCTCAGAGTCCAGCAGAAATATAATGTTCTCAAGTTTCAGCATTTCCTTCAGCCACCCTAAAGCCTAAAGCATCCAACAGGGACAGCATAAAACTACTGATCCTCCTTTATTGCATATCCATGTCTACTTGGGTACTTATATTGAGAACAGCAAGGCTCAAATATTTGTGCGACTAAAAACTGTCTACAAACTTTAAAAAAGATGAGAAATAGCCACATACATGCATACAAATACTATGTTTTGCAGTTTCTAGCCAGCTCAAATGTCTTCAGCTTCAATTTCATTCTCTCACGCAACACAGATAGAAGTTATTACGGCAACATCTTCACAAACATCTTCTCATAGTCATCTGATATGTCAATAAGGTTGCACCACTGTCAAACAGAGAACAGGATAGGTATGAGGATGAATTAACAATAATTTAAAACCTACTGATGTGAGGGTCTTTATGTGTGGTACAGAGAGAAGCCAATCCTATAGTGAAAAATATATCTGTAGCCTTGCTCTGATTATCTACTGCTCTCCCTTCCAGCATCATCATGATAATAGATGAGTATCACTTGCCAGTGTGCATCAGAGCTGACACTGTAACCCCAGAGCAGGTGAACTGTTTCAGTGTACTCTGGGCTCCCTGATGAATCAGTGCAGTAACAGCTCTCAGGCTGACTATGGCTCAACCAGCTGTGTGACCTGACTAGGAACAAACCTGTTAAAAATCAGAGCTTTTCCAAAAACTATAAAGTTAAAGTTTCTTTGGGCTTTAGTTTTATCCACAGCTAACTACAGCTGGGAAAACGGAGCTATTTCACAAGAAAGAAGGATAATTATAAGAAGAGTTCTAAATATTTCCTGCAAAGAAAAATGTGTGTAGTAGGGAAAGGAGGGAAGAGCATGGAGAAAAATGGCAGGGAGGAGATTGCTCTTTATAACTTTAGAGGAAAAATTATTAACTCACTTGGCATGGTGATGTCACAAGGCAAATAGGCTTTCTTGTAGCTCCAACAAACTTAAGCAATTTTAATCTGTGTACCAAGTGTCCCCTTTGAATGGGTTTGTATATCTCATTGTTCATTTAGATGGCAGTTTGCTAGCCATCTACCTGGACATTTTTGCCCCTGCTTTATATTTTGGGCATGGAAGCCTGCTCACATAAACTAGAGATAGACCCTCGAGAGGGTTCAGAGGAAGGCCACTCATATGGTTAGGGGCCTGCAGGCAAAGGCCTACGAGGAGAGACTGAGGGCCCTGGATCTCTTCAGCATCCACAAGAGAAGGCTGAAAAGTGATGTTATGGCCACCTAGAAATTCATGGGGGGGGGGCGGAGACAGCAAGGAATAGGAGATGCTCTGTTTACCAGGGCACCCCTTGGAGTAACTAGGAACAATGGTCACAAACTGACGGAGAGTAGATTTAGGTTAGACATCAGGAAGAACTTCTTTACAGTAAGGATTGCCAGAATCTGGAATGGGCTTCCAAGGGAGGTGTGCTCTCTCCTACCTCGGGGGTCTTTAAGAGGAGGCTAGACATGCGCCTGGCTGGGGTCTTCTGACCCCACCGCTCTCTTCTGCCCAGGGCAGGGAGGTGGACTCAATGATTTGCTCAGGTCCCTTCTGACCCAAACATCTATGAATCTATGAACGTGCTCAGTAGGAACTACATTGGGCATAGATGTGGCTATGTCTGCATATACCTGAACATAAGTCCAAGAAGAGAAAGACATAGGAATTTGGGCACAGACCTGGGACAGCATAAGGGTACTGAGTCCATGCCTCCATATGGAGAAACTGCTACTGCTGAGTAGAACAAACTCCCCAACTTTGGGCTGCTGCCACAGGCTCCCCAGAGGCTGTCATTCTAGTATTTCCCCCAAATTGGTGCCCAGGGCTGGTTCCCTGTTCACCCACTGTTAAGGTGAAGTTACACATTACACTTAGATCATACTAACAGCACTCAAAATGAGAATGCCCACATGTCAAAGCTCATTAACTCATGCTAAGTGCCCTCCGGGTGCATCTACATGAGACCCTACATCACCACAGCAACAAGCTATGACAATGTAGCTCATCACTATGGCAACGTAGTGTCAGCGGACACAAGCCATGATACTGACACTACTGCACAGTAGCAATGAGCTACTGCACAGTAGTCATTGCTACCATGCAGTAGGATTGGAAACGACCCATAAGCCACCAGGACTGCACAGTAACAATTGTGCAGTAAAGCAAGTACTAAATGACTCTGCAGTAACAAATGCACAGTTGGGTGTATGTGTAGATATGTCCTCTGAGTACATCAAAATTATGACACTTCAGGTGGGGGTTAATTCTGGGTGATGATCCGTAGTTCATGTCAGGATAACTTCAGTCTGCTCTATGGAGATAAAACAAGCAATTTGCAGTCCTCTAGCATCCCAGCATGCACCACTCCCACCCTCCCCCCCAGTCCAAAGCAGGGATAGAGCTCAGGCATCCTGGCCCTAGCTACACCCCTGATTGCCTGCCCTCTAGTGGCAAGTCATAAAATCATAGAAAATTAGGGGTGGAAGGGACCTCAGGAGGTCATCTAGTCCAACTCCCTGCTCAAAGCAGAACCAGCCCCAACTAGATCATCCCAACCAACGTTTTGTTTAGCTGGGCCTTAAAACCTCCAAGGATGGAGCTTCCACTGCCTCTCTAGGTAATCTGTTCCAGTGCTTCACCACCTTCCTAGTGAGAAAGATCTTCCTAATATCCAAACTAAACCTCCCTTGCTGCAACCTGAGACCATTGTTCCTTGTTCTATCATCTGTCACCACTGAGAACAGTCTACATCCATCATCTTTGTAACCATCCTTCAGGTAGTTAAACGCTGCTATCAAATCCCCCCCTTGGTTTTCTGTTCTCCAGACTAAATAAGCCTAGTTCCCTCAGCCTCTCCTGGTAAGTCATGTGTCCCAGCCCCTGGACCATTTTTGTTGCCCTTCACTGGACTGGACTCTCTCCAACTTGTCCACAGCCTTTCTATAAGACACAGTATTCCAGATGTGGCCTCACCAGTACAGAATAGACCAGAATAGAGTGGAATAATCACTTCCTTCAGTCTGCTGGAAGCACGCCTACTAATGCAGCCCAATAAGCTGTTAGCCTTCTTTGCAACAAGGACATACTGTTAGCTCAGATTCAACTTCTTGTTCACTATAACCCCTAGGTCCTTTTCTTCAGAGCTGCAGCTTAGCCAGTTGGTCCCAAGCCTATACAGGTGCATGGGATTCTTCTGTCCTAAGTGCAGGACTTTGCACTTTTGTTGAACTTCATGAGATTTCCTTTGACCCAGTCCTCCAATTTGTCTAAGTCACTCTGAATCCTAGCTCTACCCTCCAGCTTATCTACTACACCCCCCAGCTTGGTATCCTCTGCAAACCTGCTTAGGATGCAACTCATCCCATCTTCCAGATCATTAATGAAGGTATTGAATAAAACTGGTTCCAGGACTGACCCTGGGGCAGAGCTTTTCAGGCAAGAACCAGTATTAACTCTTAATGTGTGCCTGTTCTCAGCACATTCTATCTTTAACACTGCTTAACATTCTGTAGATGTAGTATAGTGTAAGCGTAGCATGTAACTTCACCTTTAGTTACTGTACTGAGACCCAGGGCAGGGAGTGTGGGTCCTCCTCTGTTTTAGCTGTAGGAACTGAGTGGCTAGGGCAATTGCCCAGAAAGCCAGATTCTAGGTCCTTCTCACCCAGAAAACTTTTAATTCTCCCCTAACTTTCCACACTACAAACTTGGTATTATTCAAGTTCCCCCTCCAGCCCTTCTTTTAAAGTTGTTCCCCTGGACAGTGAAAAGACATGTGTGGACCAGAAAAAAGAAAACCAGGTAGAGGCTGTATGGCACAGTGAAATGGAGCCTAATGTAGAAGGAAGCAAGCCCTAAGTTCTAGCCTTGACCTTTGCTCACAATAAGACAGAAACTTTCCCCTTCATCCATGTTTTTTCTACTAACTATTAAATGCAAAAGGAAGTGACTCAGCCTCAAAAGGATGGGACTGGGGGTGAAGCTGGATGTAGGTATGCAACCACAACAAACATGCGCATGTAGCTGCATCTGTGTGCTTCCCATGTACTGCCTACTGTGCCAGCTCAGTTTATGTATGTCCACTTACAGGGACACACTGCCAAGGGGAATTGAGTTGCCACCTACAAGTAAGTGGCAGTTTTGATGATTATGTGGCTTAAAAGGTGCCATTTAGACCTACAAAAGGAAAAACAATTCCTATTGCACTTTCTGGAGACCCAGCTGGGTTTCACACACAGCTTTGTAGATATTCCTGGCACAGGGGAACCCTGGGATTTGGGAGACTTTCCCTGATCCCCATGTTTCCATGTTCAGGGAGGTCAGAAAACTGTATGGGCAGTTCAGCTCCACACATTTTTAAAAGTCCCAGCATGCTGGGGTGGGGCCAACAATCAGCTGCCTGTGGAAGGGGATGAGGGGAGCCAGAGCCAAGGACTTCCCCCATCAGGGACTTTAAATGCTGCACCCAGCAGCTCTGTCTGCACTGCCAGGGCATGGGGGATCAGAAGCTCCCAGTAGGGTTTAAAGTTCCCTGTGAGTGTTTAAAGTTCCCTGTGAGCCCTTTGGCTTCCCCCCTGCTGGGAACCGCTGATCTCCTGAACCCTGGCAACCTAGCCAGAGCTGCTGGGTGTGGGGTTTTGACAATCAGCTGGTTGTCAGCCCCAACCCAGACAGTCTTGATTTCCAACCAGACCTGGGGCTGTCCCAGCCAGAACCATCAATCATCTGATTGTTGGCTTACCACACAAGGGCCATACTCTTTAAATCTTTTTATAGCCTTTGAACCACATTCCTCTCCTCAGCATTTCCTCCTGGCTTCCACAGGCAGCCTTCTTTTCAGTACACTTGTTTTTCTGGTTCCTATTCCTAGGCAATTAACTGTACACAGAGTCTAGGTACTGACAATTCTATTAGGTGTTAGGGACCTACAGGCTAAGTTTGCAACACTGGGCCTGAATCCCCAAAACTTAGCCCACTGTTTAAATTACGGCCTTTGAATAAATAGGGTCTTAGATTTACAGTCAAATGGGTATATTGTCCACCACAGCTGGTGTCATAAATGGCACTCTGCTACTTCCATGCAAAAGACAGCACTGTAAGGACTAAGGAGAAGAAAAGAGACAAGCAAATGCAAGTCTGTTGTACATGGTCTTGCGGAGGTTTTGGCATTCACTAAAGGCAATCTGGGATAGTTTGCAGGGAACCACTTTGGCCATCAAATCAGCCAGGCATCCATAATAGATTCATATGCATAGGCAACCGATAATCCTAGCTCCCATTTGCTCCCTAAGACCACACCTTTTGTGATCCATCTTAATATATGTAGGGCAGAACCAGGCCCTTTCGACTAAGTTAAAAACTGTCTGCTGAGATTAAGATTTGTTTTATTTACATGCTAAGAAGCTGAAAGAAGGTGTACAAGTAGAAAGGAATCTTTCTACATTTTTATGTAACATTTTACTAGCAAAAACTCTATAAACAGTAGATAAGTAAAGTAAAACAAATCCATAAAGACCTAGGTCAAAATATGTTTCCTGGGGGGAATATGTTCCCATGAGGAGGATTACTTGTCAGTCTAAAATTTGAAAAGATACTGTTTTGATGAAAAATGGCAACCAAATAGCAACAAAAACATTGTTTTTTTCTAATAAAAATATGTGCTCTTCTTGCAGAACTGTAAAAGGCAAAGGCTCAATTTTTTACACAACATTATAACAGTTACAACCAATCACTGGTTTTGAAATGAAAAATATTTTGGATTTGGATTTTAATTTTACAGAGGCTAAAATAAAATTATTTTGTAGAAATTAAAATAAAATCCTTTTTCAAAACTTTTGTCAAGCAAAATCATCTCTACCGAATAATAACTATGACATTGCAGGCAATAGCTATGATTTTCAGGAGTCGCAAATGCTACATGTTTTGTTTTTAAGTGCCAGAAACAGCTATTGTAAAAGCTATTTTTATTCCCTGATTTTACTGGAAGACTTAATGGCTGCTGCTGTGGTAAAATATTCACATTTCCAATCACTGCAACCTTTTGGAAAAAGACAGTGGTGGATTTAACGATCACTGGAATATCTTAGTTTAAAAAATTGAGCCTTTGTCATTGGTTCCTTTCCAATAAGCTTCTTGATCTCCATCTATTGAGAGCTAAGCCTTCCCAGTTTCACCAATACCTCCACTGAACTGTTGTCACCTTTTCATGCCTGAGTTATTGCTCTCTCATCCAAGTGAAGAAGATTAACCAATCTTCTATAGGCAACAGCAATAGATGTGCTCTTCAGTATCAAGTATCACCTTAAACTCCCTGTTGCAATGCAGGTCAAGGAGAAGGGGATCTACTTTGGAAGGCTTCAAGATCTAAGACAGTCTTTGACTGAAAGGGATATCAATAAACATCCTCTTGGGTGGGTTGTTCTGTAAGGCTGGCTTGGATGGTCCTTGTACATTCCTGCACTGTAGTGCAAGAATGGAGTGTAGAAGATCCACTGAAGATGGGTTGCTAGATTATATAGACCATGTCTCTGAACTGGTATTACAATTTTATTTGCCTTGGACTGTCTCTGATTATCTGATTATAAAGCCTGGATGGAGTTGCAATTCACAGCAGAGATCCAATATATGTGAATATTATTAAACATCTGAGTGAGAGCATGGGTGGGAGGAGTGTTTTCAGGACCCACCAGAATTTACTCAAAATCTATTCCTACTATTTTAAAACCAGCCAAAGGAGGGGGCTAGCTCATTCTCTTTATTTTTAAAAACAGTGTTTCTGTGACATTTTCCTGCCTGTATTTCTTTAGTTCTTGGATTATTTCTGGTGGAAAATGAAATGAAATCTTCTCTTGAGTCACCTTGTACTACTGGCAGATTGACTCACAGTCAGACCTTTTGCTTTATACTTTGCTGGCAAGAATTCCATCTGCATGACTGTACTTGTTATAAAAGAGTGCTTCCACCTTATCCAGAGTACTTCACAACACTGTTGGACCACTTCATGGCATTATTTTAACTTTCATGTAGAAAGGCTGACTCACTGGGCACTGTGCTTTTAGCTTTATAAACAAGTAATATATCCTTTTCTTTCTAAAACCCAGAAGCCAATCCTAAAAGGAAAAGTCATAACCCAAGTTTGAACAGTAAGTATCTTTGACTTATTGCTGTGATTATACTAATTGCTCATCTTCCTAGTGGGAGGTTGCAGGAAGCTGTTTTGAAGTAATCAGGCTGAGATGTGCCCTTCTATTTATAAGAGGTCTAGAAATCTTACTCTCCCAAAAAGAGTAATTTAATCTTGCTCTAAAAACACAGATAGAATTCTACCTCCCCCACCCCCGATATCCAGCACAACAGTTTATGGTTCAGTTCTTTCTCACTTTGAATATCTGTGACTTAAAATCCTGCATGGAAGCTCCTCCGACAAAATCAGTTAGTTGTTCACAGATTTCAAATACAGAGAAAGTCCCCTACAGCTCTATATTAATTCCAAGATCATCTCATACAGAGATATACCATGCCACATTAGCACACATCCTAGGCAGCTCGAATTAAAAAAAAATGTTTCTTTTATATTTAATGTTTTTTATCACAAAACAGTTTAATGTTTAAGTATATACAGTTTCACTGAAATAGAGCCAGGTTTAGGGTGCAATTTGGTAACTAGTGAATAGTGCACTTTGTAGCACTTAGTATAAAAAACACCACTGCAATCTACTGTTATTGAAAAAAATGTTATAGATCTTTATTATCCATGAAGACCTTTTCAATTCTTATCTGAAAAACCTCTCACCTAGTAGGCACAGAATTCAACCTATTTACCTCAAACAGATAAAGAGCTAAGTCGAGGACTTTCATAGACATTCGGGCTGGAAGGGACCCCAGAGGATCATCGAGTCCATCCCACTGCCCCAGGGGCAGGAAGTCAGCAGAGATCATAGGTTCCCAGCAAGATAAGCATCCAAATGTGTCTTGAAGGCATTCAAAGCGGGTGCTTGTACCAACGGTTCAACCAACTGTTTTAAAGAATTGAGTGGTCAGAATCTAGTTTTGCTCAGTAACAGTAAGAAAACCCTACTGCAATAGAATTATACTGTTGAGAACAAGCAGACAAACTTTGCAATAATTGAAATGCATTGTCTCTTTGTTCTTTGTTTGTACAGTGCCTGACACAATCATGCCAACCCCTGACCCCATGGGGGGCCCTAGAAAAAGTTGCACAAAATACTTTTTGGAAATTGCTTCAGGGCAGCCTAAACTATTTGAGAATGCAAGCTGAACTTGCTGCATAATTTCTACCAAAATGAAATTAAAAGTAAATATCTAAATAAGTTCTTTAGATATTTCTGGAACTCTTCATTTCTAGACATGTAGATGAAGCAAAGAAAATGCTAGACTAGATTATCAAAACCACTAAAAGAGGAAGGAGTAACTCTTCCCTTCACACAAGGGATCAATGTTTATGATTATTATCCAGAACAAGGGAGAGTCTATGCAAAAGGAATTCCACACAAGAGGAATTGAACCCATATTCTCTGTCTATTGAGAAAGCATCCTGACCACCCTCCTATTGAGTATGCATAGGCACAAAAGGAGTAGTGAGGATTGCTGTCACTTCACATGATACGACATGATTAACTATTCATTAAGCAAGCACAGAAAACAAAATCACTTTATAGCCTGGCATATAGCCCATTCACCTGGATGGTCAGACTTGTGGGTTCCAGTTCCTTTTCCAAAGAATATTTAAATAGTCCACACAAAGTAGCAAAGTGTAACAGGATATATTAAAGGTGTGCCCCAGGCTACCTTATAGCATGAAGACTAGGGCACATTCTTGGCAGTTACAAGCTATCAGTTCAAATGAAAGCTTTCAAGCTGGGTTGTCTATGTCCTCAAAGAGTACCCTAACCCCTAAACTTTAGAGAGTCAAATCTAAATCTTTGTTTCTTGTAACCTAGTGTCCAAGGGGGTGAAAGGTTCTATTCTGACCATTTAAACTAAACTTTTCAACCCAAACCTTTTTTTTCTTCAATGAAAACAAATAAAACAAAAATTATTTCAAGTCAATGGGAACTGAATGGGTGCATCTCCACACACAGGGGCGTGTGGTTGCTGTGATAAAAATAGCAGTGGCACAAATTTGTGCCACTGCTTTTTGCCACTGTGAATGCCCCTAAATGCCCTGAACATGGGACTGGTATGGGGCGAGAGAGGTTGGGGCCAAGCTTTACCTGGGGTCGTGGGGGCCTCCTAGAGCAGCAGAGGTAGTGATTAAGCCACATGGAGCCTGCCCAGCAGCCAGAGCATGGCCATGGTCAGTCAGGCTCCATCCTGGAGGAAAATGCTGCTGCTACATGCACTGCACCACGCTGCACTGCTTTTTTCAGTGATGGTTTATTCTGACACCAGGATCTCCTGATGTCAAAAAACCCCACCTCAACTGCTTTGAGGCACCATGAACCACACATGAATACTTGTGGGGATGCATCCAATGTTTCTTTGTTTGTTTTGGGATTTTTTCTCCATTCACTGGGTGAACCAGAAGATCAATTATATAAACATCTACTACTCCTGCTATAGTAATATTGTTGCAGGGCACTAAAGTGCCTGTTCCTAGAAGAACAGAAACTGCCTGGGGAGAGCTTAAAGAAACAGACTGAAGCCCAGGTGCAGGTTATCAGGGCAAGAAGCCAGAGAGCAAATCAGCCTGCACCTGGACCTGTCAGCTGATCGGAAATCCCTTCTAAAATCCCCAACCCGGAACTAGGGAGGGCAATTTGCTGCCAGTGGCCAAGCGGGAAGGAGCCCTCCTAGAGGGAGCTAGGGGACGAGGCCTGAGGGCGAGTCTAGCTTCTGGGAATGCCGGGGGCAAAGTTTGATTCTTTTAAAGGGATGGAGAATGATGAGAACTTATGTTAGGGGTGGAGAACGATGGGAACTGTGTTATGTTACAGCCCATAAGGCTGGGGTGTCCCGAAACTTCTACTTTGAAACAGGATCCACAAGGGGTCTGGGGACCCACGGGGTTCAGGGAAGTCCATCAGGACCATGTCCAACCAGACGTGAAGGCAGCTTCCCTATGTTGTATTTTCATCAAGATGTGGCGGGAGAGAAAAGAAGGTGTCCACTGGGCCAAATTGGCATGGTCGAGGGGCCCTATGGTAACACGGCCATCCTTGGAGACCCCATCCCATGACAAATACAAATAGTATATAATAAGGATATTTAAGCCATTAAACCATTGCTATCTTTCTGAAGAGGTATGATATACATACAGAACACAAAATCAAAAACAGAGAGAACTTATTTCCTCATTTTGTGAAATCCCTGGAATAAAAGTAACAAAGGTAACTTTTTAAAGTGCTCATATTACAGCAAAACTCGTTTGAGCAGAATGTAATTTATTTTCATGTAGTAATTATTACAAGAATATCATAGGAAACTTTGCAGTTGCTTACAGTATCACCCTGCAATTCCAGGTACACTACTGCAGTAGGTTTAAATAGAAAACTCAGGCCTGTAGGGCACTTCTACATGTGTCCCCCACTGCTATTTTGAAATGCAGGATGCTGAATACATGAGCTGCTGAGGGCATTTAATTAGAGTGGCTCCTGAGAGCCACTCTAATTAAACACCACCACCCCCAAAACACATGTACAGATACCCATAGAGACCAGTGATGATGTGTAATAACCTAGAGAGAAAGTCAAAGGCCAGAGAGAAAAGATGGGACTTGAGATAGGATGTGAAGACAGTTGAGAGGTCACTTAGGCTGACTTCAAGATGTCTGTTATTGAGCTCCGCTGGCGGAAGGCCTGGAGAAAAAGGGCCAAAATGAAAAGGCAACGTCTTCCTCTACACATCATCACAAATCAATACAAATATAGTAACTCCCAGAAAAAGGCAATTTCATGTGTTTGTTTGCAAGTCCTGATAGATCTAATGCTAGGTATGCCTGTTGTTCTTATCCTTGATGTGACATACATCGTACAGGTATCATGATGTATACAAGCCATAAAAAATTCCAGTGTGTTTTATTACCATGAGAAATGCAGAGGCTGGCTCCTTTTGACAGCCAGCACTGCTATTAGCTAGCCTTTTGTGTCGGTAGCTAAAGAAAATTCAGTCGACATATTTTAACCTTCAGAGCGATTCAAGCACATTCTGATCTTTACCAAAGCAGCTGATAACAACTGAAAGTACAAGCTCTGCGTCAAACAAACAACTACCAGGGGGAAGGGAATGCTGTTTTCCTTCCTCCCCCGCACCAATCCAGCTTGTAGATCAAGTCCGTCCCTTTCAAGGAAAAGGCATTGACAACATCTTCTTTCCTTGCACAAAATACAGAGTGGAGCTTTCCAATACACTAAGGCTTTTTAGAGAAGTGAGAACAGAACAAAGCATTCTCTGACTCGACTAGAATATAGTGAGAACAGACTGATCCAACCTGAGGTTGGAGTCTATGCCGAATCCATAGATGTTGGCTTATAAACTGAAAGCTCTCTGCTCAAAGCCAAATCATAAACTCTCCTGACTTAATTTTAGCTCCTCCCTCCAAAATGTAATTCACAGTTGCGAAAGTTCTTTCTGATTTACCTCTTTGTGAAGAACTCCATCTGGTTTCAAATTTAGATCGTATTCTGTGTTGAAAATAACATGGTTTTGGTGTAAAAGAGGGTTAAAACTGGTTCGCCCTTTGGGCTCCTACATCTCATCTATGTAGGAGTCCAGGAATTCCACAGCTTCTAATTTGGACACAGGCTTGCTCAGAAAGTAAAAATAGAAAGATGTGTATGTGACTAACCAGCTCAGCAACATAGGAGTTGTTGTTTTTTTAAGTTTCCTTTTGACTTCGCTTCAAACTTTTTGGAGATTTGAAGGGCAAAAATAAAGCAGAGTGAAGGTCCCATTTCAGGCTGTAGTCTACCATTCACTGTTTGCCTCACAGGGAAATTATTACAAGCAAGGCCAAAGCTAAAGATTTCAATGTCCCTGTTTGGGGGGATGGGGAACAGGGAGGGACAGGGGATGAGGAAGTTTAATCCCTTTACAATTTACATAGTTATTTTATGAGATACCAACATTTAAAACATATCCTTGTGGATTAGAAAGGAGATTCTGAAAATGGAGAATGTTACCATTAAACTATGCCATGCCTTCAAACGACATTATGGAGGCATACTCCTATCCAGCAGCCTCAAAAGAATCTTGCACAGCTGAGTGCAAGTTAAAACTTCCTTACAGCTAGCTTCTCAGGCATCTGAATACACCTTAACAAGCCAGCCTGCTACTCAGTTCTTGCTTTGGCCTGTATGCTGGCAGAGGAATGAATTTAGGTCAGAACCTACAGTTGTACTCAGGAGGCAGGGTCACTGCATCCCCCATACCCCATTAGAGTACCTGGTGGCAATTTGCACTAAGGGGCAACTTTAGTCTCAAGGACAACCTTGGTCTCAGTAGACACAAATGTTCATTAATGCACTTTTGATAACGCACTTTGAATTTATTAGCTCCATCGTGAGGTACTAGAAAAAGGTGAATTAGCCTATTTTAATGAGCATTAATGAAAGCACACACTTTTTTGTGATGCTTTAATATGCATTTAAATTAGGCACATTAAAAATAGGCTGATGCACATTAAAACACACGTGTAGACATTCCCATTGGGCTGAGCTGGCAACGACTGTTTTCATTACCACTTTCCAGGGGAGATCTCTGTCTTTCCTCTGAGGAATTAATTACAGCCTAGACCAGCGGTCTCCAAACTTTTTTGACCGCACACCCCTATCGGAAAAAATTTTTGAGCACGCACCTGCAATATATGTATGTTTATATAAATAGAAATAGAAGTTCTAATACTTTCTTCCCACACCCCAATGGATCGTCTTGAGCACCCCTTGGGGTGCACACACCCACTTTGGAGACAACTCGCCTAGACTACTTGTGCCGGAACCCTACCCATGGGGTGTGACTAGGGGAATCTCGAAAGTGGCCTCTCTAGTCCATCCTCCCTGCTCATTTTTTTACTATTCCAGTGGATTCTAGATTTTCTGGAGGGCAGGAGTTCTAGTCATCTTGCACCAGAGTCACTTCAGACTATGCTAACAGATCAGCAGATAGCACGGGGGATGGAAAAACATGAGAGGTATATTGATGGGCCCTCAACCCCATTACCAGAGTAATTTCCTGTCATAATTCTCCCTAGGATGGAATAGAAGAGGCATTGAACTGACAGAAAACCTGAGGAATAGCTCTGGGGAATAAACCTTTTATTGCAGATCTGGAAGAGATATGGTACGATTCTCCCTGCCCCTCAGCTTTTATAACAGAAAGCCTCCATTCTCTATATTCTTCCACAAACACATACAAGAGTTCTGGACATATTTCATCTGCAACTGGCATAACGTGTGTCAGAAGGACTACCCATTAAATCGTGTCCTTTATTTTTCAGATTGAAATTAGATGATTTCATAAAAAGCCTAAGAAAGGAAAGTTAGTGACAAACTGATGATTTAAACTATCCCTGCCTTGCCATACTGCAGACACCTTCAAAATATTTGTAGTATAGTTCAACAGGCATTTCCAAAGCTAAAGGAGGGGGAATTCTTACCTGCTTTCAGGACTTGAAAAAGTTGTGAAAGGCTCTTGCAGCCTGGTCTGCCCACACCAGTGGGTAGTGAGATGTAGGGGAGAGGAGGCTAGGCACAGAGTGGGGGGGGGCACAGCTTTGCCATACCCTAGGCCTCCCGCATCGGGACTCTTCCCAGTAGCTAAGGGTCACTCACCTGAGGGCTGCACACGTCCGGTTCGCCTGCCACGACTTTGATTGTAATCCGGTTCAGTGTTTTCTGTCCGGCACGTGCCAGTCCAAAGGTGGGACTCCGTGACTCTCGAGGTCCCGCGTCGATGAGGGCTCCGCCACCCCTACACCCTTGCCTGGTCCTCCAGGTGGTGGCCGCCTATCTAGGTTGGCCACCTAATAAGGTATCTCTCGAATTAGTCCAAAAAAGGAAAACCACCAAAGAGTCAACACAAACAGGTACGGCCAGGGATTCTTCAAAGCTTGGGTTCTGCTTCGATCCTCCTCGGACGTCCTCTGCTCTTTCCCTGTACGCCGTGGGGTTGAAACCCCTTTTCCAGCTCACAAGGAGTTCTTTGGTACCCCCCCCAGGGCTCCTCGCGACCCCTTGGTCCTTTACTAATGGAACGGCAATCTCACAGTCCATGCCTGCCCCTCTATTATTGTCTATATGGTAATCGGGCCTACCGGGGTCCGGCTGCTCCCGGCGGTTTCCTGCCATCCGTGGCCTTGCTGGGCTGGTTGCCTGGGAAAACCCCGCAGGGGCTTACCCTTGTGCCAGAAAGTCTGGCCGCGCTTCAGGACGGGGCGCCTCCGCCCGAGCGTGCTCCTGCCAGTGTCCGCTTCCCCGCCGGACTCTTCCGGTTCCACCGCCTCCCGTCCTGGCGCCGGCGTCTCCTTTATGTTGGCCCTCGCTGTCCGGGCCCCGCTTTCTCCTGTGCACCTGAAGAAGGTTAGTTTGCGCCCCGCATTCTGGGATTGAGTGCGGGGACCTAGCACGGTTGCGCCAGGGCGGGAAGCCTCGGAGCCCGCTCGCTTCTTCATTCCCTCACATATCCTGCCCCTCAAGATGCTAGTAAGCGTTCTTTTTCTCTGCCTTTGGCTCTCCGAGGGTCCGCCCTGAGCTTCAGGAGTATCCTCGTCACACCTTGATAAAAAGTCTGCCACTGTGCTTGTACGCCACCCAAAAATGGAAGGGTTGGAGAGCTAGGGCCCATCGCATGATACGAGCGTTATCATTCTTAGCAGTATTTAGCCATCTCAAAGGGGCATGATCAGTGATTAGCTTGAACTCGCGCCCTAAGAGGTAGTATCTAAAATAGTCAACCCCCCATCGGATAGCCAGACATTCCCTTTCGATAGTAGAGTACCTCTTTTCATGATCGTTGAGTTTCCGGCTTGCGTACGCTACTGGCCGTTCTAGTCCGTCTACCTCCTGCGACAGGCCCACTCCAAGTGCGTAGGCCGAGGCATCAGTCTGCAATGTAAATGGAAGGGTGAAATTGGGGGCATGTAGAATTACCTCCTGGCATAGAGCCCTTTTAAGTTCTTCAAAAGCCTTTCGCCGCTCTTCGCTCCACTTGATGTTTCCATTTCTCCTGCCCTTTGTTGTCTCAACCAAGGGGTTTGCTATTTCGGCGAACTTGGGAATAAATCACCTATAATAGCTGGCCAGCCCCAAAAAGGCTCGCATGTGCTTCTTGGTTGTTGGGGCTGCGTATTCCTTGATGGCTGCCACTTTATCAGCGAGGGGTCTTACTCGGCCTTGTCCCACTACAAACTCCAGATATTTAGTCTCCTTCTTGCCTAGTGCACACTTCTTGGGGTTAGCTGTTAATCCCATTTGCCTTAACTCAAGCAAGATGGCTCGGAGGGCCTTTAAATGTTGCTCCCAGGTCTCTGTATAGATTACGATATCGTCTATGTATGTGGCGGCATACCCTTGATGGGGTGCGAGGACCCAGTCCATCAATCTCTGAAAAGTGGCAGCTGCCCCATTGAGCCCGAAGGGCATTCTTTTGAATTCAAACAGACCCCAGGGGGTACCAAATACTGTTTTTGGCTGATCTTCCCTTCGTAAAGGGATCTGCCAATAACCCTTTGACAGGTCCAGGGTCGAAATAAACTTCGCTTGACCTATACGCTCCACCAGTTCGCTGACTTGTGGTATCGGGAATGCGTCAAACTGCGTCAGGGCATTTAACTTCCTAAAGTCTACACAGAGCCACAGGCTCCCGTTGGGTTTTTCCACAGCCACTAAGGGGCTGCGCCACGGACTACGGGAAGGCGTAATGATCCCCTGCTCCAACATTTTCTCTAGTTCCTCTTTAATTGGCTGATATTTATGATAAGGGATCCTGCGCCACTTGTCCCTCGCTATCTGTGCTTCTTTGGTGATGATTCTGTGTTCCACCCCGGTCGCCTTCCCTGGTTGGCCCGTGAAGATGTCATGGAATTCTTTCACTAGGCCCATCAGCTGCTGATGCTGCTTAATTTCCAACTGACTCCCTACCGGTATTAGGTCGCCTTCCATAGGCTTGCCTAGATTGTCTCTGACTTGTGTCCCAAACTCATCTGCCTCAGGGTCAGGGGAGATCAAGAGGCCCTCAGACTCATGCCACTCCTTCAGGAGGGTGATGTGGTAGAGTTGCCACACCCTTTTTGCCCCTGGCACCTCATAATCGATGGGGCCTACTCTCCTCACTACGAAGAACGGCCCCTGCCAGCACGTTAAGAACTTCCTGGTCAAGCTGGGCAGCAGAACAAGTACCTTCTGCCCCACCTTCAACTCCTGCCCCTTAGTCTGAGCATCATACTTTTCCTTCTGGTATCTTTGGGCTTGCTCCCAATTAGCTTGAGCAATTCCCCTTAGGTCTCGGACATATTCTGAGGCCCCCTTACCCGGGTTCAGGTTTGCCTCCCATCCTTCCCGCACAATATCAAAGAGGCTGTGGGGTCAGTGCCCAAATGTTAATTCAAAAGGGGAATAGCCCAGCGATGTCTGGGGGGCATTCCTTATAACAAACAGAAGGGGCGGGACCAGGAAGTTCCATTTCCTGGGCTCGTCTTGTGCACACTGGCGTAGCATCCCCTTTTATGTCCCATTAAAACGTTCTACCAGACCATTGGTCCGTGGGTGGTACACCGTCGTCTTAAGGTGACGGATTTCCAGCACTTTGCATAAGGCCCTCAATACTGAGGACATGAAATTGGGTCCTTGGTCTGTAATAATCTCTCAGGGAATCCCGAACTTGGCCACCCACTTCATTAATTCTTCAGCTACCTCCCTGCTGGGCCCCCCTCGGGCCCCGGGAGAGACACGCCTGGGCCAGGGGTTAGGGAGGAGTTAGTTAGGGTACTTCTGGAGAGGCTGGACGTGTTCAAGTCCGCTGGTCCGGACGATCTTCACCCTAGGGTTCTA
>NW_017728943.1:127983617-127990293 GCF_001723895.1 Crocodylus porosus
GGGGGTCGGACTAGATGATCTACCTAGGTCCCTTCCGACTCTAGCTACTATGAAACTATGAAACTATGAAACTACCTTAGGTCCGGTTACGGCCCTCAAAGGAATAGCCTCCGGAAACCGGGTTGTATAGTCTATGAGGACCAGCACAAACTGGTGTCCTGCTACACTCCGCGGTAGTGGGCCCACTACGTCCAAGGCCACCCTTGTAAAAGGTTCCCACACAATCGGCATTGTTTGCAGCAGCACCTTAGGGGGTTTATGGGTGCCTGCCCTCTGGCACACCTCACAGGTTTTACAGTACTCCTCCACATCCTCATATATATGCAGCCAGAAGCACCACCGAGTTAAACGGGCCTCTGACTTATGTTTCCCCAAATGTCCCCCAAGGGGATTCCTATGTGCTAGGTGTAAGAGAGGTTCTCGATAGGGTCAGGGTATAATCAACTGTGCGATTTCCTCTCCCTCGACCCGGCCCCGCTTGATCCTGTACAGTAACCCATTCCTTATCTCTACCTGGGGAACTGTTTTCCCGCGTTCGGTGGGGATTACCTGAGTATCAACTTCTGATGATCCATTCTCTCTGAATGGTCGCAATTCCTCGTCTCTTTCTTCAGCCTCCCGGAATTGACTGGTGTTGGCCAGAGTCTCTACCTCCATATCATCCACTGCATTGGCCTCGGTCCCTTCTCTCATTGTCTCATGACCCTGGAGCGACGCAATTACCTCGAATATCTCGGGCCAATCGTGGCCCAAGATCATAGGGTACAGGATCTCCTCGTCTAACCCCACAGGGATTTTCCTCCGGATCCCCTGCACCTGTACCTCCAACAATTGTCTTCTGACGTAGGTTTTTTGCTTGTGTAGACAAACCATGCTTACTCCCACACACTGCAGCGCATGATTCCCTTTAACCAAGGAGTGGCAGACGAGAGATTGTGCGCACCCGGTGTCCACGACTGCCTGGGCGGGTCTTCCCTCGACCCAGGCTCACACTTCGGGCAGGGGTTGGATCTGGGCCTGCCCACCCCGCAACCCATTGACTCGACTTCTGGAATCATCCCTGACCCTGACCGCGTGTCAGAGAAGTCTGTGTCCTTAGTGAACCTTGTCCGAGAATCCTAGGGACAATTCTTTGCCAAGTGTCCTCTCCGCCCACACAAGAAGCATGTTAGACCTTGAGGACCATCCCTTCTGCCTGCTTTGTTCTCTGAGCACCGCCTCGTAGCTGTCTCTTGCCCTTTTGTACCTATGGATCTCCGCCGGTCCCTTTGGGTCATATTGAATTGTTCCGCCAATCGCAAGGCCTCCCGAGATGATGTGGGACAGTGGGATCTCACCCATTTCTGAGTGTCTTCCTCTAGGTCTGTAATAAATTGTTCTAAGAGAATTTGGTCACAAATTTCTTCCTTCGAAGTGGCCTCTGGCCTGAGCCATTTGTTCAGCATATCTGCTAAGTTCTGCCATAATATGCAAGGAGTTCTCCCCTCACTCAACTTTCTTTCCCTAAAGGCCTGTCGGTGTCTCTCTGGTGTTATATCTAGCCTTCATAGTATTTCGGCCTTAACTTTGTCATAGTCCAAGGCGTCCCCCCTTGTCATAGCTCTGTACACTGCTTGCGCCTGGCCAATTAGTAGGGCACCTATATGTCCAGCCCATTTTGTCTTTTCTAAACCTGCTACTATGGCTGCCCTCTCAAATGTCTCCAGGAAGGCTTCTGGGTCATCCTCCTTAGACATTTTTGGCACCCGAAAGTCCCATGGTCCCTTCTGGGCCCACAACTGCTGCTGGAGCAGGTGTTCCTGTAGGCTTGTTTGCCTCATAGCCTGCTGCTGTTGCAGCACCTGGGCCATCAGGTTCTTTGCTTGCTGCAATGTCTCAATCCCTGGTAATCCGGGTTGGTGCTCCATTTGTACCCCTTAGTACTCCTAGAGAGACCGGCATCAGAGAGAGTTTTCCTGGCCAATGCACCAATGTGGGGGGGGCACGGCTTTGCCATACCCTCCGCCTCCCACGTCGGGACTCTTCCCAGTAGCTAAGGGTCGCTCACCTGAGGCCTGCACGCATCCAGTTTGCCTGCCATGACTTTGATTGTAATCCGGTTCAGTGTTATCTGTCCGGCACGTGCCAGTCCAAAGGTGGGACTCCTTGACTTTCGAGGTCCCGCGTCGATGAGGACTCTGCCGCCTCTGCACCCTCGCCCGGTCCTCCGGGTGGTGGCCGCCTATCTAGGTCGGCCACCTAATAAGGTATCTCTCGAATTAGTCCAAAAAAGGAAAACCACGAAAGAGTCAACACAAACAGGTACGGCCAGGGATTCTTCAGAGCTTAGGGTCTGCTTCGATCCTCCTCGGACATCCTCTGCTCTTTCCCTGTATGCCGTGGGGTTGAAACCCCTTTTCCAGCTCCCAAGGAGTTCTTCGGTACCCCCCCTCTAGGGCTCCTCGTGACCCCTTGGTCCTTTACTAATGGAGCGGCAATCTCACAGTCCATGCCTGCCCCTCTATTATAGTCTATATGGTAGCCAGGCCTACTGCGATCCAGCCGCTCCCGGCGGTTTCCTACCATCCGCGGCCTCGCTGGGCTGGTTGCCCGGGTTCACAAAACCCCGCAGGGGCTTACCCTCGTGCCAGAAAGTCCGGCCGCGCTTCAGGACGGGGCGCCTCCGCCCGAGCGTGCTCCCACCGGTGTCTGCTTCCCCGCCGGACTCTTCCGGTTCCGCCACCTCCCGTCCTGGTGCCGGCATCTCCTTTATGTTGGCCCTCGCCGTCCGGGCCCCGCCTTCTCCTGTGCACCTGGAGAAGGTTAGTTTGCACCCCGCATTCTGGGATTGAGTGCGGGGACCTAGCGCAGTTGCGCCGGGGCAGGAAGCCTCGGAGCCCACTTGCTCCTTTACTCCCTCACACACGGGGTGCAACCATTCCTGCAGCACAAGTTGCTGCTCTTGCACCCTTCTTTGCCAAATTCTGAATCCAGCCCTGGCTGGAAGGGACCTCATAAGGTCACCTAGTCCAGTTGCCTGTTCAAGGCAGGAACATCCCTGACTAAAACATTCCAGCCAAGTATCCATCCAATCTACCTTTCAAAATTTCCAGGAATGATTCACAAAGAAAATTCCCAGCTTCCCTAGGTAGTCTGTTCTAATGCTTGACCACCCTCATAGAGTGAATTTCCAATCTAAATTTCCTCTTCCACAGCTTGAGTCCATTTCTCCTAATCCTCTCCCCTACAGACATGGAGGAAAGCCTATCTCCATCCTCTCTATAATCACCCTTCAGGTATTCAGAGACTATTATTAAACAGTCTTCTCTTCTCCAGACTAAATAACCCTGGTTCTTTCAGCCTTGCTACAAAAGTCATGCTTTCTAGGCCTCTAATAATTTTTAATCATTTCTGCCTCATTTTTTATAATAATAATATCATCTTGTTTGATTTAAGAATACTCAAAAGTTCAAATAGATCAGCCATAAAAGCAGGAAAATAAGGAACAGTATTTTTCAGCCGCTCCATTTACAGTGCCTGAACAACTAGAGCTTAAATGAATAAATAAAAAGACTAGTAATTTTATTGAATTATATTGTTCAATTCCAATTGTGTCTCCCTACATAAACAGCCTAGTGATTGATGTGTTATTGTGGATTTGTGGATTATGCCTGTAATGAATATGTTTAGGAATGACCCTCTGAGAGTAAATCAATATTAGAAAGAGACCTGTGTTGATCTGAAATTCTGATTATTCTAAATCAGATTTTAAATGCCCAGAATTTCTGCAGGAAAACAAGAGACAACAAAATCACTAGAGAATGTAGAGAACAATTCTTCACTGTTATCTCAATCAACTAGATCTTTGACTGGTATGAGTTTGGGAAGCTTCATTGAGGTTATTAGTTGGGGATTTGGCCTTAAGTCTTTTGTGTGTAAGCTCAAAATGCAGCTTACAGCCATGGCATGTTCCTCTTGGAGCTCTGGCATGTCCTTACACTGATAATACATGGATTTATGGCTCCCAGGGTTTAGCAGTGGTGGGCAACTGACAGCACACATGCCATACCTGGCACATGGTATGTGGCATGCGGGCTCCCAACTCCTGTTCCACTGCCCCAGGGTGTGAGCTCTATCAGGTTCACCAGGTGAGAATCAGAGCAGCACCCTGGAAATATCAAAGCTTAGCTCGTGGCACACCAGCTGAAAAAGTTTTTCTATCACTGGTTTAGAGCATGCTAGAGAAGATAAGTAAGGTATGGAACGGACAGGGGAGAGTAGGGGAAGCCAATGAAGAGTTCATTTTTTGGTCTGAGATGTGTTGGAGAAAAGAAATAATCCTGCAGTTTCTTTCCTCCTCCTCCCTGAGTCTGACGTGTTCTTGGGTTTAGAAAGATGGGTGGGTAAGAAGGAGGTGAAATTGAGGAAATTCTTTTCCTTCTTGTATTGTTCCCATGAAAAAACAAAAGCTGTCTGACCTAGGACAGTGCTGAGATGATAGAGTCTTGTCAATGGAAACTGGGTATAAATGAATACGCCAATCTTCATCCCATGTTCTGGAGCATCACCTTGTCAACATGGTCATGCTTTTTGGCTGGTCTGCAGATGGCCAAAGCGATAAAAGAAAAAGACACCAGGGCAAGAAAGATCTTCTGTAGGAAGACAAGGCATGGCCCAAGGTTTCTTATCACCTTGTTTTTATCTTGTTTAGATTCAACTGAATCCCCGCAAATCAACACTACTTTATATCATTCCAATAATGTGTAGGGGACAGAGGGACAAAAAAGACCTTATATAAATTGGTACAAGGACTATTTCCTTAGAATATTTATGCCAGTGTATCTTATTCTGCATTTTCTACTCAATCACTTTTGTTTTTTGCTGGGTTTGAGGTTTTTGCCTCTTTGTTATGAAATCAATATTATTCTTCTGTATGGTTTGGAGGGGTTGTGGGGGGGGGTTAATTATGCTGACAAGCAATTTTAAACAAAAAAACCTCAAACAAATTACTATAGTCGGGGAAGTAAATATACATACTATAAAGACAAATTACTCAAATAAGGTCAGGTGGCAACCAAAATCATAAGTATCATTGCAGCATGAGCTGCTAAAGTGGAATAATATTTATGTACTGCAAACATATTTGTGCTACTGAGTAAATCCAACTTCTCTGGGGACTGAAAATCAAAAATACTTGTCTTTGCAGGCAGGGTATTGGACAAACAAAGAGTTTAGTGCCAAATAAAATGAATTACAAAAATAACATCAGCGCTTGAATGGGTGGATTAAAGTGGATATTCTACACTAACACTTCTCAGTTTTCTTCATTGAAAAAAATGGATGAATTAGGGGATTTATTACTACTGTAGTAACTGAAATGTGGTATGTATTGGAAAAGGAAGTGGCAAAACTCAAAATCTATTTGTGAGGAGAGCCCACCATCACATTTACTCCCACATTTTCAGCACTAGTCACCAGATCCTGGAATTAACTGTGCAAAGTTAGGATTTTCAGAATTAAGACAAATACACTGCCTGCTCTTAACTCCTATCATTATTCCATGCTTTCACCAGCATGATAAGAAACACTCAAATCTAGTGTAGATAAGCATTGCCTAAACAACTATGATTGGTTGGTGACAGTACATTTTGATGTTCTGGATGATGTGAACTGATGATCTTGTTCTTCATCAGATTCAACATGTGTGTATGTTATCATAAAATCACTGTCATCATCCATGGCAATAATCGATAAGTTGTTGACAGTCTCAGTAGAAACTAAACAATGAATGCAGATGAAGCACTAAAGATGATTCTTCCAGGACAGGACCACAGTAGACTATACACAGGGAACTGTGCATTTCTGCATCAAGCTGCTAATCTGGAACTTACTTATCTGAATAATTAAAATAATGACACTGTCACTGTCCTCCTGTTTCACAAACACTGTTCTCCTTCAATAAACATAAATTACTCCTACTCAGCATTGCCTTAGGAATACAAGCCATCAACTTGCTCCTGCTCTGATGTTTTCACACAAAACTTCAATTCCCCCTCACCTATCTCCTTTTCAAGAAATAACCAATAGGCACCTCCTGCTCCTTTCTGCTTTGAGCAGTGGATGAGAAAAGGTCAAACGTCTACTCAAAGTATGTAAAGCACATCAGTATCTGTGATCAACAAGAGTGTGATGTGGCCAGCATCACATTCAACCACCTTTGGCTCCTCAGTCTAGGACTAGGTATGCACTTATGGCTGGGTTATCTGGGCATAGCTGTCACCACAAACTCAAAACAAGCCTCAAAATCTCACTTTTAGAGCCATAGTGAGATAGGGCTTTGGTAGCAACCACACCCCCAGTAACTGGTAGACAGTTAACTTCTTAATCATCTTGAGGGACCAGTATGAGGCATTTTCTGACATTCTGCCTCAAGTTAACCAAAGAGAATAGACTCTCCCTGTGACATTCCTCCTCATGCAGGAAAAGGATACTGTAGGTGGGTCTGTATCTCATTTATGCTGCTGCCAAGAGTGCATATCTTTGAGCATTTCACTCTGTCTACTACACTCAGATACACTAATGCTCAGAAACTACAGAAGTAAAACCTTTTGGGGGAAATCCTGTTACAACCACTCTTTAGGGCCTTGGTCTCTATCTTGCTTCAGAAAAGTAGAAATGCAGTGTAGAGGCACCCTGT
>NW_017728943.1:127990393-128007599 GCF_001723895.1 Crocodylus porosus
TTCAAGAGAAGGTTGGAAGTGTATCTAGCTGGGGTAATGTAGGCCCAGCACTCTTTCCTGCTTATGCAGGGGGTCTGACTCGATGATCTATTGAGGTCTCTTCCGACCCTAGCATCTATGAATCTATGACTGTGTTGCTTATTTTCATCTTTTCCTTCTGCAATTCTGGTTATGGCTCCAGCTGGCAATAAGAAGTGAGCAAATCAAAGAATTTCAGCACCCTAGAAGAAGTTCACTTTAAATCTGAATCAATAAATAAAAGAAAGTTCAAGAAACCTAGGAACTAATTCACCCAATTCTGCTTTTTCTTTTTAAGAGTGATTTCAAAAAGATGTTAGATAGCCTTCAGTCCCACACAGCCATACAAACCTTACCACTTTCACTGAAATCTGGAAGCATCTACTTGTTAATTATGTATTGAACTTCAACAGCATGTTGCAATTTGTCAGTCATAAGAAAAGAGAGTCTCTGCTTCAAGGAGAGCACAGCAGATAAAATAGACACACATATATGATATCAGTATGACTATCATGTGATGTGGGAGTCATTAAATACTAATTTGGGTCATTCTAAAATAGAGTATATTTAATATTTGCATAGAGATCAAGTTTCTGCATTTTGACTCATTCTGTAAATATAAAGGGCTTAATCCATCTGTTTGTCCATAACACACTTGGAGCACTCTGATTGATTGTTTTGGCAGCCAATCACAATGCTTACTGAAACAACCAATCAGAGTGTTCCGCACAGACAGACACACACACAGACAGTCAGACATGGATGGGCGGGTGTGTTGTGGGGCTGGACATGAAACAGGGCATGGGGTGGTGGCACACAGCACTCCATATCCACCAGCCTGCCCCCCCCCACCCCACCCCCCATCATTCTTGATGGGCAATTCACTAGTTTACAATATAAAAGTAAAAACTAGATGAATTTACCATCAATGTGCATCTGATATTCACCCTCTAGCTTACTAAACTCCATAGCTCATAGCTGATACAGAGAATTCTGTTTTCTTCTCTTTGCAGAAAGAAACTATGATCCTCCATCACATTTTTATTTTGTCTCCATAACCATGCTCTGATGTTACAAAAACAGGAGGGGAGAAGACCAAATGGGACAATTTCAATCCTGATGTAAATGGATAACCCAGTGACTTCATTTTCCATTCTAACCTTTTTCTTGTCAGCCAAGTTGGAGCTGTTTACACCCAGTATGAAATTGGTCCAAGATCTAGAAATGAAGCAGGTGATTATATTCCATGGAGTACATTAAAAATAAACTCTGTGTGTCTGTGTGTATGTAGGAACTGAATTCTTAATTATAGGAAACAGGAAATAATTCAATTGCCTCCTCCCCAAGATCAAAATTAGTTAATAATTACACTTATCCTTAAAGCTTCCTTCTCCCAGTGGCTTTATATATTTTTATACAGCCATTTCTGAGGGTGCTTAGAGATCACAATAACTCTGAGAAAGGAGAGAGAAGGACATATTCTAAGATAAGAGTAGGAAAACCATCATATGATAAAGTTATTCAGTAGCTCCTTCATGTAACACAGTAGGTCAGCCAAGCATCCAAGACAATTCCTTTTCTTCATAATTTACTGATGAAATTTTGCAAATTCTATTCAAGATGCTGCACAATCTTAAAAAGGGGAAATGGCATTTCCAAAAACAAGTATTTGTTTAAGAAAAACATTTTAGCAATTTTTCATACCAACTAGGTCTCTCCAAGATAGTTACCTTGGGGAAAATAATAGTTGAGAAATTGTACTTGTGTTTTACTAAGCCATAATGCATTGTAGTTACCTCCATTTGTTTAGCTTTATTTCTAAATGAAAACATTTAAAAATTAACAGTATTTTACAGTGATTTGCAGATGAAAATGTCACTGAAATCAATGGCAGGCAAGGGTCTTTGGGTAGATGTGATATCTTTTATTAGACCAAATAAATAGTTGGAAAAAAAGTTCTTTGCAAGCTTTGAGGCACAAACACCCTTCATCAGGCACAGGGAGACTCTGCTGGTGTTGTGTGTTTTCCAAGGTAGAAATGAAGCTAATTTACAACAAAGCTGGTCTGTGAAAATACAAATAAGTGGAAGTTAGGAAGACAATGGGTAGAGATAAGAGGCAGAGGAGGGGGAGAGGAGGTAAGGGAGAGAAATGTGTCAAGGAATGCAAGTGGTCATCTGGAGCAGTGTTTCTCAACCTTTTAAGTAACAAGTACCCCCTTACTTCTGAAAATTTTAATAAGTACCCCAATGCTCAATTTTCCAGGGGATTTTATATTTACGACTGTGTGCCATGTGCTGGAAGAAGGGCTGTGTATATAAGGCCATGATATGACAGATGTCTGATCTGGTGTGGGTAGGGTTGCTACCTTTAACACCAGGGGTGCACAACTCAAGTATGTACCTGGGCTAGAGGTGATGTTAGCCAAAGCTAGGAGGGCTGAACCCAGTTCCACACAAAGTGCGGCACACCAAATTATTACTGGGGAATTTAATGTGCCGCATAATGGACAGCAGACCAAATTTTTTGCCACAGTTTTAAGAGGAGGAAGGGGCGAGAGAGAGAGGAAAAGAAGGCAAGAGAGAGAGAGTGTTGGGGTACCTGCAACCCCTGCCTGTGCCTTGCGTACCCCCAGTGGTATGCATACCACAGGTTGAGAAACTATGATCTGGAGGCAGGTTACCTGCGGTATCAGATGTCAGGCAGGTTGTAATGTGCCATAAATCCAATGTCTATATTAAGTCCATGATTTTTTGTAGCTGGTAGATTTATGATATGAAGTTTGTAGGCTCATCTACAAAAGGTGTTTTGTAAATTCCCATTCAGGATTAGAACAGAGATCAGAGAGGGAGTGATTGTCTTGTGAGAAATGAGCACCCACAGGTAATTGGATACTTTTGCCCCTAATGGATTTTTGGTGTGCTAGGGTATCACTGGCCTAAACACACAAAAAAGCTGTAATTTACAGCCAAGCTCTTTGATACCACAAAATGTGAACTGAGGAAAACACCCATGATCATCACATCACAAATCTCAAAATGGCTTTCACCCAACAAGGACACTCCTCGAGAGAGAGAGACCACACTTTTGAAAAAGCCACCTGGATACCATGGGAAGAATTGCTGTAATACAAAAAGAAAATCCCCATGAAATGCATACCATTAGTTATGACCAGGGATCCTGGTTTTCCATGATAAAAAATCACAAATTGTCTGATAAAAATGCCAAAATCCGTGGTTAAAATTAAATGCTCCCCACAGCCCTGCTGATGTCCCTCACTCCCCCCACAAGCCTCCACAGCCCTGCTTGTGCCCCTTGCCCCCACTCACAGCCCCTGCCCCCCAGCACTGCCAGAGGGGGCCCAGCTGCCAGAGCTATGGGGCCAGGGACCCAGATCCACAGCCCCCTGCCCCAACAGAAAGCAGTGCTACTACAACAGGAGCATGAGCCAGCTCCCCCCACCACTGCCTGCTTGCTTCGGGCTTGGGAAGGGCCAGCTCCCAATGGCAGCACACATTCCTGGTGGGGAGGGGGACCTGCACCCCCCAGATATAAGTGGGGGGTGGGGGCAGGGCAGGCGTGCACTGCGGGCTCGTGCTCCCCACCCTACTACCCTGCTGCAGGCCTTCCAGAGTGCAGCATGTGCAACCCTATGCTGCAGCACATGGTGGGGGCGCACATGAAACCTGCCTGCCACTGCGAGCTCTGCCCTGCCCTGGCCAGGCTTCCCCTGCAGGTGGGGGCAGCAAGGAGCACAGCCCTGCGCTGCCTCTGTGCACACACAGGAAGCATGGCCAGGGCAGTGCAGAGCTTGCAGTGGCAGGCAGCTTTTGTGCATGGCCCTACTGGGCCCTGCCACACCAGTCACACATGCTGCACTCCAAAGGGACTGAGGCAGGGCAGCAGGGTGGGGAGCACCGTGTTTGTGACCCACAGTTTGCAGCTGGCTAGGCACTCCAGCTGCAGGGGTGGGGGGCTTTGCAGCCCTCTGCAAACCTCTCTTCTCCCTCAGCCCCAGGCAGCTTGGGCACTCCCCAGGCCAGCACTCCAGCTGGGTGGGGGGGGTGGCAGCTGGCCTGAAGCAGCAGGGGGTTTGCAGCCAGCCGAGCACTCTGGCCAGGAGCAGGGAGGCTGCAAACCCCATCCCGGACAAAGTGCCTGGACAGCTGCAAACCTTCCTGCTCCCGCAACCCCTAGCCAGATTCGCACACCAGCCCTGCCCTGCAACCCCAAGTCCCACTTACATACAGCAAGAGGAGTGAGCCTGAAGCAGCCACTGGTAAATGCGAGTGTCAGCCTTTACCCTTCCCCCTCTTCCTTCCCCTGCAGGGGGGGTTGAGGGTTTCCCCGCCCATTTTGCAAACAGCTCTTGTAAGCTGGAACTCTGCCAGCCTGCAGAGATCTTTGTAAAAGTGGGAAATCCACAGGTTTCTGTTCTAAAAGGGAAAATTCACATTTTCTCTGATAAAAATGGGAACTCTGTGGTTTTCTCTGTTTTTCTGTTGGAAACAAAACCTGGATCCCTGGTTATGACATACAATCCTTCCCTGGAACTAGTGCAGAAAAGACATTGATATTGCTTTTTTTGCAAAAATGAAGATACAGAATCACTTTCATGCTTAAAACATCCAAAGTAAACTTTGCTTTAGAAAAGAAACTACACAAGTAGAACAATGAGGGAATATCTACCAACAGCACTGTGCACAGCAAATTCTTTCAACAGTTTAATATGCCTGTGTTAAAAAGGAGTTGTTTAAATTAGGTAATAGTCTATCAAATTATTTTTTTATCCTTGAACTGAAAAAATCCTTGCAAGTTTCCAGAGGAGATGATATACTGGACATTCATACTTGAACATCCATGACAACGTTAAGAGCTGCCCTTTCTCTACTTTATATTAATTAATAGTTCAGTATAGCCCTAACCTTGCAGGCTAGGGACAGAAATTACACATAAACCAGCATAAGTGATCAGAAACTGGTTCAAATCTGTAACACAACAGAAGTAAAGTGCACATAAACCACTTTCAAACTTGTTGAAACCAATTTAAGATAAACCTTGATGCTTTTAGAATCAGACTTGACTGATTTAGGTTAAATTGGTTTATTGAACTTCTGTCCCAGGTCCCCTTCACATTCAAGTTAACCCCTGTATCCCAGGATGCTTTGCACCTCCTGCACAAACTCCCCCTCGCAGCCTTGGCCCATGCTGTCTGCTCCAGCTGAGTAGGGATCATAGATTCACAGAATCACTGAGTGGGAAGGGACCTAGACATATCATCTAGTCCAACCACCTGCCATGGGCAGGAATGAGCACTGGGGGTGGCATAAGACCCCAGGTAGGTGCCTATCCAGTCTCCTCTTGACGATTTCCAGGGAAGGTGAGAGCACCACCTCTCTGGGAAGCCTATTCCAGGCTCTGGCCACCCTTATAGTGAAGTAGATCTTCCTAATATCTAACCTAAACCTATCCTCCCTCAGCTTGTGGCCATTGTTCCTGGTGACTCCAAGGGGGGCCCTGGTGAACAGACTTTCCCCGAGTCCCTGCTGCTGGCCCCTGATAAGGTTGTAGGCAGCCACAAGATCCCCCCTCAGTCTCCTCTTGCGGAGACTGAAGAGATTCAAGTCCCTCAGTCTCTCCTCATAGGGCTGGCCGCGGAGGCCCCCAACCATATGAGCGGCCCTCCTCTGGACCCTCTCCAGGTTCTCCACGTCCTTCTTGAAGTGCGGTACCCAGAACTGGACACAGTACTCCAAGCTGTGGACCTGTTAGTGATGCCCCTATTGATGCACGACAGGGTGCGGTTGGCTCTGCCTATTGCTTCATCACATTGGCGACTCATATTCATCCTGTTCAGATCCCCCCACTTCTCCAACCTATCCAGGTCTGCCTGGATGCAGTCCCTGCCTGCCAGTGTATTCACTTTACCCCACAGCTTGGTGTCATCAGCGAACTTGAACAGAGTGCTCTCCACACCCTCGTCCAGGTCGCTAATGAAGATATTGAACAGCACTGGCCCAAGGACCAAGCCCTGGGGGACTCCGCTGCCTACACCCTCCCAGGTGGACATCTACCCGTCCACCACCACCCTCTGGGTTCGCCCCTGGAGCCAGTTTGCCACCCATGTGGCTGTGCATTCGTCAATGCTGCAGTCCCTCAGCTTGCCCACCAGAATTGGGTGGGACACTGTGTCAAAGGCCTTCTGGAAGTCCAAGAAGATGACATCGACTTCCTCCTTCTCATCTAAGCTCTTTGTTACCTGGTCATAGAAAGAGACCCCCGAGCTTCTGACCTGGGCCACTGAGGACATGTGGCTGAATTTCTGGAATCAAAAGGGAATGTCTATTCACTTGCTTATTGGTTTAATCTATGCAGCTTAGACTAACCTGTGAAGACTGAATCAATTCAGCCTTGGTTTTTTTGACTGTCTGTACTTAGCTGCAAAGTTTAACACACTTGATTAATTTCACATACCGCACATAGTCCTATCAACATTACATATGTAAGTATATTAAAGGGTCAGGGTTGGATTCATGCACATCTTCCATGTATATAGCCACTCACAAGGAGGTTTTGGCAAAATATATTTAAACAGTGACGAGAAAAAAAAGTTTGTGATCCTCCTCTAATTACCGTATTTTCTTAAATACAACATGCCCCTAAATAAGATACATGCCTTGCTTCTGAACAGAACAGTGAAGAAAAAAGATCTTTCTTTGAAAATAATGTGAAGTAGCAGTAAGAAGTATCAGCTAGGAAAGCCAGTGTTTTCACTGTGCTTTTCCCTGTGCAGCATATGGAGCATTATTTTCAGCTGTAAGAATGACTATTACCATATTTCCTCATCTTTAATATACACCCCTATTTCCAGCAGGTGATTTTTGGAAGAAAGATGTGTATTATATTCCAGGAAATCTGGCATGTCTGTCTCTATTACAAATCAGGGATGCAAAGCTGGAAGGTAGTCTGTCTGTCTTCTGTGGGGCTCCACACACACAGAGTGGTCTATCCATAGCTATCTGTTAGTGCTCAGCCGCTGAGTCCAGAAAATCTTATGAACAACTACATATCCAGTGTCATACCAAATTTAATTGCATATGTGACTTTTTTTTTCCCAGCACTAACCAAAGAAACCCCAATGTTTCAACCCTAAGGCTTTTATCAAAGAGTCCTAGCTCTGTTCTTATGTTCTCTCTCTTAATAAAGCCTGAAGGGCAAAACATTGAGTGCTCATGTGTTGTTGGTGTTGTAAAAGATATAGTTAACCCTTTAAAAGCTAATCCCAAACCACATCTGGTTATTGTTCAGGAAAGTGGCTATTGTTTGGGAAAGTTAAAAGTGTGAGTATGTGTTCAGGATATTTAGCAGATGTTTTCTGAATGCCCCTGAATGCCCCTGAAAGGCTCATCAGAATTCAAGCAGTTACTCTGGTTAGTAATTGCCTTATTGTGAATAGATACAGGAATTTTAAATTCTGCTCCCAGCAATGCCAGTTAACTACTGCATAACCTTGGGCAAGTCCTTTAACTTAACTTGAGCTGAGTTTAACTGTCTGCATATAATAATATCTTCCATACAGTGCTGCTAAACTTGTGAGGCTTGATTAACTAATTTTTGTTCAAAGATTTCCATGACATGGATGAAAGGAAGTTACATAAGAGCAAAAAATGTAATATTTAAGTGTAAACCATATTTCACTCAGCAAATATGCATTTTAACACGTACATTCTTCAAAACATCGGATCAAAAAGCTCTTCAGAATGAAAATTCCACCTATTGCTCACTCCAGCAATGTGGTTCTTGTGTCAAAAAGAGATTGGTAAGTTCCTCCTTACCTCACCAGAAGTGTTAGAAAAGGCAATCGATCATTTAAAAACGCATAACTTACACACTTAAATTATCTATTTCCTTTCAGTGTGTGTTACTTTTGATTTTAAGCAGCAATATCACAGTGTTCAGGAGAAGCAGTTAATAAGTTCAGCCATAGTTGCAGTGAAGGGTATAATGGGACCCAAAACCTAGGATTACTGGCAAGCAGTCCATTGGCCGAAGGGCTTACAACTGAGTCTGTTCTTATATATTTATTATTATTATTATTATTGTTTGGTTTTTTATTATTATTATTGGGGTGAATATTAAAATAATATTTTCCACTTTCAGAATTCATGAAGAACCTTTGAGTCAAGTCTGTATTTTGGGACTGATGGTGTAGGTGTTAAAGACTACACACAATGGCCACCCACTGTGTTGTATTAACTTCTTCTGCAATTGCCAGGAAAGTAATTACCAGAGTCTAGAAATCCAGTTCCATGCCTACAGTTACAGAATGGTTATCAGATTCATCTGACATAATTCTCACAGAAAAAAAAATCACTTATGCTGAAAGAAATAGACTGCCCTAGTACTTTGATATATGGCCTCCTCCATTTCCATTACTCAAGAGGAATTCCTAATTATTAAACATTAACATTAGACAATCTATGCAACGCAGAATGTGGCCTAAGCTTTTATTTTATGACTAGTCATATGTTCTCGTAGAATTTTTTATCTAAGCACTCCTTTAAAAAGTGATGATTAATAATATGCTATTTGAGTGTCTAATGTAAGTCTCTGGTCTCTCCTCTACACATGCTTCATGACAAGTACTGGACTAATAATGCTTCAATCTTTGTCTCCTATTTATCTGTGAGAAGGCAACATATGGGCAGCAACTTCTATGGGCTGGCAAATATTTTTATTCTTTTCTTCTGAAAAGTAAGAAAGCGTCAGTAAATAGTCCCACTTGGACACAAACACCACTTATTCCATGACAAAATACCCGCAATGCCAGGCACTGGTTTGAGGCTCTTAACCAGATCAAAATGTAATGAGCTAGGCACTGCTACCTTCAAACACAGCATTCTGCTCAATATGTGCATGGTGACAAGAGCTGGTGAATTAATATTAGTGAATGCTACAACACTGAGCAGATATGGCTACGCTGCTTCAGGAAGTAGAGCATGGAGGACAGAGAGTACCACTTGCTGACATGGTGAGTTTGTGATCTACACATGTCCTTGAGGCCAATATTTTTGATTGTCTACATGCCTAAGGATCCAGTGTGAAGAAGGGAGGAAATGGGTTAAGATAGAAATGATACTGAATGCAATCTGAGTAGATTAAAACAATGATTGGGACAAGGACCTGTGTAGCATGCCCAGAACCATATATCCAAAACCACAAAAACATAATGTCAGAAGTGACTGACCATTGAATCTAGTCCCTAATAATCATAGGCAACTGGGCAACAAATGAACCAAAATATTTCCTACATCTCCTCTTGTACACCACAATTATAAATCACCTATAATGTGTCACTGTCAGAAATCAAGGGTGGCAAAGAAGCTGCCACTGCCAACTGTTGCCAAATCTCACAGTTCTGTTAGTTCCATGATTTGATATTTTCCTAAAAGCTTCATCTCCTCTAGCCAAATGATGAATTGAAGATGTCAGACCTCTTTTCTTAAAGTGAATTTCCAGTCTTCATTGCTGTGGTGACTAGCTTTGAAATGTGACCTAAGTAACCTTCTGAAGAACAAAGACACCAAACATTATATTTAAAACAAAAGATAAAAAGGCTTCTGATTTTAAAATCATTCTCGTGATTTTTTTTCCAGCCAGAATTCCTTCATGTTTAAGGTTGGAAATTTTGGGGCATATATGGCGTGTCTACATGTTACCGTATAGCAACATTGCTACAGCCCTGATCACTACATCACCATAGTGGACCGTAAAGTGACATACTGCATTGTTATGTTGCCATAGGGCAAAGTGTAGATGCGCACATAGCCCACAACAGAGTTGAAGAATTATTTGGGTCCATAGGCCACGTAGGGAGTTTTGCAGAGATATCACAGGCTGGGTTAGCAAACAACAGCTCACCAAAACTCCCTATGTGGGATGGGGCTATGGGCAGGCGGGTGGGGAGCTGGCGTGGGCATAAACAGGTAGCAGCTTCAGCAGGGGCAGCTCAGCTGGGGGCCCCACCACCATCAGTGCTGTCTTTGGGCTGCCCTTCTACCCCAAGGAGGGGCTGACACTGCTTCCTGGATTCAGCAGTGGTGGCCTGTGCATGGAGGTCCTGGCAGCTGGGCAGCAGCTGCTGCTGGGCTCAGGGAAAAAGCAGGACCTGTCGGCAAACACAGCCACCTCCCCTTCCTTCACTGCTGCCCTGATCCTTTTCACTGAGGCAGCCTAGAGCCTGGGCACAGGTTGCCTTATGGCTCCTTCCTGCTGCTGCACCCAACACCACTTGGCCTAGTGCTTTTATAGAATCCACTAAAGAGTAACTTGAGGCCATCAAAGCAGAATTTTAGAATGACTGGTGTCCTATTGGTACATGCAGAATTTTTAAAAATATTGTAGGGACTTTTTTAAAAAATACAATATAGATATTTTAAAAATAACCCTTAAAAATAAGCATATAAAAGTTATGTTAAAGGAAAAATTGCAGTTAAGTCTAGGGATAAATGATGAATTCATCTTGTTTCTTGAGAAATCCCAGCCATTGAGGGAAAGGAATATACATAGGTAGACATACCACAGGTCTCCGTTTACTCCATCTGTCTCTGTCTCACACTCAAAAGCAGATCTTGCCTATGCTGAGATATTGACCAATGTAGCTAGTACAGAACAAGCAGTTCTTCAGGAAGCAAAGAACACTCCATTCTGAAGCAAAAGTGATTTTATATTTTAAAATAATCACTCTACTTCGTGACAATATGGGGCATGTCTACACATACAAGCACTTGCAGCAGCTCAACTAGAAGCAGTGCAAATTTGAGCTGGGGCTTTTTGCCTTGGCACACACACTGGGACATGCACTTTGGTGTGGGGCAAATTGTGCTACTTGGGGCAAAATAACCCTGGCTAGCTCCTCCTGGACCTGCAGCCAGGGGGAGCAAGAGCCCAGGCCCAGCACCTGTGCTGTCCCCAGCAGTATAAAAAGCTACCCTGTCCTGGCTCCATCAGTACAAAAAGCTGCCTTGTCAAGTAGCTTAGGGCTACTCGCTCTCAGGAGTTTCTGGGCCCACTTTCCTCTCACTTATCCATGCATGTCTCCAGGCAGAGCACCAGGGCGCAGCATCCACTGGCTCCTTGGATGCCTTTGAGGACTGGTGGGTGCGGCCCAGGGGGCTGTGCTCGGTGTCCCCCTCAGGTGCACTTATTTTCACGTTTTGACCCTTTGGCTCTCACAACACTCCCATCCTGTTTTTTGCCTTTGGTGTCCTAAGAATTCTGTTGCATCTTTCACCCATTGGCCCCACACAGTAGGGGCTATTAGTATCAACCAATTTGTACCTGGGGACAACTGGACTGCTTGAAGCAGCCCTGAGGGTTCCCTGCACCTTATACCCACTGCAGCAGTCTGGCAGTGGGGGTTGCTGCCTGGCTCTGACCTGCTGTGCACCTGCCAGACCCAGATGGGGAGGGTGGGAAGGTGGGGAAAGGGATGTGGGTGGCTGTGGTGGGATGTGGGGGACCGTGGGGTGTGTGGGTAGGTGTGGGCGGACTGTGGAGGGACTGCAGGGGTGCTGTTCAGGAGGGGTGGGTCCCATGCCCCCTGCAGGACACAGCCCTCCCACACAGCTCACAGACTGCCCCTCCCACAGGGCTACAGCCCCCCCCAACAGGGGCCACATGGCCCCCACAGGGGCTACCATCACCCCCTGCAGGGCCCACAAGGCCCACCCCTGCTTGCTCCCCCAGCCCCCTGGATTGCTGTCCCTCCTGGCCCCATCCCCACTGGCTCCTGCAGCCCCCCAATCACTTCCCCACCAAGCCCCATGCCCCACTTGCACCCCCAGCCCCCTGATGGCTGCCCCACCTGGCCCCATCCCCACTGGCTCCTGCAGCCCCCCAATCACTTCCCCACCAAGCCCCATGCCCCACTTGCACCCCCAGCCCCCTGATGGCTGCCCCACCTGGCCCCACAACCTGCTTGCAGCCCCAGCCCCACAATGGCTGCCATCTGGCCCCACCCCCTGCTTGCTTCCTCAGACCCTGCAATGGCTGCCCCTCAAAGCCCCATCCCCTGCTTGCATACCCAGCCCCTGCAATGGCTGCCCCTGGCCTCAGCCCTCCCAGCACTTAAAAAAAAAAAAAAGCCTCTCACTCACTAGCAGGAGCAGGGACTATGAGGGCTCTGGGGCCTCATGACAGAGTCCCCCCTTCCCCCCCGCCACATGCACACAGAATAGGACATCAGGGCTCCCCAATCAATCCCTCCACCCAGTCATGCCCTGATGCCCCCCACCCTGCCCAGCCCCAGCAGTCCAGGACTCAAAAACATAAAAGTCCCACACTTACTGGTAGTAGAAGCTGCTGTGGGGGTCACTGAGGCCTCTTTGCAAAGGCCCACCATGAAGCACAGGGCAGCAGGGGCCAGCAGGGCCCAGCCCCTACCGCCTGGCATCAAAGCTGCCACTGCCCCATTGGGTGGCAGGGCACTGAGCTGCTCTGTGCAGTTGGGCAGCTGGGGCCACTGAAGCTGTCACCAAGGCCCCTGCTGCCTGGAGGGCTCTGCCACATGGCCACAGTGACTCCAATGGCAGCTGAAACTGGCAGTCAGTGCGGGCTTTATTCTTTAATTGCTGGGATGCTGGGGCCAGGCAGGGCAGCGATCAGGGGAGCTCAGGGAAAGATGGGAGATGGGGCTGAGCAGGGCAGAGATCTGGGGAGCTCAGGGGCAGGCAGGCGATGAGACCTGGTGGGGTAGTAATCAGGGGAGCTCAGGAGGCAGAAGAGGGATGAGGCCGGGCAGGGCAGTGATTGGGGCTCTGGGGCTGGGCAGGGCAGAGATTAGGGGAGCTTGGGAGACAGGTGGGGGATGGGGCCAGATGAAGCTGGGGGAGTGGCTGGGGCTGGGGGGGGGCCATGGTCCCTTCCCCCCTCCTTCAGCTCCCCCACCCACTACTTACCAGCAGGAGCCCAGGTCTAACTCCCTGTGAAACACGCTTCAGCACTACGGTGAAAGCCAGCCATAGAGACACCCTGGCTGGCTACCAGAGTGTCTCTGTGGAGGACCGAGCCTCCAGTTGCCTCAGGACACAGTCCAGGACCATGCCCTGCCCTGCTTTTTTCCCCTGCATTTTTTTTTGACCCCTGGATATCCAGGGGTCTAATTTTGCCCCCACACTGCAAATCTGCAGTGCAGGGAATGTTTTTTTGTTCCCATACATGCCTTTTGCAGCATCTCAAAGGGCTTTGAGATGCTGCAAGATCTACATGCACACTCATGTGAATGCACCCATGGTGGCCAACTAGGACACCTACTCAAGAGTTGCAAGCCACCTGTTGGTAGAGCAAAAACATCATGCACTGCTACTGGAGAAATTTGCATTCAAGGGCTTGGGTCTGGCACTACCCCAGCCAGGGAAGTAATAGTGTATTTTAGAGGTGCCCAGGTCCTTGGATATTGCTGAAGTAAAGAGGAGCAGCCTCTTATTCAAAGAATTCTTCCAGTTCCCAGTTCACACAGATGTAATTATATTGTTTTTACAGAACACCTGAATTCCCAGCAGGACTTAAGCTAAGGGCAGAGATGGCTAAATGACAATCAGTTCTGACTGAAGGGGAAATATTCTATTTGTGTTTAAAGGGGAAAATCCTAAGATACAAGACTATCCATTAATATTTTTTTTTCAGATAGTGTCATAATACTGCATCTCATTTCACAATAACCAGATGAGAGGATCCCTTGCCTGCTAGGCATTTTAATCTAAATTAAATCAATAACACAAAGCAATTATAATAGTCCATGGTAAGGAGGCTAAGAAAAGGCTAGGTAAAACATATCAAAAGCACAAGAAAAGGAGGAGCATGTTGGGAAAAGGTAAATTTTCCTAGAGGAAACAAATCGAATCGATTAATTTGCTATATTACTTATTGATTACTTACACTTTGTTTTAATATAATATTTCAAATTATTAAACACGTTGCTGTTGAATTGTTGCTAATGCTCATAATTAATTGCAAGTCTTGTAGCATTTGCGGCTTCACTTCAAAGGTGTAGCTAGGCAGTTCTACACTTTGTGTGCCAGTGGCACATGGGGCAACTATTTTTGTGCCTCCTGCCCCCAAAGTCAGCACCTGGAGTTGGTGCCTGGCAGGTCCCATCCTTTCTTGGTAATGCTACTACTTTAATCAGAGCCCCAGCTTCTGGAGTCATGTGATTTCATTACAATTTCAAGTTTCTTTTATTTTTAAAGTAAGTTTCTAGTCCTTATGGTTGCAGAGCTGAATTACCTGGATATCTCCTAAAGGCTCAGAAACCAGAAAACAGAGATTCAGGTTTAATTACTGTATTTACTTACATATCATATGCATCTTTTTCCCCAATATCAGCAAAAAGAAGGGACAGAGTCCAGTTTTAATCTTCTCAGCCATTGATGAGGCAGCAGTATTTGGCTAAAGAGAAAGTGAGCTGGCTGAGGGTGAGTGAGCTATTACATGCAGTCTGCAGTATCTTAATCCATCTTGTGGTGTGGAAACAACACTTTATTATTTATAGGAACTTATATTTTCTCTCAAATTGTCTCCCAGGATGCCACACTTCTTGAACACTCTATATTCCCAGGAGGACTTACTTTATGTCACGTGGTTGGCCATGATTCTAGAAAACTCTTTTTTTTCTACATTCTGTCTTCCCCAAACAAGGTACATTTTTATTTGGGAGTGTATATCAGGTATATAAGACAATATGGCACTTTTTTTAAGCTTGCATGATTTTTAAGCTGATCTCATAACTTTGGAGTATTAACATGCTTCTTAAAGACTTTGGGCTGGCAGTCTATATGTCAGAAGGCCTTATACAGGAGGGACTAAAATGATTTTAATGTTAGAAAATATGGGATAGCAATCAAAAAGACTGAAGCATAGAAATGCCAGAGCAGTTACATGAAAAGCACAAGTGCTGCTCTTTCATCCTTTTCCATATTCCACAGTCGCATTGGGCATTGGCTTAGACTTAAATTCTTACTTTATCTACTTACAAAAGTACAAGTTTCTATATGAAGTATAGTTCATTTAGACAAACAACTTATATCGATAATATATATGTAGATATATACTCTTACCTATACAATTAGCCAGCGAAAGAAGAGCAGAGAGAGAATCACATACTTCCAGCTAGAAAATAAATGATGTTTGTGTTTGAATGTGGAGTTCTTGATTCCCACAAGGCAGTTGTTAGAAGTTTCTTTCTCGTATTTAGTCATGTTTGGAATTGTTTTCAGGATGTTTAGACTCTTTTCTTCAAGTTGTCACCAGCTCATTACCACAGAATTACATTTTACAAACAAAAGCTGGCTAGAGCCAATTTGGCTTGGCTATTGCTGTCTGAGGGAAGAGAAAAAATGATAATTTCCCTGCATTTGGAAACAGACAGGCATGGGCTGAACAGCAGACAAGCTCACCTCTTCTCTCTCTCTCTCTGCATTGGACCATACCGCCTTTGTTTTCTTGGAGTGCCACTCTCTCAAATTGAATTGTGCTTTCCAGGCACCTCAATTTTTTTTTGGTAAGTACAGGATATTTCTGTACCAGAACACAAGAGTAGGGCAGTCATGAATTTTCAGCTCAAGTGACTCTTTAAAATACAGCACTGCACAAAATCCCCACTGGATAACTGCAGAAATAATTACTAAAGATGTGGTGGCTATACACATTATGCAGTACAATGGAGAATCACTCTGACACAGCAAAAGCCCAGAGGAGGACCTGCAGAGGGTTCAAGCAAATCTAGCTCCTTGTGTTTCCCAAGGAGGCAAAATTGGATATGGCATTGATTCTATATAAAACGTTTTCCCTGAAGGGCCCCAGGGATTTTAGACCTTACTACTTTTATAATTGACCCATCTGCACCCGTGACTGACACCAAGCATCTTCTTGCCCCCATTCTCTCCAACCCCACATATATCTGCATTGCAATGCCCTCATCTTCTGTAATTGAGTCATTTGTTTAACAAAAGTTGTCATGCCGATGCTTTAGATCCCCTTGAAAGTGCCTCTCACCTTCAGAGCTCTGGCCTCCTCTCTCTACTTCCTATAAAAGCTTTCCCAAAGAGATCCCTAACTGAAGAGGTCCCTGCAAAGCAACCACATCTATTTCAAGAAATGAAATGCTGGCTATATTGAAAATACAGGACCACTTTTTTTTAAGTGATAGACTACAGCAATAGTTTATTCATAGGCCAAAATCATATGTGTGTATTACAGTGTATAGCTATTGTATGCATAGTGATTAATTGCCACACAAATGTGCCATATGTTGATTTGGCATGGGAAGGGAGAAGTTAATCATATCTAAGATTTATCTTTAAATAAAATGGCAATTCTAAGCAGTCAGGAGGCAGGTTAGATATGCTCCTTTATAGACTAACTAATTAAGATATATACAGAGAGAGCACAAGCTTTTTGTGACCTGAAGCTCACTTCATCAGATGCTGTGTACATCTGAACAGGTCAGCTGAACAGAACTTTAAAAAGCAGTGCTAGTGAAGTTCACAGGACAGATTCACAGATGGTGTAAATTGCCATTGTTTTATTAAATCTAGGATATATTAATGTACCCCCCAACCAAGAATTGAGTCCATTGGCTTATGTGTGAAATAAATGTCTATTTAAAGTACAGATATTACAATTTTAATTCTTTATGAACAACCTATAAAGCTGCTTCAAACAGACAAGCTCAAAAGGGCCATATTTTAATATCCTCACTGAGTTGTACAAAGAGTCTTATTGTAACCAACGGTACTCTGGAGGAGTTTTGTATGTGCATAACACAGTTTACAGACTGTGTAAGAGACTGAATGAACTGATTTCAAACAGATGATTCTTGGCTTTAGGTTTCTACACAGCAGTAGGTCAAATTATCTAAATAGCAAGCTCTTGCACAGCTACCAAGATTACCTTTGAGCTAGGGACAGACGTTCAAAATCTCAAGCCTGAATTGCTTCAATCTTTGTAGGTTAGTTTAACTGGAAGATATTAAACTGGTTTGCAAGTGGATAGACATTCCTTTTTCATTTCAGAAATGCAGGCACATGCCTGCAGGGGCTCAGGCCAGAAGCCCAGTGGTGCTAGAACATAGTTTCATAGTTTCATAGTTTCTAGGGTCGGAAGGGACCTGAGCAGATCATCTAGTCCG
>NW_017728943.1:128008682-128029835 GCF_001723895.1 Crocodylus porosus
GCCAGTTCCTTTAGAACTCTAGGGTGGAGATCATCCGGGCCGGCTGACTTGAATACGTCCAACCCCTCCAGAAGCTCCCTAACTAAATCATCGCTAAGTACCAGCCCTCCTTCCCTTCCACAGGGAAGCTGGTGGGGGGGGAGGTGGCATGGCTAGGCCCTGGCAGGCCTGAGTAAGACTGAGGCGGGCTTTAAACCCCCACCTTGACCTGCAGGGTTCAGAGAGTAGGGGTACAGTGAGCATGGCCAGACCACTGTGGTGGGGGAGGAGGAGGAGGAGGAAGAGGGGAGAGCTCTACTGCCCCAGCAGCTTCCTGACAGCCGGGAGCAATCCAGGCACACAGCTCAGCCTGGCCCAGGAGGGGAGGTCTTCCCCCTCCTCTTCCCTCTCCCCTGCCCCTTCCCTACGCAGGGCAGGGAGCAGAGGCTCTGTGCACGGCTCCCTGGGCCCATAGGGGGATTCTTCCTCCTGTTTCCCCCACCAACAGGGTGGGGGGCTCTGTTCATGGCTGCCCAGCCCTGGAGGGGGACTCTTTCCCCTGCTCCTCCTCTCATCCCCCACCCAGGGTGGGAAGTGGGGGGGCTCTGTTCAGCCCTGGACAGGACTTTTCCACCTCCTCCTTCCCCCTTCACCCCCCAGCACAGTGAGCCCTTGTGGTGGGTGGCTGCCAGGCTCCAGGCTAGCCGGTGCCTCTGAGTCGGGTCAGGTAAGCCATGCCCAGCCAGCTGCCACCTGTGCACACCAGGACAGGTTGCACTCCTGACAGGTCTCAGCCTCCCCATTACTGAGCTGAAGCTGCCGGGGATGGCCCCACCCCCATGGCCCAGCCTGGACCAGCCCTGCCACGTGGCTGCCTCAGCCAGGGCTGAGTGAGGTCACCCCAGGCCATGGGGGCAGGGCCATTCCCAGTGGCTGAAGCTCTGTGATAGCCACTCCCCATGACCAAGCTGGTCTGAGTCAGACAGCCCCACACAGAGGCCCCCCCTCCCTCCCTGCCCCCCAGTGGCAGGGGGTGGGAGGGGAGGAGGAGAGGGAAGAGTCCCCCTCCAGCACCAAACAGGGCCCCTCTCCAGAGAAGAGGGAGCAGTTGCTATCCAGGGCCAGGCAGCTGTGCATAGACCCCCTCCCCGAGCCACATGGGGTGGGGAGCAGGAGGAAGTGTTCTCCTCTGTGGCTAGGCAGCTGTGTACAGATCCCCTCTCCCCACCCTGCGGCAGAGGTTTTCAGAGAGGAGTGGGGCTGCTCTATCCCAACTGCAGTCCCCTGGTGGAAGGGGGGAATTAACCCCCTCCGTACCCCCTTAGCCTTAATGGGCCATGGTCGAAGGGCTGCAGTCCCTGCCGGTGGGACAGTGAAGGGAGCAGAAGAGTAAATCCCCTCCTGGGCACCCTGACACAAAAGCTGCTGCTCCTACCCCTCCTGTCACTGCTCCAGTGACAGGACCTGGCCAGATGCCATCCTGGCATGGCCCTGTTAAGGTAAAGGGGGTCAGGGAGGGGATTAATTCCTCCCTCTATCCCTTCTGCCCCCCAGACTGCAGCCAGGGTCTTCCAGGCCCTTGCGCCCTCCACTGCTCACAGGCAGACCTCAGCTGTGGTGGGGGAGAGAGGGGAAGGAGGGAAGAATTAACCCCATCCCTGCCCACTTTGCCTTAATAGTGCGATGCCTGCTGGTGTCTCAACAGGTCTGTCCCCATTCCTGCTCAGGCTAGAGAGCAGAGGGACAGGCCCAGGATGCTAGGATGCTGGAAGACTGGTTTAACTCAAACCAGCTAGGGGTCTGGGACAGAAGTTGCATAAACCGGTTTGACCCAAATCGGTTAAGTCTTCAACCAGGTTTATCTTAAACTAGTTTCAGCCATTTTGAAACTGGTTTATGTGCACTGAACTTATGTTCTATTACAGTTTAAACCTGTTTCTGATCACTTAAATAGGTTTATATGTAACTTCTGTCCCTAGCCCTGATGATTACATTGTACAGGAGCAATGAAACTTTCAACTTTGAGGCTCAAACTCTTGAAATCAGGGGGACAATACTTTCCTGACAGCTGATTCAATACTAAGACATTAACTAAGATAAAAAGGCCACAGACCTAACCAACTTCAAACCAAAATGCAAACTTCATTTTTAGTGTACCATTCTCACAATAATGGCAGAAAGTAAGGATAAAAATACAGGAAAAGTAGGAGACCATGCACCCAAACACACATGCACCAAAACCTAAACACATGCTGCTACTAAAATCTAGTTCATTCATTCATTCATTCTGTCATTCTGTCATATTAATTCACATATTTCTGGGATATGTACCTGACAAGAACTCATGGAGAGGGAGCAAACTCACTTCTCAGTTTTTCACTCTTGTTAAAGAGCTGATCAAAAGATGGGCCAAACATTTTGCAAAGACCTTTGTTAAGTTTTCGCCTGTTCTTCTTTGTTTCTTCAGTAGTCCTCAACTCTTTGAGCATCTAAATTCAAGCTTCCCCCAACAACCAAACAGTTTTTCCCGGTGGATATACCAGGAAACCACAAGTTAAAATAAGTTTATCCTGATTAAGATCAGATACTATTATCTTCTTGCCTACTTATCTTGAAAACATGTCATTCATCTAAGCACTGCAGAAGTGTACATTAACGTGGTTCAGCCAGCACATTATCTACCACATTCCCATTTGAAACAAATTCTGTAACCCAATGATATTACAAGCCGTTACTGTTTGATATACCAGCATTCACTCTCATTTTTTAACTATATTAAAAGCACGGTCAATTCATTAATAGATTTTTTTTTTCATTTGGGGGGCAGAAATTAAACAATTGATGAAGCAAATAGTTTGTAAACACTGAAGCAACCACAACAGCATTCCATGCATGCATGCTGAAGGCAAAATCAAAGCAGCATTTTGCAATCAAGTTTGTCTTTACTGAATCAACAAAGAGTCTTATGACCTTGCAGGCACTCTTTGGAATAGCAGCTGAGAGTCACTAAAATAAAGTTAGAAAATGATTCAGAGGACAAAACTTGAGGGTTATATCAAAGCCATTGCTCTAACAACACTAGACACTGAAACCTTATTCTTGATGTGCTTTTGCACAAATGTAATCACTCTGTGTCAAGGACCAGATTTCCTACCGAGCTGAGTTCCTATTTAGGTAATTCAATAAGAACCATATTTTCAAAAGAACTAAGCATTCAGCTGCTCCCACTATGAGTGGCATGGCCTGATTTTCAGAACTTCTTATCACAATGTGTTAATTTTGGTGTTTAATTGGGTGCTGGGCTGAAAGTCTGACCTAAATATATATAAAAAATTCTGATATATATGATTGAAAAGAATTGGATAATAAAAATGTAGATAAAACTCTTGTCAATCTTAGTCTTTTTCTTAATCTTACTCTTTTTTTAAAAAAAAGAAACATAAAACATAATATGATCTTGGTGAAACTCAAAAGCCTTTATATCAGCTACTCTGTAAAGAAAAGTCTGTGTTTGTTCTTATGTTGCTTCCTAGAGCTGGTGCAATTTTTTTGACGGACATTGCCATTTTGTCAAAATTTAAATATTTTGGGACACTTGGTTTTGATAAAATATTCAACAGAAAAAATTGGAATAATCTAAGAAGCATCTTTATCCCTATATTTATCTTAGAATTTTATGTTCTAATATAAAATTAATTTAAGTATATTTATACCTAATGCTTTTGACATTTTATCTCACAGCAGACAAAAGGAAATTTAGCCACAGGTGTTGTTTTAGACCTAAAAGTCCTCCACCGTGCTTCCCCCACAAACGCCTGTTCTTATGAGACCAAGGCAGAAGTAGCACAAGTGCTTTCAAGGGATCAGAAACCTTGCTGTGCCTCCCAGATATACCTGGATCCATAGCTGTTGTATTTAAACACACTTAAAATAGGCAAACACCTAGATTTCAGGGACACTACCCCCTGCTTTGGGGTGAATGGGAAAGAAAATCTTAGGGAACTGAAGAATTACCAATCTCAGAAAAGTAAAAAATAATTAATCAGACCCATGCAAAACCATAAGAAATATATTTTTTGCATTATTTTGAGTTTTTTAATATTCAGTTCACATTTTCAATTTTTTTCTTATAACCAGGAAGGCTAGATACTTTTCTTGGAAATGAAGCCAAGATGCTCACATAATAATTCAACTTCAGTAGCTACTGTTTTAAAAGAGAGGTAATGAACTGTGTTGGTCTAAAGTCAGAGAGAAGGCAAGATAGAGTGGCCCCATAATTAATGTGCTCAGAAATGTATAAGCTTTCATAGGCAACACCCTACTTCATCCAATCCAATAAACAAACTTTTAGAGAGCACATAAAGATCATAGAAAGAAAGAAAGTTGTTTAAATACAAAAATTAAATGCAGGCTGGGTTGTTTTAAGTATAGTCTCACCAGAGACACTAGATTCTTATTCCATTACCTGGACTAGCTTTCATAACCCCTATGTACATCAGAGGCTTAACTGCTTTGTTCTTTTCCCCCAATTTTGACCTATTTAACCTTCATTACTCTCAGCAGTGCCACCTTCTTCCCTCCCCTTTTCCCTGACCCTTGTATTAAATGACTTTATTCCTTTCTATTTAGTATGGCTGCTCTCTGCAAGTCTATTCATAGCATCTAACAAAGTACAGCGTACTTGAGCTCAGGTCTCTCTGAGCAAGCTAGTCTATAAGGTGCCACCCTGCCCTGCCTTCTGCCTGACTTCAGCTAATTACCTCTCTTTCAAAACAAAAGATAGGGAACAGAGGAAGAAAAGATAGTGGGAGGGGGGCCTCTACTGAGAGAGAGGAAGGTGGATTGAAGAGGGTCTAGATGATAAAGCAGTTAAACCAGAAATATTTACTTGAAATAAAATTATAATACTACCCACCTGCCTTGAAGAGTTCGTTTACAATCAAGTTTATTTTTTAATGCTAGAAAAGGCACAGAAATATTAAACAACAGCCAGTAGGAAAAATGAGACCAAAATGTTTGTTCTCTCTGTGTGCCATTTAGTACACAAGCCAGCTGGCAGTTTCTACACAATAGCACTGAGCACACACCTCCAGCTAGCAATTTCAGCGGCCTGGGCAGAGATGCTGTTGTGCACTGGAGAGCAGGGTGGGGCATCCCAAATGGTAGCATGTGGCTGCATTGTGCCATTAGCTTAATGGGGGAACAGAGCCTGGCTGCTGCTGCCAACTCCCTACTCCCTGACTGCTGCTTCCCCTGTGCAGGCTTCCTGGGGACCACCATTCTGGCTCCCCCTTCAAATTGATGTCTAAGCTGATGCCCTGCTTTCTCCACCCTAGTTTGGCTACTGCTCAGTATGACTCTCTGGTTCTCTGTCTCAGGAGTACTTGTTGGCTTGAGCTCATGAGCTACTCTAAGAGTGGGTGCCTTGCCTCAGTACAAGGACTTGACACACATCAAGCGGGAGCCAATAGGCAGTGTGTGCTTCTTGAAGGCGCTCCTGAGCTTAGCATGAAGGTGGTGAAGATATGCCTTACCAGCCCTTCCCATCAAATACAGAGGTGGGAAGACTTGGAAAGGGAAGGAGACATGCATAAAATATCAGCATGCCATCACTATTCTAAGTCAGGGGTAAGCAACCTACTACCCAGGGGTTGGCTCCAGCCCACAGAGAAAGGGCTTCAGTGGCATTTGTCAAGAAGACTTAGCAGCTGTGTGAGCACTCCCCATGCTGCTGTGGGAAAAAGCAGAGGCCATGGGAGCTCTCTTTATGCTTCTATGGATAGAAGTTGTGGTTGTGGTGGTAGCTAGGTCCTAGCTCTGGCCTACCAACCTCCAGCCCAAGCTGGGTCATTGCAACCCACAACCTGAAAAGGATGCTGACCTCTGTCCTAAGTAGTTTGCCTTTAAACATTTTTCAGTGTCATATAGTACAGTACAGTATTTTTCAGTATAGTGTGAACTATAGTAGTTCACACAAAATATCAAGAAAAAAAATCCAGATTTTCTTCAGACTTACATGCTCACTGTACCAGATTAGGACCTAGATCTTTTCTCTTCCTCTCTTTTTTTTATTTTACATGCTTCTTCATGACTTCAATATTGTCTAAGGATCTTCATTGAATCCAGGTATAATTAGTCCACAAACAGGCATCAGGGAATATTTTCTCCCTGATGTATATTTAATACCTTTGTTTAGCCATGCAGTTGCCCGAATCCTGTACAGATGCTTGAAGCCACCCGCTAAAGTTTTTAATTTTACATTAGGAATTGGGCACGCAATATACACCCCAACTCATGCATAAAATATCCCTGGCAAAAAATGACATCCCTGATGTAAGTCAATTATTAATGAACTTGGCTCTAAATTGGCACATTTCAACTGCAAGAGAACAGTGGTACAGTATGGTATATCCTACAGCATTTGAGTAACTACTGCCATTCCCAACAGTGTAAGGAAATCATCAGTCACAGCTCAAGTTATTTCCCAGACTTGAATGAAACAAGAAAAATGCTGTGTTTAGTGAGGCCTTTACCCTAAAGGAAGGGATAAAACTCCATGACATTAGAATAGCCTTACAATGTTGAGTCACAACGAGCTTGCCTTAGGTATAGAGGATTGATTATCTCTGTACTCTTGCCACCTTCTTACTATCTTTGCTACTTCTCTCCTGTCTCAGAGTATTTCAAACAATCTCATAATTAGGATTCATTCTCCTAGCCCTGAGGAAAGCAGTTTAGGCTGTAATTTTGTCCTGGTTTGCTCTGCTTCACAATACTGCTGTGTCTATGTAATCTAATATATCTAGGTATTCATATCATGCCCATTACAGTATTTTTCTGAGTGTCTCTCTCCTGCACTGGCAAAGCATTTATTTTATCCAGTGTAATGGTTTGGGGAGATTCTGCCAGGCTACTACTGAGGGCACAGATCTAGAAGATGTGTTTTTGTTCTACAGCAAGGGTTTTAAATTCTTGACAGTTTAGTTGATCTAGTGCATGCCTTTCCTATTGTGTCTCAACCTTCCTTTTGAATGACTTCCTGAGAAACATTAATATCATTGGGGTTTTTTGGTGTGCCCAGTTCTTTCCACTTACCTGCTAGCCTAACAGCAGTGTTTGGAAATCTTACTTGTTACTTTCTTAAAAAGCAAAGGAGTGGAGATTATATTTGCAGTATTTTGGCAAAACAAAAGGTGTGGGAAAGGTTCCTCTTGCAGTGGGATGAAGTTTCCAGTGCTATTTAACCAGTTTTAGAAAACACACCAGAAAATCTTGGTGTTTACAGTAGGTGCAGTTCTAACTGTTGTAAAATGAGCCATATGAGAAAGAGCAGCTGTAAATGCAAGCAGGAATGAACACACCAAGTTGTGTGGTGACATGCATAGGAACAAATCTACCTAGCTTTGTTTTGACATGGCTCACTTGGAGCATTTTAAAATCAAAAGTCAGGTTTGCTATGTATTACTGCCACATGGGAGTCCCTGGCCTTCCACTTTCTAGGCTGGTAAAAATCTGGAAAAGGAGTTGAGTGCCCATTTGTATTCATTCTTCACTTTCTTTTTACATTCCTTTCCTTTGCAGACCAAAGAAGAGTTGTGAAGAAGAAAAACTTTTTTTAAAAGATAGTGGGAAAACAACAGCAGGAGGTAGGATGTAATGGGCAGCACCCTCATGCTGATATGTGTGGCAAAATACTAATGTCCTGTTAAATCTAGTCACACCTGCCAACATAGGACATCATTACATTGCACCATGTACTCATTAAATAGGTGCTGTAAGTAATAGGTAAGAAAAAGAAAGGTGTAGATCATGTTTAGAAACCACATGTGCTGTGTCTTCAATTTATTTGTGGTCTTTCATGCATCTATTTAGTATTCTGTACATCTGTTTGTGTTTTTTTTTTCTTTTTCCCTTAGTGTTTCCTATCATATCAGCTACAGAATTGCCTACACAGAGGTATCCATAAATTATATCTCAGACTAGGAGTTTCAAGTGTCTGGAAAGCTCATAACAAAAGGCACACATGCAAATGCAAGTTGTTTAATTCACTGTGTATGTGTGATGTTACCCAGGTGCCAGTGACATCCTTCTGACCAGCACAGAGGCACAAGGGACCAACCCGACATACATTTTTAATGTGATCAGCTGTGACAGCATATATACAGAGAAGACCTTAAGGCCTTAAAGTCAGCCTATTGGAACACTTTTAGGGGTCCAGAAGAAATGGTTTAATTAATCTTCTTTTTCAGGATTTTTTTTTAAATATAAATTATGTACACTGAAAACCTGCCAATTATAGCAAATTAAGGGACTTGGCAAGTGCATCCCTTGGAGGCAGATGGTAAATAATATTCAGATTCCGACTTGAAATAGGGTTAGCGATTAACTGGTACAGGATTGAAAACAATCCATATAAATGAAAAAAAAATGTTTTAATATGAATGCAAGTCCTGTAGGTTGCTTTTTTGGGTGATAATGACGGTACTGAAAATATTGATGATTCATAGCTAATATGCTATACCCTCGGAGTGGCAGCAGGAATTTAGATCCACTAGGACTATTTTAAAAAAGCAATAACTGTTGTTTATTTTCCTTTCAAGGCACTGAAAACCTGTCATTTCTCCCACTCTGAGAAATTCTGGTTAGAATGACAACATCATAACCTAGTGAGCAAGGGTTGGCTGAAAGGGTGCACCCTCTGCTTCCTCCAGACAAGAGTGAACCATAGACAAACATTCAGAAGGAAAATAAGCATGGTCCCTGGGAGGTAGGGCTAGGTAGCAGGGAGGCTTGTGTACCACTAGCCTTTCACCTCGAGATAACACCATTTGTTTCCAACTTATGCTGCAAATGAAATGAGAGTGGCGACCTCAACCTCATCCCCTAATGACTGCTTCTCCATTTCACAGTCCCCCTCCCCCACAAAGAGTTAAGAATAGCTGGCAGTCTCTGTTAGCAGCACAGAACAACAGAGGTGGTCTAGTCAGATGTGCCCTGTCATGACTGTTTGGGAAATGGAAGCTGTCTCAGCACCTACATGCACTCTGTCTGGGAACAATGATCACTACTAACCTGTCACTTTCAGTAGTGTTAAAATACCCCAGATTTGAACACGTGAAAGCACAGAGAGATCTTTTAAAGAATCCAACCACTGATAAAGAGGGATGACAAAGTCAAGAGTACGTTAGTCATTTAATTTGTACTCTGCTTAGGATACTAAATTCAGGAAATGACTCAATCACCATGCACAATTATAGCTATTTTCAGGCCAGAAATGATGCGCCACCCCAATACTGATGCAAAAACATACCACAATTAGTTCCTGTAAATGCTCTTGCAACCAGGCACTGTTTCCAAAGAGTCTTCTACCTAATTATGGTATCAGACTCTCCTTCCAGGCACACCGCACCATATGATTGCATTTTGCATGCAAGGTAGCCGTCAGTGATGTCACGGGAGTACTGTTTCCCTTCTTAAGCTCCTAAGCACACAGAAAGAAGGTTAACTGCTTTGATAGATGTTTAAAAGGTTCATTTGGCTTTAGATGCTAGCGACACAAAAGAACTATTTTGCCAGCCTCTTCAGATGAATATTTGTACCCAGAAAGCACTACCATGGGTTACAGTGCATATCCTAGAGAGAGATGGGAAATGGAAAACAGCTGCCAAGAATTGGTAGAATCTTTTGTAGGAACCAGATTATTTATTCAAGGCAATTTAACATATTACTTAGTAGTTTTTCTCAAGAGAAAAGAGCCTAGAGTTCTGAAGAAAAATGTAAACAATTGAACCGCCAAACATCAGTGTTTTGCAAGTTCAGTGTCCAGTTCCCAAACACCTAAAATTCAGAAAACTTTGGAATGGAGATTAGGAGGGAAATCCTGAGCCGCAATGAAGTGAATGGCAAAGCTTCCATTGGCTTGATGAAGGCCAGGAAAATAGGCTGCTGAATTGCCACACTGAACTCAAGCACTTGTGCTTCAGCTGTGTAAAGACACCATATTCAGAAGTGTAACTGGACCCCTACTCCATTGCTAGAATGGAAAGGGGATCCAGGGGTACCTGGCCCTTTCCCCCTCCTTCCTCCCTCCCTCCCTGCTTCCTCCACCTGTTCGTCTCTTACCTTTCGTGTTTGCGGGTGCATCCTTTCCCTGAGAAAGGTCCCTTCCCCCTGCTTTCCTGGTTACGTGGCTCTGATACCACCCCCACCCGCCCTTTGCTTCCTTCCACTTCATCTCAGTGTTTCTTCTGCCTGTGCCCTGGTGGTGCCCCAGAGGCAGGGGAACCTGAAGCAGGATGGCAGCCAGGTCCAGGTGCAGGCAGAGCCTGATGACCCAGGGGGCAAAAGTAGAGGGATCATATGACACAGCACAGAGAGCTCTGTATAAGCCCAAGCCTCAGGCCAGGAGAGGCAGTCTGACTGTGGAAGCCACCAGGGATGGAGGCTTCTCTGAGTGGCATGAGGACTGGATCCCAGAGTGTGGGGAGAGGACTCAGGAGGCAGCCCTGAGTGAACAGAATCTGGGAGTCTGTCTAAGCAGTCATGTAAGGAACCCAGGCACTTTCTAGTTTGCCTTCTTTTCTACATGGAGCCCACCACCAAGGGCTGTGGTGAACCCCATGTGGGACATTCTTTTGGACTAAGACTGGTGCTTGCATTTTGTGCTTTTCATTCAGCCCCAGGGGCCAGATGTAGGGGTGCCAGGGGATACCCAAAGCTTGAAATTGCACCGAGCGGACAAAAGATAAGGACTAAAGTGTGTTCTTTGGCTGAATGAGGCCAAGCTTGCCCAGACTGTAAAGCCAGATGGTTAAAGTCTGTTTGGTGGCCACAGGAGGCCAAGCTTGCCTGTACTATAAGGCAGGAGATGGCAGGGAAAGAACAAGACTCCAAGCCCCTAGCTGCCTATATAGCAGTTATTGCAGGTGCTAGAACCTGAGGTCATAGGACATGACCAGAGCTGAGCCAGCAGCTTGCAGCCCTGAACAGTAGGCCCCAAGCTAGACGGGTCAGTGAGAGTAAAATTGGGATGAGGTCAAGGGGAACCCTGGGACCAGACAGGGCCCACCGCTTCAAAAGTGTGCTTTGCCCTTGATGCGACCTCCCCTACTAATGTTGACATCAAAAGCGTGGCATGTGAGATTACTGAATAGGGGAGAGATCAGAGGGTATAGGAACAAGTAGACCTCTAGAGGTAGGTACCCTGTAGCAGCACTTGTAAATGGCCTACAGAGAGAAATATGCCACTCTGCAATTCTCTGACAAATCCTCGACCGGGTGACTGTTTTAAACCAGCTGCAAATCTGGCCCCAATGCATCTCCCTGGTGGGTTTTAAATAATAATTTAGTACAATGTACAATTTTATGTTCTAAAAGTCTTCTGTTGTTAGAAAACAAATTGTGTTATGAGCAGGCTATACATTCAAAAGTTCCTTCAAAAAGGGATAACCAAATTAGCAACACATTTTTTCAAGATTTGGGGAAAAAAAGGTGGGGGGAGGATTAGGAAGGGCTTCATTAACCAAATGTTAAATTCTTCTGGATGTCTTCTAGCTAAGAAATAGTACATCTTAGCAAATGCATCCATTTCTATTTTTGCTGACGAAGGTGAGGTTAAGGCTACATTATTGAAAAATGAAAACAATAGGTTTTATAGCCATTATCAGGCATTTCACAAAAACTCTAGGAATTGCATCAAATCCATAAAAAAGTAGGATTTTTTACATATTTTATACTGCCTTATGCTGCATTTTTAGGTTGTGCTTTCTATTTGTTTTGCTCCTTGCATGTTTTAGATTTCTAAGTAATATTTTGTAACGCAACATTTGGTAACTTCGCAACTGTTTAGCTTTACCTCTGAACCCACAGTATATTAATAAACCTGGAAAGGTTTTGCTTGGTTTCATTTATTTATTCCAACGTATAAAAAAAAAAAAGTCTCTCAACACCATATGTAATTATGCAACGTAAACAAAACTTCCCCTTGAATCAGCATTAGTAGGTAAATGCTGCCAAATTGCCCTACAAAACATTGTACCATCTCACACTATTCCTATTTTAACCCATTTCATCAAGGAGAGTCTGATGATAAGGTAAGCATTGCATTGTGGCCTAAATGCCATTATATCTAGGCACTGAGAAATCAAAGGTATTGAAGTATGTTCTTGGGTTGCAGACTTGTCAATGACGGTAGTCTGACAGTAATCCAATTTAAATATTTTAGTTCAAGCATTTCTACGATCACAGTTCCCATAAAGTTACAGGAGTAAGAGGCAGTCTCTAAGGATAGAAACAGGCCATGCCTGACATTGAATTTGTGCCAACATAATAATTTTTATGACGGCACAAATGGTGAGCAAATAGACATCCCTATCTTTTGTCATACTTTATCAGTCCCTTAAATGTTAGTCATAGAAAAACCATTACAGGCAACTGTTTGACCCCCATGGGGGAGAATGATTGTCCTCCAATTTCTTATCCCAATGATTAGAGTACTTGTCTAAGCAGTGGTCTCCAAAGCGGGGTGCGTGCACTCCATGGGGTGCGTGCGACGATCCATTGGGGTGCAGGAAGAAAATATTAGAACTTCTATTTAGATGTATATTTATATAAATATACATATATTGGGGGGGGGTGCTCAAAAATTTTTTACTGATGGGGTGCATGAATATAAATATACATATATTTGGGGTGCATGCTCAAAAATTTTTTACTGATGGGCTGCGTGATCAAAAAAGTTTGGAGACCACCAGTCTAAGGCGTAAGAGACCCAGGTCTTTGGCCCCACACACCTAGAAGGGATTGTAAACCACATCTCCGACTTCCCAACAAAGGCCATGGTAAGGCAAGGCCAAGAGCACCCTTCATCCCTTCTGCACAACAGGGTACAAGCTATTCCATTGTTGTCTATGCACTCTAACCAACCATTAAATGCAGAAACAACAAAACAGACTCCCTTTCAGGGCAGCTAGCATCCAGCTTAGCCACACTCCCTCTAACTTGCTTTTCTTCTGGCCTAACACATTGTCTCTTGGCTTCACAGTGAACTACCTTTAACAAGAAGGATGGAACTTGCTCTTATTGCTGCCTGGCTTGCTGGTTAGGGCACACTGCTGGGAAGTGGAAGAAGTAGGCATAAACTCCTCTGGCTAAGAAGGTATTCTTCTATCCTCCTGGGTTTCCACTAAGCTACTGGGCTGAAAGGCAGGGGATGAGTTATATATCTTCCTGGAGGAGTAAGATCTAAAACCTGAAATGCTACTTAAACAGCTAAAGTCAGCTGTGCAGGTGCTACTTTAGCTGTGTAAAGGTTGAGTTAGTTTGGTGCCTGAATGTTTAGCAGAATTTATAATTCCTATTTACAATATGGATTAATATCTATATTTTAATTAGATTTCTTAACTCCTGCCATCTCCTCTTGACATCTGAGACATTTAACACAGAGATATCCAGGATGAGAGAGCAGAGAGATGCATTCCCACTAGGGAATAACTCAGACAAAACCATGACACTATATGCTGTAAATATAAATTAAGAATGTGTATTAACAATATATTATGACATTATCATTATATTATTATTAACAATATCTGTAGACAATATATTATGAGCACCCATATCTACTAATAAAAGCATGTGCTAGCTTATTATGGACCTAGAGTGTTTAAAGTAATCTTTTATTTGCTGTTTAAGTGCAAAAATTAATTTCCCAATAACGTTATCTCTGGAGTGCTAGTAAAAGAAGGGCCTTAGCTGAACACAAAGATTCATATATTGTGAAACTGTCATATTATTTCTTCACAAATAGAGATCCAGCTTCACTTTTCAAATAGCACTGAACACAATAAATAAAATTAATCCACCAATCTAAGTACACTGAGTTGTCCTCCCAGGAGGACACCTAAGATTAGATATTCATCTGAGGGAGCACAAAAAAATGCAACTATATGTATTACATATATGCCCATTGCAATAGGTTTCCCTGGCAAAGCTCATCTTACAAACTTTAAACAGCCTGGAGGAAGCACCTGTCCTCTGAGACTTCATAGCATAAGCATAAAGACAACAACTACACTACCGAGCCTTCTGCTTATCCAGTCCTTCTAGATTCCACCTGCCATCAAACAACCTGGTGTGGCAGGCCAGTAGGGGGAGCTCCTGTGCTGAGCCATCCACCTCACTGCAACCTACCAAAAACCATGCTTCGAGTATCTCCCCTGGCGCATCTACGTCCGGCCGACCCCTGCCTGAAGCCCACTCACAAGCCTGGGGTAACCACCACCATCACCTATGGTCTTGTCTTTGTTAGGACTCGGTATCATCCAGGATATACAGACCGTGTAGGCCTTGAAGGTGTTTACCACATCATGGGATTTTGGGGGTGCTTTTAGTAGCCTGAAGCATTCACAAGCAGCCTCCAGTACAGGAGGAAAGTAAAAAGCCAAGCCCACCTTAGTCAACCTAGCAAAATGAGCTAATAAGGCTAGTCCCTTCCCTCTTATCCACACACGGTGAGGCATGCTAAAACAGATAGATTTATTGATCAAACAGGGATAGTGTGAGAAAAGAATACAGAACAACAGAATATAAAAAGAAAACCACCTTGAGCAAAACAGTATAGGCTGGTTAGCCTTTCGATATCTGACTGGAACATTTACGTCTAAGTTTCTGGCTAAATTTCAGGTAAGTTACTCACATATACATCCAGAGATTCTGGAATCTCATGCTTCTGTGTGTGTGCATGTGTTTCCAAGATCGGGTGGTCCCTTTTTATAACTTTTTGTGACTTTATCACTAAGTCCCAACCAGAAGCAGGCCCATTGGACACTGACTGCTGCTTTTAAACAATGTCAGTGCCACCAGGCAAAGTGACCTGGCCATTTGGCAGAGGCTCTCAGAACAAAGGAGGAGTGAGTTCCTCCTCCACCTGGAATTTCCACCACCCAGTCACGTAGGCTCAGTGGGGGGCTGTCTGCTTATAGCTGTGAGGCAGACTGGGAGTTGATTTCTCCATACCTGCCTCAGGCAAGAAAGAAAGAACTCGCATTTCCTTGCATTCCTTAGATGGCTCATTCTCCTCCTGCAAAGATCTCCTCTCAAGGTGTGAAGAAGTTAAACTAGGGGTAGGCAAGCCCTGGCCTGGGTGCCAGAGCATGGCACATGAAGGCATTTTTCTTAGCATGCATGCCTTGGGGTGGATGGCAGGGAAGGGACTAGGGCTGCACTGCCACAACAAGGTTTGGGCCCCTTGCAGCTCCCCCTCTGTCTGATCCTGGCATGCCAACATCTTCCAAGATGAGGTTGCAGGTGTTTTTGGCAATCTGCTCAAAAATATTGCCAACTCCTGATTTAGACCCTAATTCTGAACTTTTCTATCACAATTTTAGAGGTCCCTGGCTAGAGGATGTTGCTTTTCTATTCAAGGTCATACTAATAGCCTAATCTGGAGTGAGGAAGAATTTTTTTCCCTCAGTCAGATTGGCCTAGACTGTGGGGGTTTGGCCTTTCTTCATAGCCTGGGGTCTGATCCTTTTCCTAGGATCTTCAGAGGATATATTAACCAAATACTTCCTTGTTGTTGTGCCCTCATTGCTCCTGCTTTAATGCATGACATATTATAGGGCATTTGTGATATTTCTGGATTTTGTTCCTTAAGGATATGTGTGAGGGTTTGCAGTACTGATTCTTGGGATTCCGTCAATCAATGACTGCCTGCAAATGCAAGGGTCTAGACTCTGTGGCCCAGGAGGTCCCTTCCAACTTTCAGAGGTCCCTTCCAACTTTCAGAGATGAAATTTGGGCCTGTATACACTAACTCAGTATTGCTGAACCCATGGGTCTCAACATAAAAGTGGGTCATAAGAATATATGAAAGGATTGCGAACAAACTTTAAAAATGGATTCTCCTTTAAAGGAGAAAATGCAGGAAACCATAGCATTTTTCATAGCTGCCTGTCCCCCTCCCCCACCCAATACCCTCCATACACACACCCTGCCCCACACATGGGGGGACTGGAGCCTGGGGGTGGGGGGCAGTGTGTTGGGAGTGAGGGGCATTGGATCAGGACTGGCCACTGGTGTTTACAAATGGGTCCTGATATAAAAAAGTCTGAGAACCACTGTACTAAAGCACCACCTAATCCACTGACCTGCTCTAAACCTATAAGTTCATCTGTTAGGCTATGTATTGTAAGATCATCCTCAGCAGCTGTTCTCAGGAAGACTGGAGGCCAAGGGTTCAAGAGCAGTACGCAGGGGCAAGCCCAGAGTACTGGGCATAGCTCTAAGTTTGGAAGCATACCTGGAGATGTGGATGGGTGGGGATGGGAAGGATGTGCTCAAATCCCTATGTGCTGGGGCAAAATCCAGCTGGACATATGGATTTATGCATTTGTACTTGCCTGCACTGTCATGCCATTGCTTCCATCTTCCGTTAGGTAACTCCATTTAGGTCATTGCCTATGACATCTCTTCTGCAGCAATGGGAACTAAGGGAAAAAAATACATGTTATACCTACCATAACCCACAAAAAGAAATGGAAACAAAATCCTCAGTCTCACCCCTTAATTGGATAAGGCTTCTGCTTCCCAGGGATCCCCAGCAAAGTAAACACTGGCCACCAGAGCTTCACAGAGGTTAAATCTTAACAGTAGTGTTCCAGGTTACATCTTGGAGCACTGCCATGAAACCAGAGAACATCACAGATTAACTATTTTCTGGAGTCACCAGGGACCAATATTACAGATATTTTTTTTAAACTGCATGTGTTTCATTGTAGAGGAATGGGAAGATTTGGGAGGAAAAAAATCATTAGCTACAATAGGTTTCTTTCTTTTTAAGAAAATCAGTATATGTTGCCAAAGCTATGCTGCGTTATGTTTTCAAGTGCTCATGTGATAACTACACGCAGTGAAACCCAATTAAAGGGAGTGTTAAAAAGGATCTCATTTCAGGGAAGTAGCAGGCACATGTTTGCTGACTAGATGCCAGGACACAGTGCTCTGGAGTTATAGGAGCAGCTCTGTTTATATTGTTTCATTTGGGCATTTATATAGTATTGGCTGTCTGGTCAAGAGCTGAACAAATACTGCAAAGCAGTGTTCACAAACATTTGCCTGAATTCTGAACAGCTGTGTGTTTTAGCTGTGGGCATGTCCCTTTTTCTTTATTTACATGAGCACAGTTTTGTGAGCATGAATGTTTGGAGAACGGCTGTTCTGCATGTGAACGTGGGTGCTTACTGATTGTTATTTTCTGGTCTAAAAAGTTTTTTTCCTATTCAGTAAAGGCCAGGAAAAATACCATGTGACTTCAACAACCAATCAACCTTCACAAAGGGATAAAGTTCCCATTATGCTATGTTCTGCACAGTGCTAGATTCTGGTCATACACATCATGAAAAGTCCTTCCCTTGAGCAGGTAATGATCTACCTGCTGGACAGGGGATCACAGATGGCAATAATGAACATATGGGTGGAGCACATGGTAAAAGCAAGACTCTGATTAGCCCAAACAGCATCAGTCACTGAACCCCCTGCTACCAACAAACCTGCATGCCAATTTTGGGTTGTTTTGGCTTCTTCAGAGGAACAAAAAAATCTTTAGGCAAGCTACAATTCTGAAGAAGGCTTTCTCTGCTTCACTTTGGGACTCTTGTTGAATTCCTTTGTACCTGTGTGAACCTTGACCCTGCACAGCATTGTACAAACTATTGGTTAGCCCTCTGAAAAATTACAAATCTCAGCCAAACCTGGTGATGCTTTTGGGCTATAAGACCTAAAATGAAGAAAACAACAAGCCAGGCTGACCAAAAGAGAAAAACAAGAAATTGAAGACTACAATTCCTTTTTAAAAAATGAAAACTATTTATAATAGTGCATAATAGTGTTTAGCAAAGTACAGGAGTATGGAGAAAAGAAAACTTATAATACTTTCCTTTGCACTGAAAAATTTTCGTATTGCCATTTGATTACCAAATTTAAATAGTGACTTTTAGCAGGACCCAGGCAGTCTTTCTAAGTAAAATCTGAGTGGATTTTCTGAGTCCTATATGATGCACTACCTCTGTCTGGGACAGCTGACTACTATCCAATTCTGATGTACTGTGATTTTGAAATATGGCATTTTTTCCCTTTCTCCTCTTCCATTTCTTTTTACCTAAGTAATATGCATATATGTATACATTGTATTACACATTGATCAAAAACCAGTAGTTTGGATTATCATTGATTTCAGAAGTATAATGAAAGGATGGGTGAATAGGTTCAAATAAATCAAAAACTGTCTCTAACCTTCACCCAGAACTCAAACCAGAGCCAGAAACTTTTTAGAGTTTTGCAGAAGTGAACTTTCTTCTACTTTTCTTGCCTTAGTACACAATTACCTCTAATCTTTCTAGTCTGGCAGAAAGCTATGAAGAGATGCATCACCATATCACAAGACAGGCTATTTTGGTATTTCCAGCCAAAGTGGAAATGAGAACTTTTGACTGCTTATCAGAGCATGCTATAATTAATTCTCCAAAACTTTTGAAGTTTACCTCTTACTAGTCATATAAAGAAAACTAATATTAATGAATGCTGAATGCCAGTAAAATAATACTGAAACTAAAGCTGACCAGAAACTTTTCAGCAATATGTTTTCCCATCAGGAGAGAGATCCATTAAAACTGAAACTATTCATCAAGTGGATCAGTTTTGATGATTTTCTTGACTTTAAAGAATATTGCGTAAATTTTCAAATTGTTAAAATCTCCATTTCAAAATTTTCAAAGTGAAAAAAGTTGGCTTTCTACTTCAAAGCAATTTTTTTGTTTTTAAATATAGGCTTATCATAGCAAAAACAATTACAATAAGAAATAGAAAAAAAAACACATCAACATTATCAAAAAATTCCTGGAAACAAACCATTTTTTCCAGTTTGTCTTTTCAAAAAATAATAGGCATTTTGAACTTTTGTCACTATTTGGGATGAGAAATTTTGTTGAAATAGTGACTTTTACTTGGGCAGAGATTGTTTTTGTCCTTCTCAGTTGCAAATGAAATATTACAGATTCATAGATGTTAGGCCACTCTGACTGTGAAGAAGTTCCTCCTAATGTCCAGTCTAAATCTGTTCTCTGCTAGCTTATGGCCATTATTTCTCATGACCCCCAGGGGTGCCTTGGTGAGTACAGCCTCACCAATTCCCTGCTGTACCCCCATGATGAATTTATAGGCAGCCACAAGGTCGCCTCTCAACCTTCTCTTGCGGAGGCTGAAGAGGTCCAGGTGCCCTAGTCTCTCCTCATAGGGCTTGGCCTGCAAGCCCTTAACCATACAAGTGGCCCTTCTCTGGACCCTCTCCAGGTTATCCACATCCCTCTTGAAGTGTGGCACCAAAACTGCACACAGTATTTCAACTGTGGTCTTATGATTTTTTTGGCAAGAGGTTGTTGATAACCTTTTCTGGGAGGTAAATGTATGGAAGGGAAGGGACATGGGGGAGGGCGGGGCAGATCAAAGTCCCCGTGATGAGGCATGGAGTGGGGCAGGGGCAGGGGCAGGGGCTGGGGCTGGGGTTGGAGTTGGGGCAGGGGCTCGAGGTGCTGCCCATCCAGGGCAGTGCATGGGATCTAGGGCCAGGGCACAGAGCAGGATGGAGCCATGGGTGGTTTGTCCAGGGGGTACAGGTGGGGGAAGGAGTCCAGCTCCTCACTGCTACATGCATCCCCCAGGGGAGCATGGCAGGGCATGTGCCCCCTGCTCCATACTTGTGCACAGGGCAGATGAGGGCTGCTCACTGTGTGCTCAGGGCTCCCCACCCTGATGCCTTTTCCTCAGGAGCCCTGAACTGGCCTCACACTCCTTGCCTGTCCAGCAGCAGCAGGAGCGGTGAGTTGTGCCTCCTGCTGCCAGGCATGCAGAGGGTACACAGCCAGCGCAGGCTTCTCAGGGCAAAGGTCACAAGAGCAGAGAGCCCTGAGGCCACAGTGGGCAGCCTGCATCTGCCCTCACCCCACTTGGCTCTGTGCTGGCTGTGGCAGGGGAAACAGGGGCAGGGAGCAGGGAGGAGAGGGGGGCATGTGCTGCTCCACCCCCAGCCCAGCTGAATCCAGTCAGCCTCCCACACAGGGCAGTGAGGCCCACCACACCCTTGGTAGTGGCAGCACAAGAAGGGGAAGTCCCCCCCTCCCCACCCCACCCCCGGCACTAGAGTCCAGTTCCCAGGACCTGGGGCCCAGTTACTGAGGTGGAATGTCCTGGTTTCTCTAGGCCTGGAATAGTCCTATGGCCCTGCTCTGGACAAGGGGAGATGGGGGAACCTAGCCCAGAGGCTCCAGGAAGGCTCATACCTTCCCACACAGCCTTGCTGGGCAGGCTCAGGGAATGCTCTTTGGCACTTTTACACATGCTCCAGGGTTGGGGGGAGGGTCGGCACTTCATTTAGAGAGGCTCTGAGAGCCACTGTAATTAAAGTGCAACAGCATCTCATGTCTCAGCGTCCCTGCGCTTAAAAATGGTGGTGGCAGCGCTTGAATTAAAGTTCATTTGTACTCAAGGCGATCAGTATGGCCTGCTTTTTTCTTGCAGTAGTTTACTGTAGTGTAGGTACAATGTAAAATATGTATTTAAAAAACATAGTCAAACAAGAGTCTACGTGACCACTAAACTAAAGCAACATTCCTTTTGTGTTATTATACATTTATGGTGACCCTAGTGCTTTTATTCAGTTTTCTGTAAATCTTAATCTGCCACTGGCTTGATGGATATAGTATCTGTGAATAAGGTGGAATCATCCGAGGATCGCAAGGGCACTGGATCATTGGAATGAGCCCATGGATGGCTTTTATTACTTGAAAGAAGCTTTTCATGTCATGTTGGTCAGCAGAACTCTGGTTCTCCATGAGCGACCCTTGCAAAGCCAGCAGACCAAGGCACTTAAGGGAGCCCACCCCTGCCCCAGCCCTGGCACAATCTGTGGGCAAGGCAAGAGCATGTCATTGGGATAACGGAGACCTGGTGGGACTCCACCCATGACTGGACCACGGGTATAGAGGGCTATACCGTATACAGGAGGGATCGTGTTGACAAAAGGGGCAGGGGTGTAGCTCTCTATGTGAAGGAAAGCTACATGTCCCTGCAAGCTGATGTTGGCGACCGGCATGGACAGCTAGAGACCCTCTGGGTAAAAAT
>NW_017728943.1:128029846-128084843 GCF_001723895.1 Crocodylus porosus
CGGGGCTGAACTCGATGATCTCCCGAGGTCCCTTCCAGCCCTAATGTCTATGAAATCTATGACTTTGCTTGCCAGCACCGGCTCTTGATGTCCCATAGCCTTCTCTGAACTACACCTTTAAGCAGAAGGTAAGCCTCTCATTTTTGCTGGTTGGAGGGTTTGTTTTGCTAACTGTAGAACCTGTTTCTCTTCTAATAGATAAGTGCTAAGATATCCTCATTGTTTTCATCAAACCACTGTTGGTGACAGTAGGTGGAGTATACAGCTGATTCAGCACATGCCTTATGAATAACATTTTTAAGCTCCTCCCAATGTGTTTGGATGCCCTTGATGTTATCAGGCAGGTCAGAGAGCCTCTCAGTGAGAATTACTGAAGAGCCTTGCATCTAGCTTGGTCTTGGATTGCCTTGATGTTAAATCTCCTCTGCATTCCTTTTGGTTGTTTAATGCATTGTGGTGCAAGCTGCATGTCCATGATTGATCTGACTAAACGGTGGTCCATCCAGCAGTCATCTGCATCTCTCAGGACTTGGGTGATATGGACACCTGTATGATCATGGTTTCTGACAATAATATAGTCAAGAAGGTGCCAGTGATTGGAGCATGAATATTTCCAAATGGTGTTTTATTTGTCACTCTGCCTGAAGGTGATATTCATGATAAGTAGTTCATGCTCTGCCTATTGCTGAGGAGGAGGATACCACTAGAGTTGACTTTTCCCACCCCTTTTTTCCCCAATGGTTCCACTCCAAAGTTCAGATTGTCACCTAACTCTTGCACTGAAGTCACCCATGAAAATGAGCTTGTCTTCCTTGGCAATGGCAGTCAAAACTGTGCCAAAAGCATGGTAGAACTGTTTCTTGTTGACTTCTTCATTGTCAAATGTGGGGGCACATGCACTGATGACCATAGCATACTTGTTGTTACTGAGCTTGCGGTGGAGAGTCATAGGTATTCATTAGGTATTCATTAATGCTAGGGCAACTGGTGGAGCCAGCTGACAGGAAGGGGCAGGGCTTGGCCCTCCTTAAGCCCACGCGTGAGGCCAGGAGGGCAGTTCCCCTCTGGCGGCCAAGAGAGGGGAACTTGGCCAGTGCAAAGAGAGGGAGAAGCCCAACTGCATGAGCATCCCCTGATTGCTGCTATGGGTTGGAGTATTTCCCGCGTAGGGAATGAATGTTGTTTTGGCCGGACAGTTTAGCTTTTTATGTTATAGCACGGGGGCTTTGTGTTTTTGTGTTCACTGTTTGACCGGAGGACCAGGTGAGGCTATTAGGGGTTGAAGGTAGCATGGGGACCCTGGCACCAGAGAGGGTGCAGCATTTGGGGTGTATTAACCCCAGCCCCAGAGCAAGGGTGGGGCAGTGAGAAGCCCCAGAGAAAAGGCAAGGACAGAGCCAATTCACAGCAGGGCTCAGATAGAATACCATGTCAGTACCATCTGCGAGGCTTAGGCTGCAGTGTAAGGGAGGAAAAGGAGCTGCAGACAGCGCCCCCTGGCACCGAGGTGCGTAAAGTGGGAAGCCTTCCACTAATTACAACCAATCAAGATCAAGGCATAGCAGCCGAGTAAGCAGGCGGTTGGCCCATAACAGGAGGGCGGAGCCACCAAGAGAAAGGCTCCCATAGCAACACTCCTGTCACACTGTGCCTGACATCTTTTAACATGGGGAAGCAAAGTAGCCCTGAACCCAGTGGGATGGATGTCCAAGACAACCCGAGACCTCCATCCCACTTCAGCCCTCATCTGCCTTCACAATCACAGAGAACCAGCTGGTCCTCAAGTATGCCTGTTCTACCACTGGGGTCCTCAGAAGTTTGAACCATACTTAGTATGGGACCTTACCTCAGATCTGTTCAGCAGGGGAGTACAAGACTCCAGACAACATAGCTCTGAGGGTCATTGGCACAAGCCTCTCCACCACTACAAGGTTATGGTCCAAGGAGAGCACCAGAAAACAGTTTTTTACTTACAGAATCCATCTGCACTATGAATTGACCAATTCTCATCCCTTAACTTGTACTGAAAGTAGATTAGGCCTGGTTTTATAGGTGCTAAATAAATGAAGTTCCAGTGAAGTTTATTTAAACCTGCAAGTGCTTAACACTTCTGAAAAACAGGCCTTTAGTTGCTAGTTGCAAATGAGAGAGATTCATAGATGCTAGGGTCAGAAGGGAACTCAGTAGGTCATCAAGTCTGACCCTGTGCTTTGGGCAGGAAACAGCACTGGGGTCAGATGACCCCAGCTAGATGCTTGTTCTGTCTCCTTTTGAAGACTCCCAAGGTAGGGGAGAGCACCACCTCCCTTGGAAGCCCATTCCAGATTCTGGCAACCCTTACTCATAAAGACATTTTCAACTGTGTGACAGAAAGCATGATTAATACTGCATCAGCAATTGTTCTGTTCTTTGCAGAGATATAGGGGACACTATCAAAGTTCTCAATACATTTTTTTGCCTTTGAAAATTAATAGCTACATAAACCAGATAAATATTACTATTCATTTTACTAATTGGCAAACTGAAGCATGGAATCAGGAATAAAACACAGTTCTAACACCCAGTGCCCTTGTCTAATACCATATTTGCTCAAATATAAGAAGACCCTAAATATAAGACGCCCCACCCCCAATAATTAGATTCTACAGATGGAAAGGTTCTACCCTTTCCTCCTGCTCCCCAGTCTCTGCATCTTCCCCTCCCCCCCCAATAACTGTCACATGCTGCTAAGGTGCACAGACAGAAGTTACCTTTGTCACATGATCAGCCCCCCTGAGCGTGTTCTACAGCTGTGCGAAGACACACATCCATGACTGCAGAGTGCTTTTAAAGTGCCTGATCACATGACAAATTGACCCTCATCAAATGTGGGAACAGAGGAAGGAGCTCTACTTTGGAGCACTTTAGAGAACTCATATTCCTAGAATTAATTTGTAGCACAATAGGGGTGGGCTGCTGCAGCGAGGCCTGCCCCCAGGGATGTCTGCAGGAAGGGAGGGGCAGCAAGCTGCCAGCTAGGGCTTTCCCAGTCTGAGCTGGACAGGGATGGGTGGATCAGAGCCCTCCCCCACAACCCCCCGCCTCACAGTGCCCCCCCCCAACCCCCTCCCTCCTGCTCAGGCAAACCCCAGCCAGCAGCTTGCTTTCTCTTCCCATTCCCTTCCTACTGGGGTGGGAGGAGGGGTAGGCTGGGGGAGAGGGGCAAGCTCCTCAGGCTCCTGCAGGCATGCTCAATCCCCCCGCCAAACAAACAAACAGGCAAATGTCTTTTGGGTTGGGGGTGTTCTAACTCATGGTGTGTTATATAAAGTGCATGAGTTAGACCAGGGGACTGCATGTCTGTCAGTGCCTCAGGTTGCTCTGTCCCAGAGCTCAGCATGAGGAAGTTCATCCCTTGTCTGGTCATGTAGCAATGTCAGCACTGATGATTGGCTGGGTAGAGGAAGGAGTTTCCATATTCTCTGTGGCTGGGAGAAGCCTCAGCCTGAGCTGAGCTGCGCCTGACAGTAAAGGGAAGCAAAGGGGGAGGCAGGGGCAGAAGCTGCAGAGAAGGGTGTCAGGAGGCTGCTGTGGGTCTGACTCTGACCCCAGCCTGGGTCCAGGGCTCCCCACTGTGCTTTTTAAGATGAATATAAGATGAGGGTCTTTTTTCTCCATGCTGAATGGGTGGGTGAGAAAGGAGAACCTTATCTTGTGTTCAACTAAATATGGTAATTAAATCACAGATGAGTCAATATGCCATTGATTCATAAGTTCTGACAAGAGAAATTCAACCAATATCAATTCAGAATATTTTAACACTGCCTTAAGCAATAATGAAAAGCTTTTCAATTGTACATTATAGCTATTTCCTTCTATTGAACATAAAGGCCAGTTCACTGGTCATCCTTTAAACAAGATACTAATTGTATCTTCTTTATTGCCATGTAAGTTGCAGAGAAGGTACAAACAACAATCAGCAATATAAAACAAACTCTCTCTGAAGAGAAGAAAAGGAAGTTCTACTTTTGTATACTTACCTATTTGACTTCATCTACCTACACCAACTTATTGCAGAAATAGAAGAAATATAATTCTTAGAGATGAAACATATGCTTACTTGCCTAAGTATACCCCTTTGCACTTGACAGAGTTGCATTTGCAACATCTGCTGAACAGGCAACTTTGATGTGGATTTATGCATTGCTTTGAGCCTTTTGCACAAGCAGCTTAGGTGTAAACATTCCAAAAAATGTAAGCCAATGTGTACAATTCTCAAAGATACCAATTTCTTACTGGCAACAGCAACCTGAGAAAGCTATTTCCTGAGTCAGTATAAACACCATCTTTTTGAAACACCTTTATCAGGCAAAAAGAAAATATTATCTTGTGCCCAAATTAGAGGGAGTGCTACATTCAAAAATAAAGGACACTTGGTAGTATGTCATGTGACAAAATTATAGAATAACAGAAAATAGGATGGAAAGGGATGCACAAGGTCATCTAATCCAGCATCACTGCTCAAGGCAGGTGTATTCCTATCTAAATCATCCCAACCACATGCTTGTCTAACCTGCTTTTAAAATCTTTCAGTGATGAAGACACTACAGCTCTCCAGGTAATCTGTTCCAGTTCCCTTAATGTAGACATTTTTTCCTACTATCCAATTTAAATTTCCTTTGTTGCAATTTAAAATTATAACTTCATCATCCCTTGTCACAGACAGATCCAGATGGGGCAGCTATGCAATTGTACCTCACTTCTGCTACTACTGCTGCTTTACCCATCTGACCCAGGTGCAGGGGGAGCCCCAGAGCTGCTCCTGCCCTGCTCCAGCCATGGGTTGCAAAGAGCAGTTGCACAGGGTGCCAGGCTCAGCAGGATACAGCAGCAGCAACAGGCAAGTTGCTCTTCCTGCACTAGCTCCCTCCCTCAACTATGGTCCCTGCTGGCTAGGACAAGGTGCCCCACACACTGCTGTTGTTGCTATCCCTGGCTGATGCAGACATGTTGGGGGGCATTGCTGCTCCTGCATCTCTCTACCATGAGCTGCAAGAAGCTGTGTGGGGAATGAGGCTTGGCTAAGGACAGCAACGTACAAGTTTTCTTTCTAGTTCCTGCTTTCAGCCAATAGGGGATATGGGGTGGGGGAGAAGGGTTGGCTAGGAGCAGGCACTTGCAGGAGGAACTTTTGTGCCACTGCCCCTGGTTGAGCCTGGTACCCTGTGCAACTGCTCCTCATACCTTTGGCTGGAGTGGAGCAAAGGTATCTCTGGGGCTTCCCCACCCCTGGGTCAACCAAGGACAACAACAGCAATAGAGGGTCTTCTTCATGCACCTGCTCTCTACCTAGCTCCCTACAATCACCCACCAGCCCTGGGGCTCTAGCCACACCTCACTCCCACCCCGCATAATCTGAGGGATGGTGTTCCTCACTCCTCTTTAGGGAATTGTAGATCTGTGAACATGGAGAAAAGCCTAATACCATCCTCTTTATTAACATCCTCTTTTTTTAATTAAATCCTTCCTCAGTTTTTCTTTTTTCCACATTAAATAATCTCAGTTCTTCCAACCTATCCATGTAGGTTACATTTTGTGGATTTTTAATCATTTTTGTTGCCCTCCTCTGGATTCTTTCCAATTTGTCCATGTCTTTCCTAAGGTGTGCATATGGACTGCACTATGCCTGAGAGTTTGGAAATGGTTAAGAGCACCTGTTTTCTAAACATTTGAGGATTTACTAATGATATTCCTTTATTCCAGGGGTAGGCAACATTTTTGGCTGAAGTGCCCCAAAAAACACAATGTTCACCTTCCAGAAAAACAAAACTGGGGTAGAAAGAAAAAAGAGAAGAGAGAGATAAAGAAAGAAAAGAGGAGAGTGAGAAGAGGGGGAAAGAAAGAAAAAAGGGGTGGGGGGAGAAACAAAAAAGAAGTGGGGGTGGAAGAAAAAAATCCACTACCACTGATGCTGGTTTCCCTTCCCCTGCTTGCCCACCTCTCAGACAACGTAGGCAGGCATGCAGGGGCAGAGGAAACACCTGAGGCAGTGCAGAGGGAGGCTTGCTGCATGGCAAAGTGGCTGGGCTCAGGCTGCCTGCTGCAGCCCCAGCATGAGTTCCAAACATGGCCAGCAGCATGACACAAGCCACTTGGCACACTCCCAGCAGCCTTGGTGAAAACTTGGGGGGGGTGTTAGGGTTAGGTGCTGGGAGGGGAGGGGAAGGGAGGGACGGTGCTGGGAGGGGTGGCTATGAGGGTCTAAGGCAAATTTTGGGGTGGCTAGTTCTGTGATTAGGGACCTAACAAATTAACAGTGGGAATGAGCTGCTCCTTTATTCTTGTAGGTTTCCCTGTGTACCCATCCACAGCTAATTGGTTGAGGGGCCCCACTACTCACCCATGCTAGCAGGCATGGGGCACCTGACACTGCCACCCAGAGACCCCACTGACTCCCTGAGGCTCCTGACAGCTGCTGTCATCTTGGGCTCTCCACCAGCCCAACTGGACTCAGCAGGAGGAAACACAGAGGTCCAGCACCAGTTCAGCCAGGCAATGGGGGCCAATGCTCATATATATGTAGCAATGGCCAAGTTGTTGCAAAAGCACAGAAACAAGGCTCCGGACAGCAGTGCAATGTGAGCATAAGGATCTCCCAGCCCATGCCCCATGACTAAGGAGCTCGGGCTGGAAGATAAGGATCTTTCAGCACCAGACCCATGACCATGAAACTAGAACTCAGAGATAACAATCTCCCAACTCGTGCTCTGCAACTACGGAGCTGGTGCTGGGTGATAAAGGTCTCCCAGCCTGTGCCCCAGACTGAAGAGCTTGGGCTAGAAGATAGGAGCTCCTTACTGCTGGGGCAGGGGCACTGTCCCCACTTGGGCAACAGTGGTGAAGCTCCCTCCCCAGCCCCAACCAGGGAACATTGTCCCAGCCCCGACCAGGATACAGCTGTCTCCTGACCCCATGCTCCCTGCCAGCACCTTCCTGCCTAGAACTCCTCCCTGGTGCTACAGGGGGCTGGTGCAGGGCCAGCAGGGGCAGGATCAGATTACTGCCATGAGCACTTGACAGTCTCTGCATGTGTAGATGCCTGCCTGGGAGCATTTACTCACAAGTAGTTCACTCATGAATAAACTGCTCTCAGATCAAATGCACATGTAGACACACTCAGTGATGTAGGTCTCTCCCCACCCACACTTTTTCCTAGACTTATGTTCACATGCCTAGCCAGTTCCCATTCATATTCTTAGATCCCCACAGTGTAGCAGTGATATACTCACAACATGGCTAGAAAGCTACAAAAAGGGCATGCTAGAGAAAACAGAGTTCTGCTCCATGTATTTCAGGATTTTGCATTCCTGTAGAAGAGGACCTATTCAATTGTTTTTCCATAAACCACATGGCAAAAGTCACTTATACTGTAAGCTCTTGAAATATTCATCCTTTGTCCTAGAAGGGTACACTGGGAAGACTGATACCACAGCAGAGTGGTCAACACATGTAATTTAAACGGTTTTGGGGGAAAGTCTTTTCAATGTGGTCTAAGAATATTTCCCTCTAGCAAAGTTTTATTGAACATGCCTATTCTTGATGAAATCTGTTTCATCACAAAGGCCAAAAATTTTTTATAAGACCTAATAGTAATCCCGCTCTCTGATTAAGTGAGATCGAGAAAAGAGGTGACTCCATCAAAGGCAAGAAAATCTTAGCCCTGCTTCCAACCAGCTAAACTTTAATAAAAAGATCCTAAGGGCTCTTTCTAACACTTCAGATGGAAAAGACTATAGATGGTAATATGTAATACAGCCAAAAGAGGCAGCCCTATAAACATGCCTACACCTTGATGCCCCAAGGAGTACATTAGTGAATGTTTGGTTGTCATGCCAAACAGCCTTAATATCGAAACAAAACATCAAATTGTGGGCAGTCCAACGAACATGGAGGACTCCAAGGGATTTATTTGCATAAGTTTACTAATATTTGCAGTAGCTATTCTGAAAATGAGGATCTCATTGAATTTAATGTTTTAAGAGGCACACTGATTTATTTATTTTTCTTCCCTTCAGCCTTATAATGAGCTGAAATAACAGCTTTTTAAAAATTGTTTTTAAAATTCATGTTTGAATTTAATCCAAGGTATTTCCTTATCATCCTTTCACTCACTGTTTCCCCACATTAACATTCTGTGTGCCACATGACTATTAATAGATTGTATGAGCATGCACTGCAGATATATTCACCAGCACAATTGCACATATGGCTGTCACTCCATGTTCTACATTCAAGGAGAGATTCTCACAAAAAATATTTCTGCCCTCAGATTTCCCCTCACCAATATGACACCTTCCCTTGCTTAGAGACCCTCACTGGCACCTCCTGAGGCATGCTTGGGCCTACCTACATGCTGGTTCTATGAATATTTAACAGAGAAATTGAGAGGAGACTTACCAGAGATCTGTCTGTTAAGCTGCTGGAACTATTTCAGGGACCCATGAATTGGATGCAGGCTTAGAGTCTATAACGATGCCAGGATTCAGCAGAGAATTTAAGACATTCAGCTGATCCATAGCCCAAAAGCTAGCTACAGGGAAGAAGGATGGACACAATTTATTACTGATGAGAACTGAATTTATCAGTATATAAAGCCAAAATTATCTCTGAAAAATCATCTGTGATTAGTAATAAATTGTTTGTAATTCTTAATCTACAACTCTTTATGCCCTTTTTAACACAACAAAGATATACCTCAGCTTATTATATTTGTCAAACCCTAGTGTGATTATCATACAGCAAGCAATACTCACTGGACTTACATGTTTTCTAACAGTCACTTCACCATCTGGATGATGGTGATGATGATGATAATAATAATAGGGGGTGAACGAAAACAGTACCACAACTCAGGCCACTACGTCATATCCTGTCACCCAATGAAATAGGTTGTTTGTTTGTTGAGGAACAACATCAGGATTCCTAATAAATCTTTGATGCCTCATAAAAAGTTGAGTCAACCTCTGCAAGGCATATCACTTCTGTGTTCATGTGGAAGCTGAAGGACAGCAGCTAAGTATTCTCTTTCATGAATTTCATATTTTGTTTTCTCCAAGGACTCATATAAAATTGAAATGATGTGTCCTTTAAAAGGGCATTATATTTCTTCTAAAACAACTCTTTTTTAAAGAGCAAATATGGAAGAACAGCTGCTTTCCTCAAAAAAGCAACAGTTTGCAATTTGTAGTTATATGCCCCAGCCCTTTCCCTTCCCATTCCATTGCCCTTTATCTGAATCCTTATTATACAAGGGGAATTTATTAAAGAAGCCACTAAGAGTTTACCACCCTAAGGAAAACTTACCATGTTTAACACAATGTTAAAGTAGTGCTGGTCAATAAAAATGGGAGAAGTTATGTTTAACATTAGGTCAACCATATAGGGACCAATGACTATATGTACTGGGTGACAGTGATGAAAGACCACCTTTCTTTGAACTGACTGAAAGTTGTGAACAGCATTATGTCAACTACCTTGTTAAAATTTATAATTTAACACAACACAGTAAGCACAATAAAATACAATAAAATGTTCTAATGCAGTAAGGCCTGTAACTACTATTAAAATGACTAAGCACTCAACAATGGGAACTAAGGTATAGTATATTCAAGTTTAAATATCATTGACCTAAATCTGAACTTTATTTAAACTGAAGATTTATAGAAACAACTGTAAGTCAGATTCTTGCCCAAGTGCAAATATAAGCTGTGGCAAGCCAGTAGGGGGCGCTCCTGCGCTGAGCCACCCACCTCACTGCGCCCAACACCCACACCTCTGAGTGCCTCCCGGGGGGTGCCTTACATCCAGAAGCCCATTGTATCGCTGCCATTACCCAAGGGTGGTAGTCTGTATTTGGGCCCTGTGCCCCCTGGGGTACACAGGCCTTGTATACTTTGAAGATGCTTGACCCCCTGAAAGAACATGGGGGGCTTCCTTTAGCCTGGAGCACAGAAAGTAGCCTTCCTTAGTTATCCAAAACTAGGGAGCTTACAGGCATGCTCCAATCCCTCTCCCTGCAAGCTCACCACTCTTGTAATAATGGAGAGCTTTATTGGTTAAAGAGGGTAGGCTTGGGGAAGAGTACATGATAGGGAAGTATCACAGAATAACTTTAGAGCAAACAGTGTCAATGTAGTAGCTAGTTGATATGCTTCTGTGTTACAGTAAGCTATATACCTAGATAAGTTTTAGGTAGTTTACTTACTTCAGTATGTTAAGAGAGAGAGAGTAAGAGCTATAGATGTTCCAGTTGCTATGTGACCCTTAACATCACTTCTCTCCCTCCCCCTGGTCAGTCTTAAGTTTATATAAGCCTTCTGACATCATCCTTGAGACCCAATTATGGCCAGGTGTCCAGGGTGCCAACCAATCCATTTAAAAAGCATCATGGTTCACTTGTGAGAGTGACAAGAGCTTCAGCCCCTGCCCCCATGCCATAAGGTCAATGCTAACACAGCAGAGAGCTTGGTCCACCTCCCTCTCACCTGGCCCAGGTCACATAGGCAGAGCTGGTTGCTTAGCAACCAGTTGACAGACAGGTGAGAAGACAATTGCAAGAAAGAAAAAAAAAACAAAAGGAAGAGGCTCAAAAGAGACTAGTATGGCATTTTCCCACATGAGCCAAGTATAAATTAAAGAATAAACTGAGAAAGGTGATAGCACTTCCAGTAAAAGCCCAGACAAAATATTATAAGACAGGTTTGTAATATTTTTGTGTTATGGTGCTTGCTAACATGACTGTCCAATAAAGATTTGTGAAGTGAGATACACCTATTAGGGGAGAGTTAGACAGATAGGTACATTAGGAAGAAGAGAAAGAACAAAAATGACAATAGAATGTATTTCCCCATAGAATCTAACATAAAGAGCAAATATTCTACTTTTACTCTACAAGGAATAAGGCATGGCTCAATTCAGCCAATTGTCCTGAATTTTATGAGACAATTGTAAATTTTGTGACTGTGCCCTGGTGCCTAAAGAACCATTATAATGGAACTTTTGTCCTGAATTTAAAAATGGTCCTGAACTGCCCCCTCTTCCCCACAAAATATTGCCATAGAAGTGTTTAGTGGTGTCTGATGAAAGGACATAGCACAAAGCTGCCTGGTGTTGTATGACCATCTGGTGCTGTATACTAACTACTCTGCTGAAGTGCAGAGCTAATTAGCCCAGACACAGCAAAATGTGAATGTGGCTATACTGCTTCTGCCTTAGGAAGCAGCAGCAACCTTTCAGCAGACTTAATTATCTTCTTACACAGAATACACTAAGGCTGTTACCTTAACTGGAACCAGATATGGTGCAAACTATTTCTGTTTCCAGAGGTCTACAGACCATCCAGGACTACATCCCAGACTTGCTCCCCAAAAGTTGGTTGATTAAACTCTGCTCTTATTCTTAGAAATAATATGAAGTACAGGGTACATGTGCTACAGTTAATATTGATGATCAATAGAAGAATAGCACAGAGGTTGAAAAGCTAGCTCAGCAGTTTGGAGAACAAGCTTCCAGTCTGCAGTGTATCACAGTCTGCCCATGTGACCTTAATCAAGTCACTTAGGGTGCGTGCATACATTCAGGGATATTAAGCGGAGGTTAGATTATGTTAGAAATGGCCTCTAGATATAACTTAGAGTAACAGCTGTAAAAGAGATAATGAACAACACATTACTTGTTGCCCCTTTTCATTTTGAATGATGCCAAATTATTTTGGTACTTTTGAAAAGTTCTTCTAATAATCTTTATCATTATAGGATATAGGTATCAACTACATATTGGCCTCTAGATTTCCTCCTTTTTCATGAATCATTGTATATTAAGTGGCTATTCTTGTCCAGTATAACCTGGAGTTTGAGGCCTAAATTCCATTTCAGTGGTCACATCTACATGTTCTTTAATGCACAATGGTTACTGCACATTAAATTTAGTACTTATATAATCAAGTGCTAAATTATTGTGCAGTAACCAGTGTTACTGCACAGTAGTGCCAGTGCACCCCTTTTTAGTGACACTACTGCTGAGCCTAGTAGCTTAATAATACTGTGCAGTAGTGTATTAGCACTGTTTGTGTTGTGAGGCGCTACTGTGCAATATGATTAGGTTACTGAGCAGTTAGTGTCTCAGCAGATGTATCCAGTATGTACCTAAATTAGTACAGGTGTTGACACTTAAGCAAAGTTTGAAATTCAGTGTCTCACCGCCTACATATCGGCTAGAGAAGGAAAGTCCTTTCACCTTTCAGCCTAAGCCCACATTCTAGCACATCTCACCCAGAGGGGACTTGAACCTGCAAGCTTTTGTTCTCTATCAAAGTTCACTAACCATCTAGCCATGGATACCAAGCTAAAGAAGAGAACCTACAGCCCTCTCTAGCCTTCCTCTTGAAGTTGCCCCACTGCATCTTGCATTTAACATTCATTGGAAAAAATGAATAAATATCACTGGGAAAGTTTCCTCCCCATTAGAAGCAAGGACCCAGGCTAAAACGTGCCTTCCCTTGCATATCAGCATCGATCTTAATAAGCCTTCTGCCTTCCTCCTCCTTCTCCTGTCTCTGCACCACATTTGACCATTTTGTTACACATGCTTGTGCTTCTTTATTGTACTTTATGAGATCTTTCATTGTAAACGTGCCTTCAAGCAGCAGGTATTGCAGCTTAGGGGGCCACAGCAGAAGCATTCATGTTGCAACCCCTGTCAGGTAATAGCTGGTAATACCTGCTAATTCTGCTAACACTCCAAACCACAGTTTTTGTCTTCCTCCTAATTCCTCATATCTCACCTTCTAAGTGGGGGCCATTCTAGCAAATTTGGCTACCAGTGGCCCTGCTTCAAATGGAGGGCTGGAGAGGCCTCTCAGCAATGCCTGGCCTGTGGCACAGTGATTAGTGTACTCCGCTCAAAGCCAGGAGACTCAAATTAGAATTCCCTCCAGGTCAGGAAGGCCTGTAACCTAGGTCTCTCACTCCTTGGGCAAAGGCCCTAACCAGTAGACTATTGGGATAAAAACAAATTTGTTAGTCATGGGTTTACCTGACTAAATATTCAGTACCTTCCCAGCCTTAGGCATGTACCTGTGCGATTTCATTTCTCATAGGTCAGTATGCTAAAATGGTCAATAAAGAATTGCCAGCTATGTGTAATGCTGAGATATGGTTATGGTTATGTATGCACCAGATAAGCATATAACATAAAATAGGATTTAGCTATGAGTATTTTAAAAGTAAAATACGGATACTTCTAATTGCATTTCTCAATGAATAAGTTATAATATTTTTGCTATGCAGTATTGTTCTATGCTCTCCCCAGTATCTCTCACTCAGATTGCTTGTGTATACTACACAGTGGAGACAGCAGATTCCTTGTAGCTACTACATCACTCCTTCACCCACAAGTGGGTGGATGTGGGCAAAGCTTTGTCCATTAAGTGCAACTTAGTTAGCACAGGGAAGAAGTAACTTAAGAATGGTACAGAGCTGACAGTTCACCTTCCCCTCCATCCCCTCCTTCCAGGGCAGGGGGATGGTACATGGAGGTATTTATGACCAGGGATCCAGATTTTTTTTGCCATGGAAAAACACAGTAAAATATGGATTTTCTATTTTTAAGGGAAAAAATGCAGATTTTCTCTATTAGAGGGGGAAAATGCAAGGGGCTGGGGTATGGGAGGAGGGTGATCAGGCAGCAGGCACCACGTACATATGCATGCACACATGCACATGGCAGCCAGGCAGCATGGTGAGCAGCTCCCACAGCTCCCCACAGGTAAGTCTGGGGGTAGGGGGATTGAGGCCCCCATAGTAAGAAAGGGAGGGAGGGAATTGGGCAGGGCTGGGATGGTACATGGGGCCTGGGGCTTGGGGTCCAGGGGAGGGTAGTAATGCAGGTCCACAGGGCCTGGGTGGGGAGTGGGACAGAGCCATAGGTGGCTCACCCACGAAGTGGTGGGAGACTGGCTCCCCACCACTGTTTGTAGTCCTGAGGGAGAGTATGGGGGCATGTGCCCCACAGATTTTGTGCAGTGCAAGGGCAAATGTGGGCTGGCAGCCATGGGATTAGGGCTTCCTGCCCTCCTGCCCTCCTCCAGGGTCTCTGTGGCCAGGTGGGTGGGAGCCAGCAGGGCAAAGTGGGTGGGGAGGCTTGGTACCACCACCATGAACCCAGCACCACCATCGCAAGATGTCCCCTGCGCACCTGGTAGCAGCAGAGAGCACAACTAGTTCCTGACAGTAGCACTGAGCCTCGTTCCCCATTCTGCTCTCTCACAGGGTCCCACTCACTGGGCTGCAGAGGCCCCTGGGGGGAGGGAAGCAGGGTGGGGAGCCCTGAGCTCACAGCCACCAGCCCACACCTGCCCCACCCATGCACTCTGCTCCAGCCGTGCTGCCGGGGGGGGGGGCGGCAGCACCCGCTGTCACCTACAAAGGAGGCCGGTGCTTGGGTGTTGCTTGGGCAGGGCATGGGACTGTGGCCCTGGGTCCCTGGCCCTGTAGCCCTGGTAGCTGGGGGCCCCCTCCAGCAGGGCTGGTTGGGTGGGAGGCTGTGGGTAGGGAGTGAGGAGCACTGGCAGGGCTGGGGAGGCTATGGGTCAGGCTTGGGGCACCAGCAGGGCCAGGGGCTGTGGTGGGGATTGAGGGACAATAGCAGGGCTGAGGGGTAGTGGGTCCCTAGTGAGGGGCAGTGGCAGGGCTGGGGGCCTGTGGCTTGGGAATGAGGGCCAATGGCATGTGCAGCACACCAGCATATCAGGGCTGCTCAGCACCACAAAACAGTGGGGCAGCAGCTCCAGCTAGACCTGTATCCTGGTGAGCAAAAGGGGCAGGGGGAGCTCTGATTTTCCATGTTAAAAAAACCCAAAATCAAACATCAAAATATATAGGTTTAGAATTTATTTTATTGATTGAGGCACTCGTAGGCTTCCAAACTGATTTAAAATTGTAAATATATCAATAAATCATTGTGTTCAACTGATACCTATATATATGTAGGAACATTTAATTTTAATCACAGAAAAATATGGATTTGGGGTTTCTTAATCAAAGAATTTGATATTCTTATCAGAGAATTTGTGATTTTTAAACAGAGAAAACCAGGATCCCTGCTTATGATTAAATGACAGTTTATCCTATGAGCTGTTCCTACTTAGCTGCAGCTATACTGGGCATTGTACCTGGACAAGCTGCAGAATCTCAGACTGGCTCTTGAGGTTTAATGAGACATTTTATGCAATTTCTGTTAGGTTAATGACATCTTCTGCGTCCTGCTTGGCATTTCATACAATAGAGCTAAAAGTATCTCAAGTTCATTTCCTGTGTTACACGGTAACAAAGCCAGTCCCCACTTAGACTTCCAGCTTGCTTCCCAGTTTGTGTTCGCTGATTCTAAACCAGAACTAAATAGAACATGATTTGCAGTGTTCAGCTGAGTAACATTTTCATAAATATGTGGAGCTTAGGAACATATTTATAGCAAAATTAGTAGTACATTTCCCTGTGCAGAAAAAGCTGAAGTTCCATTTTTAAACAAAGAAATGTTGCTATCTAGGATCCTAGATTTCATTAATTTCAGTGAGATATAGGTCCTAAGTGCCTACATTTTTTTTGAAAAATGGTATTATGTCCTTTTGAAAAATTTGATCAGTTTGCTTCTGAAAGAGCAGATCTACCAGACTGACTGGGTTACATATGAAAAGTATGCATTCAGCTAACAGCCTCCTTCCTTCTAGTACTCAAATTACAATTTCCCATGGAAAGAGGAAGAGTTTGGTTTCTGCACCTCACTTCAGTTACTCCCAGACATCTACAAAAGGAATACAAATAAGTACTTTAAAAAGCAAAGTCAAAGAATCCAACACAGAGAATAAAAACCATCCCCCCCAAAAACCCTTCTTGCTCCTCAAAGAAAGAGGCTTTGTGATCTAAATCCTCTTTTGTTGAGGAAAAAGCACACACACATACATAAACATATCCCACATACTGTATGACGCACTGATTCCCTTCTAAACATAGAGCATATTATCAGTGTGGCTGTACATATCAACAACTGAGTGACTGTTGAACACCATGTTTATCTAATGGACCATAATAGACAGAATGAAAAAGCACAATAAACAGAGCTGTAGAAGTATGTTGCAAGCTAGTACAATTCCTTTTTTTTATTTTCCAAATGGGGAAAGGAGGGGGTGAGGGCATTACACAAGACTGATCACACGGCTGTCCAGCAACCATTGAACCATGGCATAAGGGCCTTGTTTAGATAAATAATGAATCTTTTACTTCATTCTTATAAGTGGAAGTCACTAGAGCCGAAACATGAAGTCCCACACAAATTGTAGCATCTGTTTTTGAGAGGGTGGGATAGTTTTAGGGCATCACATTTCAAGAATTGCACTTGGTTGTAGAGAGAATTCATAGCCTCTTATTAATAGATCCCACTATTTACAGAGAGAACAATCAGGCTGGAAACCAATAACGTTCTGGATTCCACTATAATTTTTGGGGAATTTACCATGTGATATTAGGCGAGCCATATGTCCTCCTTGGACCTTAGTTGAATGTTTTGAAAACTGGGTTTTAAATAAGAACTTTCCTTAAAAAGTATTTACTACAAGCATTTACTACAAGCCAAGTGGCTCTGAGAAAATAACACTTTAAAAAGAAATTAAATTATCCAAAGAGGTTGAATTGTGAGAGACTGGTTATTCTATCCATTTCTTTTCTTTTAATTGAGCACTTCTTGGTAGGGGTGTGCGAAGCAGGCAGTATTCAATTCGGATTCAGATTCATCCCGTTTTGGGGGACAATGATTCAATTCACTGATTTGGATCACTGTACCAATTCAATCTGAATCTGAAGATTCAATTCCATTTCAGAGAATCAGCAATTCAACCACAGACACAGATTTATATGTTTTTTCTACATACCTTGAGATACCAGGTGCAGCTCATGAACACTGAGTTGGTGGAACAGATGGAGTATCCCATGGGAGGGCAGGGGGATCCCTTGTGCACTCAGCAACAGACCCGGAAATAAACCAGAAGTACTTCCAGAAGTACTTCCAGTCCACTTCTGGATCTGCTGCTGAGCATGCGAGGGACCCCCCCATGCCCCACCAGCAGTCAGCTGTGGGGGACCCTGGGTGCCATCCCAGACCCAGGAGGCACCAGTCGCCAAGCCAGGGTGTGGGAGTGTCCCCCGCACACTCTGCTGTGGACCCAGAAGTGGACCAGAAGTACTTCTAATCCAATTCCAGGTCCGCTGATGAGTGTGCAGGGGACCTCGCCCCAAACCCATGCTCCTGTGGGATGCTCTATCTGCTCCACCATCTCAGCATTCAGAAGCCATGCCTGGTTCCTCGAGGTACATAGAAAAAACATATAAAGCTGTGTCTATGGCCAAATCATTGAATATCTCCAAATCTCTCTGAATCAATTCAGAGGCTTCCAATTCAATTCAGAGAGATTAATGGTTCTCCTGATTCAATTCAGATTTGGAGATTCAACTGCCGTATTGAGCCAAATCTCCTCCGAATCGAATCAGCGACCAAGGCTTTGCACAGCCCTACTTCTTAGAGCTTAATTTCATGATAATCATAGAGAGATTATCATGAAAGAGACCTCCAGAGGTCATTTAATCCAACTCCTGTCTGAGGTAGAATCATTGCTATCCAAACCATCCTATACAAATCCATTATCTAAAGGTGGAGTTATACATTACATTTACAGCATGCTAAATCTATAAAACATTAAATGGTGTTAGAGATAAAATGTGTTTTGAGCAGTCACACACTAAAGGGTAATACTATTTCTTGCCTGAACAGCTCTGACTTACTACTAGTGGTGACCAAGGATGTGGCTAGGAGCCAAGACACTTAGGCTCTATCTCTGCTGGGGGGGAGGGGAAAAGTGCATCCTGGGATTCTGGAGAACTGCAAATTACTCGTTTTATATCTGTGGAGTAGACTGAAGTTATTCTAACATGAGCTAGGTAGCGCACCCCTGAAATGGCATAACTTAGAGCATCTCAGAGGGCACTTAGCATATGTTAACAAACTTTAACATACAGACAGTCACCTTTTAAGTGCTTTTAGTATGATCTAGGTGTAACATGTAACTTCACCCTAACTTACTAGTGCAACTACATAGTCAACCATGACACAACCACAATTTGTCACAGATAAAGCAGGGGGACCATGGTAACCAGTGTCCTGCTGCTGCAAAATCTGCTACAATATGATCAAGAGATCCAATGAAGAGGGCCATGCCTCCCACTACTGAGGAGGACAAAAACCCTGCCAGTACATATCAGTCTGACCATTGGGTAAAATTTCTTTTTGACCCCAAATATGGTGATTGGTCTGTCCCTAAGTGGAGGAGCAGAATCCTCTAGCCAGGAACCTCTGTGTTTAAATCCCAGCAGAAGCAATGAGACAGCCCATAAAAAACCCCTGCCTTGGCTGCAGCCAACAACCAGTGCTTTTAGGAAGATGAAACCCCACTCCTCCCCCACCGCAAATAAAAACCCCTGACACAGCACCATGAAGGGAAAGTGTCCCATGTGGCAATCAGCAAAGCCCAGAAGCATGGGAAATACACATAGTAGAACATAGGCCTCCCAGATCATCCATGACCAATGCTTGTCCAACCTCTTCATGAACACTCCCAATGATGAAGATCCCACAACTTCTGTAGGTAGTCTACTTCAGGACCTCACTGTTCTAACAGTGAAGAAGTTAATTTCCTGATTCCAGTGTAAACCTACTTTGCTGCAACTTCAATCCATTGATCCTCTTTATGCCTCCTTATGCCCAAATGAGCTCAGGCTATGCTTAAAAACAAAATACATCACAGGGGCCAATCTGCAGCAGGGGTGCCACTAAAAGTACAGGTTGCCTCTGTATGTGGTACGTGGCAACTTGGGGAGAGAGGACAGGTAATACAGTTGCAGATAGAGCAGGGAGCAAAAAACAGAGGTCAGAAAGCACATGGCAAGAAGCAGAAAGCAGAGCAGCAGACTGAGTTTGGGAGATGGATCAGAGTGGCACTCAGAGAGGGTGTGGGGCTAATTTGTGGTGCATGTGCCAAAACGGTTGGCCCCCACTGTGATAGCATATTGTTCATAGACATTTTGCTCCTACAGAGTAACAACAATGTTTTTGAACTATTACTGGCAAGTTTTTTGTATTGGTTTTAATTAGAAAATCAGGGTGGGAATATTTTATCTAATCTCTAAAAACAAATACATGAGGAAAAATGTGGTAAATTAAGATGGGTAATACTCCAGATTATCCCAGTGGCCTAAGATCTTGAGGAAGAGAAGAACATCCTAGGTATAGTTGATCCAATTATTCATTATGAATAGTTTTTCCTTTGATTTCTCTCTCTTTTTTAAGTTATGGATTATCCTTAAATGACTTATGAATGTATGAATTTATTCTTCATTATCAATTGCTTGATGAATAAATAGTCAAAAACTTTAGCCTATGGTTTGTTCATGAACTAATCTTTATTTTAAAAAACTAATTTTATTATAAATAATACCACAGTCATGAAGTTAAAGTCAGTTTGATTGCTCACTTTAAGCACAAGGTGTTGTTTCTGTCCCGTACCATAAGTTCTAAATGAAGGAGGAGTCCATTTCTCTATCCACAAGTTATTCAGGAATATTGAAAAGTGTTTGACAAATGTGCTTTTGAAAAATGTGATCAGTTTGCTTCTGAAAGAGTGATCTACCCTGCATACATGTGCACAGAAAATGTGCACAGATGCTGGCTCTGAATAGAACCCAAGGCAAGTTCCAGAGTTTCTTGAACAGTTTACCCAGCTATTTATTATTAGCTGCAGAGTAAATGTTTCTGAAAGGGATGATGGCCAAAGAAATACAGCTCATGGAAAGCTTGATAAATAAAATAAAAAACATTATGCACTGCATCAATGTTTTTTTCAATCCAGAGGGCTTATTCATAGTCATTTACTTTTGGAACTAAAGCTAGGTCTTTAAGTAGCCAGTACTTCAGCCACTAAAACCATCTGTAAAGGTCAAATCTCTGTGAACAATCTCTCACTAAAACAGGTCTAACCTCTACAGCTAGTAGTTGATTTCACCACTATTTTTACAGCTCTGTTGGGGCAAGCTCATCTTCCCATCATTTTCAAGACAATGTGTGAGAGAAATACCTCCACCTCTTCCCAGAAAGATAAGAAGGAAAGACAGAATCCAAAGCATATAAGAGCTTGGGGTTGCTGAAGAATTATTTAGTGATTTAAGAAACCTAATCATGCTAGTAATTTGGGATGGTATCACATGATTCTGTACTGGCTTTTGAAAAATCAGTCACTGGAGTCTCAAAGCTTCATGTGTAACCTATGACTCAAGTCAATGAGCTATTGGATCATTTGGTAGAATCTCTACACTCTAGCTCTCATTCACTCCATAGTCTCAGGAAAAAAAGTATTTTTCTGTCTGCATGGCCTATATTAGTTCCAAGCTAGGCCATTTGGTCTCCATGGGTGCCTGAATGTGAGCACAGAGACTGCTCCTATCTGTTGTAATTACAGCACATTGGGGCAGACTCAATTTATTGAATCTACTGGAGCTTGGTAATTACCACACTCCAGCAGCCTCCTGCATCTCATCTATCAGTGCTCCTGTGCTTCAAAATGGTGGCAGAGGTGATTTATCTAAAGCTTGTCGAATAAGCAGTTTAGTTCAAGCACCTCTGCCGCCATTTTGAAGCATGGGGACACTGATACATGAAATGCTGCAGCTCTTTAATTAAATAGGCTTTTGGACCCACTCTAATTAAAACACTGCCAACCCCCCTACCCCAGACCCCATACCTCCAGAGTACATGGAAAAGTGCCTCATAGAACCATCACATTTTCCAACGGTTAATGGACAGTGTCCTCTAGCCCTAAAGCAACTCTCCAGAGTAGCTGTGACATGAAATCATTAGTCATAGCTGGAAGTGGGAGGACCATGTGAAGTAAGGAGTTTCACGTCTCAAATCCCTAGAAAAGTTGGATTAACTGTTAAGACTACATAAAGCTTCAAGTAGAAGCAGCACATGGGGGTATACATAGGTGAAGGATTGATATGGCCTCATAAATAAGAACTCATTGTGATCTCTAAGAAGCAAGTAAAATAGCTCTTGGAATTAATGTGATACTGGTACTTGTTGTCCTGAACTGCAACTCTTCTAACTGATTGACTTCAGGAAGTCAGCCTGAAAATATCCCACTGTACTGACATCTCTAATTAAGATCACCAAGGCCCACATATGATACAGGCCTATTTTCTACTATCCAGACCTTGCCCATTCTCTAAACTCATGCTATTAGGTTAGAAACTATCTTGTTCCAGAAGATCATTAGACAGGAATACCTAAAGCTCTGCATAAGCCACAAACTGTTCCTCAGGAACAAAGTCTACTCCATTACAGAGAAAGAGAACTGGGCAGTGAAGCAGATCATGCTCCAATATTAGCTTCATAAAAAGTCCTTTACTGGGGTTGGCATCATGAAATGAAGGAAAGCAGTCCTCATCTCATGCACTAGTATCATCTTTCCCTTCAACTATTCTCATGACAAATCCAATATAAAACTGGAAAGATTAAATGCCAACTTCTTCTTCAGAGAAAAAATTGATCTGGAATAAAAGGATAGCATCCTGAGGAACAGTTTGAGAGGGGAGGGGAGTGATGGGACAGGGATGAGGTAATAAGAGAGTGTGTATTTCGCCCCACCCTGCAGCATATCATAGTATCATAGTGTCATAGTGCTTAGGGTTAGAAGGGATCTAAATAGATCAATATCTGTCCAGCCTGCTCTTGAAGACCCCCAAGGTAGGAGAGAGTACCATCTCACTTGGGAGCCCATTCTGGAGCCTGGCAGCCCTAACTGTAAAGTAATGTCTCCTGATGTCCAGCCTGAACCTTCTCTCTAACAATTTGTGGCCGTTATTCCTAGTAACCCTGGGTGGTGCCCAGGGGAACAGAGCCTCCCTCAATTCTTGCTGGTCCCCCTTGGTGAGTTTGCAAACAGTCACCAGATCCCCTATCAGCCTTCTCTTGTGGAGGCTAAATAGGTTCAGACCCTTTAGCATCTCTTCATAGGGCCTGCCCCACTGACCCTGAACCATGAGAGTGGCACTCCTCTGGACCCTCTCAATGTGCGGTGCCCAGAACTGGATGCAGTACTCCAATTGTGGCCTGACCAATGCCGCATAGAGGGAAAGGATCACCTCCATGGACTTGCTTGTTATGCATGTGTAGATGCACAACAAGGTGTGGTTAGCCTTACTGACCACTTCCTCACATTGGTGGCTCACATTCATCCTGGAGTCAACAATGACTCCAAGATCCGTTTCTGCCACTGTGTTGGGCAGAAAGGGTGTTCCCCAGCCTATATTCAAATGTGAAAAGTGGGGAGTTAAAAGAAACAAACCTTACCTAGGTGGGAGCTGTCCCGCAAGTAGACCATAGGGTGAGGGATCAGATTTTCACTCAGTTAGCCATTTTTTAAACTGTTTGCAGCCATGCACTTGTGTTTGGTCACAACTATAGGTTGCTTTGTGTGGCCAGATTGGGTGAAAATAGTCACTTCTCTCTCCACTTTCACTTCCCAGTTGAGGGCTGTCTCCATGGAATTACTGTATAAAAGGTGAATGGTACCAAGGGCATCACCAGTCCTGTTTCAAAAGAGCACCTTGAGTTCGTTTTGTGAAGAGCCCAATCCTGGTTTATACATTCTCTGTGGGCATGTCTGCATGTGGGCATTTAATGCACATTAGCCCGATTTAAGGTGCATTAAGGGCACATGTCTACATGTGTGTGCCCTTAATGCACCTTTAAAATGGTGATTTTAGGCTAATATTGCCTAAATATGACACCTGCATAAAGCAAATAGCAAATTTAGATGTGATTAGTTAAAGCACATTAAAACACATGTAGACATGTTAATGCACATTAACTCTGACATCAGTGCTGGGTCTGCCCAGCCCCTAGGGTGCTAGCCAGAGCCCAGCCCCAGTGGTCCTCCTCTCCTCATCCTGTCTACCTCTCCTCATCCAGGGTTAGGCTGTTCTCTGGTAGCCCTTAACTGCAGGCTATAAAAGCCTACAGCCATTTTTTGCCTTCAGACACGTGGCACAGGGAGCCTGAGGGAGCCAGTGCTCTCTGTAGGAGTCCACCAGGACCCAGGCAGCTTCTGCCCATCCGGTCCCCCAAACAGAGCTGCTCCTTGGCCACAGGTGAGTGTTACAAAGAGCTGCAGCCTGCTGCATCGGTTGCTCAGCCCTGAGATTCAACCCAGGACTGCTAGGCCTGCTCTCTATCACAGCAGGGCCAGCACCTGCTCCCTGCTCCTGCTTAACTGCAACCATGTCTCTTTATAGGCACTGTGAAGTACCTCTGCCATGCAGTTCCAGGTCCCTGGCCATGCCCCTGTCCAGAGTGTGGCTGGCAGCCATGCAGGGTTGGCATTGCAGGGACAGCTATGCAGGGGGGCCCAGAGAGCCATCATAAGGAGCATGTCCAGAACATTGTCTCCATTAAGCCCTGGCTCTGCCTGCATGCCCACTCTCATGCTGAGTGCCCAGGCCCCCAGCTGGATCCGGGAGGATGTGTGCAACCTCATGGCACTCGGGGCTTGGCCAATGTCTAGTGGCATGAAGGCCAAGGTCTTGCAGGCACAATGGGTGGCCAGAACTGACTTCAACTGTCAGTCTAATTGTGCCCAAAAGACCATGCCCTTCATGCAGGAGCTAACCCACATTTTGCCACCCTGGGAGACAAGCCACACTCCTGTGAGAACCACCAGTAGGGACAACCTGCCGTCGCCTGTCCCCTGCCTTGGTACCTTTGGTGACACATCACCAGTGGAAGGGAACTCGGATCTTCATCACCTCAGCCTGCCCACCTCCCTGGCAGCTTGCAGAGCCCTGCCTAGCAGCTACCTCACCTTCAGCCCAGTCCCAAACCCTGCCACAAGGAGTGGCCAGCCACCCCATTGCCAGCTACCTGCTCCTCCCTGGGGGTGGTCCCTGGCCAGGCACCAGCCTGCCAAGCACCACAGGCCATGGGCAGCAGGTGCAGTCAGACACCATCACTGACAGGGAGCCCCATGCCAAGCCACCAGCCTCAACAGCCCCAGATACTTGGTAAGTCCTGCACTGAGGGAGGGCCCCCACTCCTTGCCCAGCCCACCCATACTCCCCTGTCCACAGGTTCTCCCACCTGCACATCATACAGAGAAGTAGGACACAAATCAAAATGTCATTGATCAGCCATGTCCCCGCAGCTGGGCAGGCACAGGTCTCTCACATGATAAGGAAGGTGTTGATGCTGGCAGTGATGTTGTCTTCATCAGTGGGGTGCAGGTGTGTAGCCCCCCACTGTTTAGCCCTACAGGTGGTGGGGGAGGTTGTGGGGCAGCCCAGATTTGTCCCCCACACCATCATAGCTCAGGGTCTCAAACCAGGTGCCCGGGGCACCAGCAGGATCAGCAGTAGCAGGGCATAGTGGCTCAGGCAGCCCTCTGCCTGAACAAACAGTTCATCACACAACACCTGTGGCACATGTAGCAACAGCATGCTCAGGGAACAGTAACAGCATGGGGGGATGGCCCCAGGGCAGCTCCCCAGAGAGGCCCCTAGCAGGGAAGGCAGGGACACAGCCATCCCCTCACCCTAGTTGTCTGGGAGCCCCATGTGCCCCAAGCCAGGGTGCCATGGGTTGGGCAACAGCATGGCAGAGCAGCTGGCCTGCAGAGATTGGTGGGGAGTGGGGTCTCAAGCTGTGGCAGCAGGTGCTTCCAGCAGCCTGGCTTGTTCCAGCCTGGGAAGGAGGCAGGGGAGGCAAGCTGTCTGTGGCCAGCATCCAGTGGCCTACCAGCCCCAAGGGAGTGTGCAGGGCCAGGGGGCTCAGTCAACATCTGCCTGGGCCCATCCCTGCCTGGACAGCTGGCCATGGTCCCTAGGCACCTGTGCATAATTGACCTCCGATCTGGTGCACAGCATCTAATTTCTGCAATGTTGCAAACTCAAACAAAAATCCTTCTGTCTCTTTCCCCTGCACAGCCAACATCTGGATGTGGGGGAGAGGCTTTAGGGCTCTGCAGGAGTGCCTCATCAGAGTCACTGCCACCTGCCACTGGAGCCACCCAGAGAGGCACACAAGGGACTGGACCCTCCTGCTCAATTAGCTAGTGGCAGCTGTGGAGAACTGGGTGGCACAGGAGCAGGCATGGCAGCATGCACATGAGATGCAGGGCCTGGCCTGGCAGGAGGAAGACATCACCCAGGAGATCACCCGGGAGGAAGCACGGGACCAGGCATAGCAGGAGCACTGGGCCTGGTTGGAGACCCTGGAGCAGCAGCACTCCAGCAGCAACTGGCCAGCCAGGGCTGGCCAGTGGACTCCACATCCAGGTCCCCAGAGGGCCCCTGTATCCTACCCTCCCTGCAGTAAGCCCCTGCCTGGACCTCGAAGGAGAGCTTCCACCACCTCCCACCCACAAGAGCCCTTGCCATGCACCACAGACCCAGGACCCATGGGGGAGCTGTCCACGGCCAGGGTGCTGGCTGCCTGCTACCGTGCTCTGTGCCTTGGGTGTCCCCACCACACAGCCCCCTCACTCCAGCACTCAGAGAAAGACTGACACTAATGCATATAGTTTTCAGTTTTGGAGGAGAGTTGTTTATTGTTGGCAGGTGGGGAGGGTTGTGAAGGGGTTCTGTGTTTCGGGGGGGAGGGGGCTCTGTTGGCTGAGGGAAGAGGTGTGGGGAATGGATGTAGGGGTTGTGAAGGGAATAAAAGTTTTATTGCAAACATGTGCAAGGGTGCCAGGGCCAGGAATGGAGGTAGCCAGAGCTGGGAAGTGCAGCTGTGGCAGGAGCAGAGCAGGCACATGCTGCCTGTGTCTCTGCCATATTCTTGGTGTGACACAAGAAATATCAGTCCAGAGGTCCCAGTGCAGAAGCTGTGCTTTCAAGATGGCTGCCAAGTGCTGGCAGCTGGCTCTGCCTTCAGTATGGTTGCCAAGTGTTGGTTGCCATGTGTCTGGAGGCTGGAGCCTCCCCTGATGGCCACAGAGGCACATGGCAGGGCTTGAGCAATGTTTTAGTAAAGTTAATTTAGACACCTGCCAAAAAGTGCTTAATACACATTAGCTTAATGTGCATTAAATTTAAGCATGCTTAAATTCATGTGTAGACACACCATATATATACTTAATTGGCAACTCAGTGCCTCATACCTGGATCTCTATCAGGTGTAGGGAGGAGTGAGGCACCAAAGTGCTCAGATTACAGCAGTTCCAGGCGCCCAAGGAAGTTTAGAGTTCTCTATTGAGTTTAGTCTCCTCCAATCTTAGGCATCAGCTTAACAGTGATTTTTTCAAATCCCAGGAAAGGAATTTCTTGTTATGCCAAATTTACATATAGTTAAATTGAGCCACAAACAAAGTGATTGGCTTCATTTGTGGAAGGGGTGATTGGTAGGAATGCAACAAAGGGAAAAGTCTTGCAAATATAAAGCAACAGTAATGATAACTCAAGATCTCTATAAGCAAAACCAATTAAACCAACTAAAATATCAAAATGTTCCTAATTGTTTCAGAGTGTGTGCTTACATGTGTGAGTGTGTGCTTACATGTGTGAGTGTGCATGCATGTGGGCATATGATAAGCCAGCTGCTGTGGCAAGTTCCTCCAGGGAAGAAAAGGAGTTTGCATGCATCACTCTAGCACAAAATAATAGGTGTGTCAACCATGGTTAAAACTGAAACAGAAGGACTCCAGCTTCCTGCAGCTCAACATGCATTAAGATCATCCATTAAGATACACACCCACCATAGCTTCCACTGGCTCCCAGCAACAACAGTTCAGTCCCTTCCTGCTGGTTTTATATCTTCATTCTCTGGGGACATATCTGCCTACTAGCAATTACCCTTCATACACCAGCAGGTATTTCCTGGGGAAATGACAAGCTTAATAGCTGGTAGCTGTTGGACCTCCAACTGCCTGAGCCAGGGTTTTAAATCTTGGCATGATGGGTCCCATATAGTATCTACTAATCTTGTCACAGGTATTATCTACTATTTATGAGAAAGGATGTAATGCAGTTAGAAGATGTTCATGGGAGTTTTGTGATTACAAGCTTTGTATGTTTCATTTTCTAGTTGTCAATTTGCAGAGTAGAGATCTGAAATATGCTACAAGTTTACTTGGTTCCACAGTGCATGGTGTTTATGTGAACAGAAGGGATTTACATATTATTTAGTGAATACGTAGCTTCAAAAATGATGGGAGATTTTGACAGAGGAACTGGTGAAAGGGAAAGTCTCACACTAATATTCTGAGGGTTGGATTTCCAGGAGCACATAAGCAATTAAGGACGGCAAGTTACACTGAAATCAAAAAGATTGTGTTTCCAGGATTTTGAAAAGCCTATTCTTAAACCTTTAATGGCAGAGACAGGTCAAAATCAGTCTTTCATCAATGGCAATGCTAATCTTCAAGTCTGAGGAATGTAAAATGTAAAACCAGTAAGGCCTTACAGGAACAATATTCTCCCTTCCAGTTTGCCCCGTTTCAGAGATGAGACAAAAAAGAGATCTTTTTATTTAAATACTTTGCTCGCCAAATAGCAAATATTTTTGTAATGTGAATAAAACACACAAGTTCTATATTACCTAAGGTTTTAAAATTAAGACCCAGTTGATAATGATCTGCAAAACTAAGATGACTTCCTTTGGTCATTGCAATTTAATAGTAGGCATAAAGTGTTTAACAATAACCAGGGATTAACAGCATTTTGTTGGCTTTTGCTTAGTACTGTAAATCTACTTTAGTCTGTAGCTCCTTAACTGCTGACTGTGTTTACTTTAAAATGTTTTTGAATGCTCTGCTAGAGACAAGGATTCCAGTGTCCTTGCCAAATTGTTGCCAGATTAAAAATGTGCATAGTTTATTTTCCCTTTAATACTGCAGACTCTGGACAGGAACAGCCTGTTTTAGATCTCATTTAGCAACTCTTCATATTATTTCTTTTTGTTCTCTATAGTACTGTAGCACCTATATGAGCCCTAAGTATGGAGCGTGAACTACACTAGTTTTCACCACTTGCTATATTCTGCTCAAAATGTTATATTGAACAAAACTGGCTAGAAAAACTATCTTGGTGCCCTAAAGGCTGCATGAAATTGTTCTAGTTCTAATAAAGACACATGTGTCCCTTTCCCCAAATATTTAATATTTGCTCCAAAGTTGTCCACAGAAGCAAAGTCTTCCAGAAAATAAATAATTACTATAAGCTATTTAAAAAAAAAAAAAAAGCAACATTTCTGGCTGTCCCAGGGAACAACCAAGGGGAAAACCCCAGGGAGCCCAGGGGGAACCCAGGGAGCAGGAACAGGGCGGAGAAAGAAAAGGAAAAAAAGAGAAGCAAACAGAAAGGTTCTTACCTTTAGCTAGAACCGCAATGAAACAGGAAGTGGCAGCGGGACCCGAGCGGCTTGTTAGCCATGTTTTTATAAAGTTGCGGCCAGATGATGGCAGCAGCTGCAGGAGCCGGTCAGGGGAGTTAAAAGGATCCGTGTGTGAGCAGAGAGGGGAGAGACCAGCAGAAGCACCGGAGGGGGAAGCACTCTCGGAGTCCCCTCGGAGTGGAGGAGTGCGGGGGTTTGCAGCTTGCAGCCCCAGTGGAGAGAGCGAGACCTTGAAGGAGGAGGTCGCTGCCGGCAACGAGGCAGGAGGCGAGGAGGCAGAGCCGAGATGTGGACGCAGAAGAGGGCTGGAGAGCATTGAGACCTGGAGTTGCCCACAAAGGATCAGAAGAGGCGGCAGAAGCCAGATTGCTGGATCAGGTGGGATCCCAGAGGGCTCGGACAGCCCCAAGGAGGTACCCCTAGCAGACGCTGAAGGGCACCGGATGCAAGAAGGGCAACAGAAGACGGGCAATGACCATATAGAGTTGCCCTCCCAGGAGCCGTGGGGGAGACGCGCCGAGGGGATCCACCGAGAATACAGCAGGCTGACCCCAAACCGAGTCTCAGCTGGTCAAGGGCCTTAGAGGCTGCAGCCGGTGGCAATAGGGCAGGCTGCAGGAATAGGCATATAAGGGGGCAAAGGGCATCCCTTTGTCACTGGTGTTTCTCTGCCAGTGATATACTTTGTGTTTTCCTTTTTTTTTTGTTACCCATTTTTGGAGGGGTTGTGAGGTATAAAGCCCAGACAGGTTTCAACCTGGGCAAGGGCAGTCAGCTGTTAGGAGGAAGGGGGAGAAGGGAGGAGCCTTTAGCCGGACTCATGTAGCATACTAAGAAAAGGGCGCCAAGCCCCAACTATCGGAGGGACGTGGCCGAAGACCGTCAACATTCAGCAAGGTGAGGTGTAAGGGCACGGTAGAGGGGAGGTGGAGCCTCGCAGAAGATTGTCATCCTGCGGTCCCCTGCACAAGAAGTGCCGATAGTCAACCCCCACCACTGGGATAAGATTGAAGTCGTGGCAGGTGAGATTGGGGAGAGACGATTTGGGTCAACGATATCAACTCGTCAGGATCACAGGGACAGATGGGCGGACAACCCCAAATATCCAGGGATGCATAGCATTTGACCAGATGTTCAAAACCAGGTGGGTACACTGACCATTTGAATCGCTCCCTTCTGTGCCCTTCTGTGGACCTGTCAGGCCATGCCTGGCCTTAAACCAGGGATCTCAGCTGGCCAACACAATTACTCATCCAGGTCTACCATCCCTCAGCTGACACCCAGGCAGGGCAAGGCTGGCCTTAAGTCTTGAAAAAGGGCCTGACCTTCCCCCAACTCATCTGACCTTCCACTCTCCCCAACCCTATCAATTCTCTGAGCAACAGGATTCAATCTGATCCAAGACTGCTTTGCTGTTCTCTTCAGCCTGCTCTCTGACTCCACTCTCTGCTTGACTTCTTGGCTTTCCAATTGACTCGCTCCTAGTCCCTGCTCTCATATTGACCTCCTAGCTTCCTGACCTAGCTAGTCCCTGAATTCTGCTCGCTCATCCTTAGTCAGTACCCAATCAGCACCTTGATTCATCAGTGACCTCAGACTTGGCTGCCTACATCTCAGCATGACAGGATCACATTGCAAACATGGAACAATACAGTATCCATTAACACCTAAAATGCTAAATACATCAAGTTTTCCATTAAAACAGTCAACAATGAGGAGACAAAAAAATCTATTAGAACTTCATATAACAAGATAAAGACACACAAGAAAATACATGCTGGATTTCATTATGAACAAGAAGGAAAACAGTGCGGTGAAAAAGTTGTTTCCGTAAGGTTTTCTTTATTTGCTTATTTTACACTGGAAGAATGGGTGCAAGATAGAGAATTTAGATGAGTATAAAAAAGGTAAAATTAGAGATCCAAAAGCTGAAAAAAGGCAGAACTTATGGCAGGATGTACAAATATCCCAAAATAAGGTAGGAGCTAGTGTTTCTCAGCTACCATTTCTTATTGCCTTTTTCTTTCCCAGATAGTCTGTTTACATCATCTTCTTTTCAAAATATGTCTGTGTTTGACCAGTCTTCTGCAATAGATGCTACTGATTTCCAGATATCTCCTTGACCCTTTGAATTAGTTAATACTGGTACTAATGCAAAATGAATCAGTGACTACCTACAAAGGATTTGCCTTTTGGCGCATGCTTGTAAAACTTACTTTCTTTTTTTTTCTTCCTTTTTCTTGTCTCCGTTTTGCAAAGTTACCCAAATCCCAATCAACATGCTTAGCCAGCATAACATTGTAGAAGATAGAGAGGATGGAATTAAGCTTTTTCTCTGTGCTCATAGGGGGCAGGTCTAGGAGGAATGGACTCAAACTACAGACTAAAAAATTTAGAATAGAGATTAAGAGGAACTTTCTGATTATAAAAATGGTCAGGCATTGGAACAGACTATCTAGAGACACTGTGGAATATCCATCTCTGGCAAATTTGTGGAGCAGACTGGACAAATATTTTGCTGGGATGGTTTAGTCATGGATAATCCTGTACAGGGGTGAACTAGATGACCTTGTGAGTTCCCTTCCAGCCTTATTTTCCTATGATCCTAAAAGTCTATGGGAAATCTTTGATGCACATCAGGCTTAATTAACTCAACATAGAATACAAAGCCTAGATAATTTTTCCTTCCAACCCTAGAAATGAGTTCACAATCAGTATACATACTGATTATAAGGGGGAATAAAGAGAAATAATTTAGAAAATGAGATCATGTGAGCAAAATTCAGTAATATGAATTCAAGGAAAAAAATATTCAAAAGAAAAATGAAAGCTGCAAGTTTATTCACTCACAAGTTAGGAAATGCCCAACTATCATTTTGTCCTCTTTTCTGTTGATTTGCAATGCACTGCTTAATTACTGCATCATGTATTTAGGGACCTACTTAATTTTTGGGGGTTTGCTGATTTTTCAGAAACTATGAAATCCAGGACTGTCTAGAAAATCCATGAAGTCAACAAAAAAACTTAAAAATAAATTGCTGGCTCCCCAGTGGCGGCTGGGTATCTAGACAAGATGGCAGCTGCCCCCTCATCCCTCCTCCACCCCAGGGCCTCTCTGCCAATCAGTGCCAACGGGCGGTGTGGCATGAAGGGCAGCCAGCAATCACAATGGCAGCTGTCCCCTTGTCCCTTCTTCCCCAACAGGGTCTATCCACCAATCAATGCCGAGGAGTGGGGCCACCATGATATGCCCACAAAATCAGCTCTGTGTGTTGTAAATGGGATGCAAAAAAACCTTTGTCTCTCTGTGACTCAAACAGGTCCCTACATATATTATTTCTCTAGAATGTTACTTTAAGCAGGGCTCTCCAATTGGTGACCTTCCAGCTATATGCAGTCCACAGGAGGTTATTTGTAGCCCCTGGGCTCCTTTGCAGCTCCCAGGTTTAGTAACAAATTAATATGTAGCCCTCGCTTGGCCACTGTTCCCATCATCATGCCAGGTATGGCAGCAACAGTTGAGGTCTCTGCAGTCCCCGCTCCCCCTTTTAGCTTCTACTTTTTGCTCACATCACACGGAGCAGTGAGACACAACATGGTTCAAGACAGACCACAGCAGGGTGACAGAAGACCCTGTGGCCTGCAGTGCTTGCACAACACACTGCAACAGGAGAGCCTGGAACCAGGGAGCTCAGGGTGGGGTTGGGGCATCTACACGTGGTACAGCAGAGGTGGGAGAGGCTTCCCCACATCTGGTGCAGCAGGAGGGACCTGTGGCTCACCATGTCTAGAAAATGGTAGTTGGATGTTTGCTTTTGAGAATTGGCTTGTAGGTAAAGTAGATATGTATTAGAACAATGTCCAGGGCAATGATAAGGGTTAATTGATTTTGAAAATCCTGTTTGTGACAGTCTCCTTCAAGGTCTACTGTGTCTGACACAGGCAAGCAGACACACAGGTTGGAAAACTGAAGACATGTACCACAACGTAACATAACAGAGATAAAGGACTCTGCAGCATTGGAGCCAGGTCACAGTGCCCAAGAGCATAGCCCTAGGGATTTCTGGTTTTGGTAAATGGACCAGATTAGGAGGATGCCAGAAAAAACCAAATTAGGATGTGTGCATGTGATGAGCTTGTGAAACAAGGGAATATACTGACAGGAGAAATCGACCACAGGGAGACCAATCAGGGATGCCAAAAGATGAAGAATCATCAGAGGAGAGAAAGAATACAAAAGGGGAACCCAAGACCACCATGGACAGAGGGCACACCACCAGCCCATCTCACCCACAGCACTTGGGGGCCGGGGAGGGCGTGTCTCAGCCTCCGACCTCCAGACTGTTAACAACTGACATTCAAGAGAGAACCTCAGAGTGAAGCTTGTGCGCTGGCCAGACGTACCTTGACTCTTTGAACCCTGGGACTGGTAGATATAGAATTGTTTATATTATTCTTATCTGTTATCACTGTGTATCAATAAAATTTGCCAATTATCGAATGGAGAAGTCATGGCTGGTCTGAGGGTTTTGCATGATCCAAAGTATCTGGATCCAAAGCAATCCAGTGCCAACAGCTCACACTGGCATGGTCCATGGAGCATGCGGCCTCTGGCCATTTATAAGCTGGACAGTCCTATACTAAAGTATTATGCAATTTGAGAACTGCTCCTCAGCTGAGGTTACTTTCATTCCAAAGTGCACCTTTTGAATCTCCACATCATGAATTTAAAGGGAAAAAAGTCATAAGGTTATTTTTGAAGATAAAGAGAAACGTGTATTTTCCCCCCACCAGCTCAAATATTGTTGACCTATATTATGTTTTTTGTCCAAACTTTAAATTAAAAAAAAATCAGCTTGGGAAAGACCTGATCAGTACAATTTCAGAGCAACAGCACTCATATCACAAAGTTACAAACATGTGAAAGCATGGAGGTCATAATGAAAAGTGCTTTCCAGCATTAACTGGTTGCTACTAAGTGCCCTGCCTGAGATAATAAAAAGGATTTAACTCCCTAGACAAGAAGTGAAATGCACTCAGAGGAAGCAGCTGCTTGTGGACATAATAAAGGGTAATAACTTTCTAATACACATGGGAGAAAAAGGACTTGTGCAGAAGCAATGCTCCATTTAACCTGGCTTTGAATAGAATATGGATCCTGCATGGATGATTTTAAGGCAATGGTGCTATTGACTCACACCCACTTTACCTGCTTCTCCTCATTCTTAAGTCAGAATAAGGACTTCCAAGTAGTTCACAGTTACAACTTTCAGGCTACTTCTGTGAGAAGTGACTTCCTGGTTATTTAAAATACAGTCGTTCCTTCCCCACCCTCACTTGTTTCGGGTGCATAACTCATTTTCCTCACTGCAGGGAAAACATGAGTTACTGAGAGGGAAAACTCTGTCTCTCTCTGTCTCTCTCTCTTTCTCTCTTAATCCCAGTCTTTTTGCTCTCTGGTATTAAAAGAAACAAAAAAGCTGGATCCCCACAAGCAGGAACATGGAGTTTGTGATGCCTCAGAGTCTTTTGAGACTCAACAAAATGCACACAGCTCATGTTAATCCATTGGTCATGTTGCATATTTGTAGCACAGTGGCAAAATCTGATACTGGCAAATCTCAGTATCTAAAAGCAGTGCACCCCAAAATAGTGGTGTGGTGCATGTGGCAGCAGATTGTGCCACCTGAAACCAGAGCCTGACTGGCCAGAGCCATGCTTTACCTGCCAGCCAGGCTGTGCACAGAGGCCCCCAGTTCCCTAGGCAAGGTTTCTGGGGACATCCCAGGTGCTGGCCATAACCTCCCCAGCCCCAGATAGGGCAATTAGCTTTGCACCAGAGCACATATGCAGAAGCATGCCTGGGGACAACTTGCAGCCACACAAATATGTGTCACTGTTATTTGTCCCTAGGGAAATACACATTTCCACTTCCGGGATGCACCCAAAGGCCGCATTTAGACGAGTGTGGCTATGCAATATGTACTGCTGCAGACCTGTCTGTAGTGCTACATACTGCACATTCAGGCATTTCCCATGCTACTACCTTGCAGCATGGGTGGGGTTTCATCACTGGATATTCAGGCATTAAAAAAACCCGCACAGAAAAGAAGTAGAGTGGCATATATGGGGACAATGTGTGCCACCCAAAACCAGAGCCTGACCAGCTGGAGTCACACTCTACCTGCCAGCCAGGCTCCACGTTGCAGAAGCAATGCAACTGGAGCTTCTCCCGCACATGCAACTGTACTGGCCTCAGCCTCCCCTACCACAGCCAGGGTAACCTGCCATGTGCCAGAGGGCACAGGGCATGGATGACCAGGAACAACTAGCAGTGGCACAAGGTGTCCTACTGTTATTGTCCCTGGGGAACCAAATGTCTACACTCATTTGGACGTAGCCAAAGAATTCAAATTCCCATGATTCACCTCTTCCACACTCTAGCAAGCAAAGGAATATTTGAATGCTTGTTGCAATATAAAATTAACTCATTTTTGTGGAAACCCAGTGTCCATTAAATGTTACAAAATATAAGAAAAGCAATTGCAAATACAAGAAGGGATATAGAAACTACCAACCCAAAGGGAAGAGAGGTAGCTAGATCAAGTACTGGTAGTATTGCATTCTCCTTCTGTTTGGCATGTATCAAATAATGGGATTCTGAGAATCTCAGCCACCCACTTCTTTCTACTGTAAGACCTTCTAACACCCTGAATGAATTCAGAAATGAAGAAACAAATGTTGAGGAATTCACAGGAAAAAGGAGTTGCTCTACTATTGTACCAGAGTACAAAAAGTGATTACCTACAAGGGAGAATTTACAAAGTCATGTAGTGCCAACCACTCTGTAATTATTCCATCTTTAAAAGGAAGTTCCTAATAAGATGCAAGTGAAGACATAGTTTGCATAATGGAATGATCTTCATTGAACATTCCCTATCATGTAATTCCTTCTTCCATCATGGTTCTGTACTACTACACTTTCATTTTCAGTTTCTCAGTTTCCTCTGCTCAGCTCTTTGCCAATCAAAATCTCCTTTATCCATTTTCCTTTTCTAGTTCTCTTTCCTTCTCTTTCTTAAACTATATCCTCTCTCCCTTCAACAACTACCCTTAAATTATGATTACAAACTCTGGCACCAAGCACTTAGCTGGTTGGAAGCCACATCTTTAAGTGAACAAATTCATATAATATTATTGTCCCCTCAACAGTTTTAAGCAGGTGTGAGTTCAGTGCCATTGTGGTAGGCAAACCATTTCAGATAAAATAATAAGGCACCCAAAGCTTCTGTTCAGTGTTGAACCTGAACCAAATTGTTGTAATTCAAAATGTGCAGGTGGTTATTTGCTATTATTTTTAAAGTGCATGCACTTCTGCACTTCAAGACTAGAAGCAAATGCCAAAGTACCTAAAGACAGGCTGTTTTCAAGATGTTTTATTCAGTCAAAACTGGAAATAATATAAATCTCATTAAAAGCCTGTACCCCTAAGATTCCCAGCTCCGTATTTGCAGACCAAAAGGTTTTGATGTAGCTAGATGCTCACACAAATGTTAGAATGAATGTCAAAAATTTGTTTTGAATCCACTTCTATTCCTATCAGAAATCTCCTTAATATCAAGGACAGATATTGACTGGGTGCTGCACAAAACATACGAGCTATTTTACACCTCCAGTGTTAAACTAGGTGAAATCACAATGCTAATCATAATCACTACACAGCTGAACTTGAGAAATGAGTATTGTCTAAAACTCTAGACTGATAACATGAAAACGTTTACTGAAAACTGCTTCCCTGACCTGCATGAAAATATGACTAATGCAGAAATATGACGTACTACATTTTACAGTTTTCATTTAAGGAAGTTTGAACTAAAAGAGTTGGTTGGTATAGGAAGGAGAATAGAGACAATTGGTAATTCATTTGTTTAATTCAGTATATATATGGAGAAGCACAAATGCAACAGTGTTGCCAGACAAGGTTCTTGGAGCTCTTGAAGAAAGCCTACTATTATGAGTTACAGAAATCACATATCACAAGTGTCACTCATCCCCCTCCCTTCCCTCACTGCAGCAATAAAAATAGTCTGTGTGCACCGAAACACGCTTACACAGATGTAGGTTGTAGCCATGCTGGTCTAAGGACATAGGTAGACAAAGTTCTTTGGGAAACACACTTGAATCACAATAGTTGCACGTCCCAAACTTGTGGTTTTGAGGGTGCAGAGTAGGACAAAGGAGTGTCCAGATGTAGAGACAGTCGAAAGGTGCTCATATATTTCATGGCTCATAAAGAAATGCATTGGTATTAGCTTAATTTAAGGTAGAGTGAGTGTAATTGTGCTCATATGGAGAAGTGGCTCATCTTGTCCTCCCTTGACAGCTGATATAAAATGAAACAGACCACCCTAAAACTCAGTATTTTCCATAGTTCATGAACTTAAGCTGTTTTGGAAGTAAGCATAGGCAATTCCATCTCAGATATCTCTGGTTCATAACAAAAAAAAAGTCAAGATTTAAAAAATGAAAAGAAGAGAGGCATATAAATGTAGTTCCTTTATTTCTGTGCTAAACGTATGAAGTGTACATTGCACATGCATACTTGTTTCTGTCACTGATAGTTTTCAATTAACAGAGTCGTAAAGTTATCCATTTGTTTTCTCTCCAGTTCCTCACTGATAATTAGTTTCTTTTATTATTTAAATTCAAGATAGTACTAAAAGCTCCCAGTAAACAACTTTGTATGTAGCCTGAATTACCAAAACAAGTCCTTTTCAAAAGGTTCTTTCAAGAACTTGTGAAATTCCCCACCTTCAGGGTCTTTCCCTGTGGAGCCAACTCTGAGATGAGGACTCTACCAATCAATCAATGAGTCTGAAACCACAGGAATATATGACTATATAAACTTTAAGCAATACAGTCTATTATTTGATTGACCTGATGGTTCTCTTACATGAAAATATCCATAGTACCTGCACTTGCGGATGTTTTTTACTTATTTCTTGTATTGTTTAACAGATGCTTTTGTCTGTTTTTTTCCTCACCTGCTTTTAATCTTCCTGTAATACCCTCTGATCCCCCAAAGTACAGAATCCAACCGCAACATCCTCTTGTTCTGGGAAGTGTCAGTTCTTTTAAGGCCAGCAGAGATCTCTCACCCTGCACAGATCCAATGTGTTATCTGCTGACCATTCCAGAACAAAGACAAATTTCGTGTGAAATTCAGTTTCCTACTGTCAGGGAAACTGCTCTCTGGGGAAGGTGACAGGAGAGACGCACTTTGTTGTGAGACTCTAAAGAAGCGGCTATTATTTGATCTTTACTTTCTTGGTAAGTGATTAACAAATTAAGTGCATCTCAGTTAGTGGGAGCTTCTGTGAACATGGAAGCAGAGGATTTCTCTGTAAAGTGAAATCCTTACAGAGAAAAGCAAAACCTCAATATTTAAGATTAATTTGGTAACTTTCATTCGGAAGCTGAGAACTTGGAGAAAGCGTCAGGAAGTTGAAACCTGTGCAGCTTTTAACAGTCTAAAATCATGTTGTTTATTTAGGTCAAATCTTCTGAATGTCTGTTAGCTTTTTAATGATTTGTTAATATTTGCAATTTTCCTTGAGGCTAAACAAATGAGGAAGCCATCTTGTTTTCCACATCAATGGACCTAGCATGCTATAGCAGATTGCCATGGCAACAGGAGCTAGTGTGCCTGGTGTGAAGACAACAGTGTAGGCCTCATTTCCTAAAAGCATGTCTACTAAAGTTGAATCACCAATTAAAAGACTTTTCTGTCCTCCAGGGCTTCAGAGATGCAAATAGAGTTGTGAAGCCTGGCTGGTCAGTTGCTATACCTACTAATGCTTATTGATTGTCTAAAAAATAGAGTAATTTTCACTAAACAATGAGAACAAGGATATTTCTTGAATTTCATTGAGCACTGGATTAATCATCAAAAATAAAAGGATTCTTTGAAAGAAGAGACTGAGACAATTCTTGTTTGACTTGTGCTTATTGGGTAAGCAGCTTAAACAAGAGGGTGTTCTTTCTGTCTTAAAGAATCATACAGTTAAACTCCTATGATATCAACAATAACATGTTTTGTCATCATTCCTCTGTCAGTGTGTGTCACAAACATTTAGTATCAGTGATGATTAATTATAGATTTAATAACAAAAAAAGATATGAGACTATGTTATGACTCTACCAAGAAAGCATTAAGGCATCATTCATACTTTTATAAATGCACTGCTCTGACTGACTTCTCTTTCTGTCTTAAAGTGAGATGCTTTCAGTTGCCTTTATTAAAGCAGAACCAATGTAAATTATATCAAGGAAGATGAGTTTTAAAAAAGGCACCAATGATAAATTGATGGTGCCACCACAAACTTGTTATGCTTAGCACAGAATCATCAGTATGGCTAGCTCTTGCCAAAAAATAGTCTTCAACAGCTCTTCACTTTTTCAGATATAATTCTGATAATATTTAAATCCCTTCAAATTAGTTAAAAGACATACATTTAGAAAAAGTGAGTGTGGGGGGGGTAGTTTAGTAAAAGAATTACAGGGTTACATTTTTCTCTCAGACAGTCATTGATTTAGTCAATGGTCACTGCCAAATTTGCATCCAGCCTTGCATCAAACACATAGCTGTTTATTGTACAGGAAGTATCAGAGCTGGCCTGGAACAAGTTTGCAGCAATTAACATTGACTACAGAGACACATGAATCTCATAGCGGTGGCCCGCTTACAACAAATGTCCTGAAGTCTTTGAACTACTTGGAAAGATGGCTAGTGCAGTCATTAATGGATCAAAGACATTAGCTGATCTTTAGCTGTCATGCCATTCCTGCTGATAATTGGTGACCATATAGTATTTGTCAGTGTTTGTGTGTTCACAAACAGAAGAAGGTGCTAAAATGACCAGTAATTATTTTATTCCTCACCAAATGATACTAAATCAAAAACAATTCTACCATTATGTTTTTAACTACTCTTGACTTTTGTGCAAATATCTTTCAGGGAATAGTCTGAATTCCAGTGTGGATCCAGCATAATAGAGCAGCCTAACCTTTTGACTGCCCCATGCATAAGAGGAAGGTATGCAAATGCACAACACTTTTATTAACTGAATGAGTACTACCTGTCAAGGCCTACTCACAGCACTATAAATATGTACAGTCAGTTTGTAAAGGCATTAAGTACTTCTGAATGAAGATTGGGCCTTGGTAGAATTTTTCTAAAGGATCTTGTGCCTTGTGCCTATATATTTTAATGGGAACTAGGTATCCAGGGCCCAAGCCAAAATAATGAACTAGATGTCTCAATAGGACATAAGTGTAATTCAAGCAACCAAGCTGCAAAAAATTACAAATAATCCTTTTCCAGCAGCCCCAAACTCATAAGGCACCCTAGTGCATTTAACACCTGTATTTTGAACTGTAAAAATACTGAGACACTGAAACTTAGTCCTCTCTTTATGTATGAAAGTACCTCAGTCTGAATAGGTAGCCCCTAGGCTAGGGACAGACATTACACATAAACTGGTTTAAGTGATCAGAAACTGGTTTAAACCTGTAACAAAACAGATGTTCTGTGCACATAAACCAATTTGAAAATGGCTGAAACCAGTCTGAGATAAACCTGGTTGAATGTACTATCAGACTTAACTTATTTGGCTGAAACCGGTTTATGCAATGTCTGTCCCAGATCTCTTGGTGGTTTAAGAAAAATGAGACTCCCACAGCATCCAGCATGCTGTCTGGGCTGGGCGGGGCTCTTTGCTCCACAGGTCCCTCCCCTCTGCTTCTTGACCAGAGCTCCAGCAGAGACTGCAGAGACAGCAGGGTCTGCCTGGCTTCCACCTGCCCTACATCCCCACCTCAGTGCTTGATGGACAAGCAGGGATCCCCCTCCCTCCCTCCTATCTCCTACAGCAGGGACCTTAGCCCCATGGACCTAGGCATGTGGTATGCTAGCTAATGCCAAGACGTGTCTGTGTCTGTGTGTCCCCAGTTTCATTGGGACAGGCAGACAGAACAGTGACTGCTTAGCAATTCATGGAGAGAGGCTATTGTTTTGTTGATGAGGTGATAAACACTGTTATCACCTCCCTGTAGGCTTGCTTGCCTGTCAATTTGCTACACACAGTATAAAGAAGCAGGGATGGAGATTGAAAAGCTCTGTATCATCAACAGATACAGCTGGGGTGCTGGCCACATGCCTCTGGGCTCTGCCCCCTAGGCTCCCCCACCCCATGGCCCCCCACTCTGTGATACCACAAAAATCACTTCTTACATACTTTTGCACAGGGAAGAGGGTTTTTTATTGTTGGTGGGTGGGGTGGGTGGCAGAGGGGCTCTTTAAGTTGGGGAAGGGGGGGGCTCTGTTTGTTAGGGAGGGAAGGGGATCAGGGCTCTACTTGTTGGGGAGAGAGGGGTGCTATGTGTGTTGGGGAGGGAAGGGAAGGGTGGCTCTGTGTGTTGGAGGTGGGGGGTTGGAATCTGTTTGATGCAAGGGAGATAAAGACTTCTCTTCTGACATGTGTCTACAGTAAGTGTGGTCCAGGAGCTGGGCAGGTGGAGTTGGATGTCTATGAGTGGCAGTGCAGGTGAGCTAGAGCAAGGAGTGCTAGAGGAAGTGGTTGGGCAGGGCCTCCCACACCGAGTGCTCTGGTGCCCGCTGGTGAGTGCGTGACTCTTCTGGGGTCTGGGCAGAAAAGGCCTACTGGGGCCAACAGGGCCAGCACCATAGCCAGCAGGAGTATGGTCATCACTGTTAGGGGCAGGGGCTAAGGCACCTATGGCATGGGGACTGGGCAAGGAGAGAGCTGCTGCATGCTGCCCCTAAGCTGGACACACTGCTGCTGGACAGGGAAGTGGCTGGCAAAAGAGCAGAGAATGGGGCTGGCTTTTAAAGATGGATGATGCATGCTGACAGCAACAGCTGGAGCCTGGAGCTCCCCTCAGTGGTGGCAGAAGCCCATTGCAGGGCTGTAGGAAACCTGGTACAACTCTGTTCCCATATCTCTGCATGTGTAGACATCTGTCCAAAAATGCTTACACCAAAGTATCTTACACCAGAGTAAACTTAGGCCAAAGTAAATGCATGTGTAGAAGAGCCCAATATGTAAGATTTTTGTGAATTACTCTGTTGAGTCACTTAAGGAGAAAATGCACCTAGTGCCCAATTCTGTGAATCTCCAGTTTTGCCAGGCACAAAGAAATATTAAGCATGCTGAGGCACCAAAGGATGTCAACAGTGTGCAAGGTAGCTCTGTACAGAGATAGCCCATGACAGCTCTGTACACCCCAATTCTAGAACTGGAAGGACAGCCATGTTAGAGAATGACTGAAGGTAAGCCAATAAGCTCTGTTTATACCATCTGTATCATCATGCTATCACAGCTATACTGCTTAGGCATCTGGAGTTGGCATGCACAAGGCAAGCTCAGGAATGATGCTGCCTTGAGTTGTGTAAACACGCTATAGGGGGACAATCTGGATTTTGCCCATAGAGCTTTTGGAAATACCATTAAGAGCCTAAATAACATAATTCATACATTTGTTTCCAAAACCTTACCCCAGATCTGCTTAGAGCTTTCACACAGCATGTGGTACGGTCACTCTCAAACAAGTAGCATAGCAGCAATCCTTTTAGGCCATAATTCAAATAAAAAGGAATGTGTCTGATTTCTTTTTTTAAAAGCCTAATTAACCAAACACATTCCATCTAAGGATTTTCTGATAGATAAACTCAATAGATGTCTTCCTTGGACAATCAACAACAAACTGTAGTTATATGTTCAGGTTTACTGAAGCTAATCAGCATATATCCTTCAGCAGTTTCCTACATGGGGTTAGTCTAGTTTTGACAGAGCTTATTAGTTTTTAGCTATGAAGTAAAACAAAGTTTTGCTAAACAAACAATGCTGAAAAGGACAAAGAAAATTCAACCTGCATATACCTTATACCATGTTTAATGTACTAGTTACATTTTTTCTTAAAGAAAAATGTCAATTTTGAAAAATGTCTTTAAAAGATTACTTTTTGAAAATGGATAGGAACAATATAGGACATTTTTGACACTATATAAAAATTATAAATTCTTACTTGAAATACTGAACTCTATTGTGGTTGACCCATCCTCAAGCAAGATAAAGCAGAGATTGATGAAGTCCAAAGAGCAGCACTGAAAACAGGTGGAGGTTTGGTGGGATTTATATGGATAAGAGATTAAACTAGACAAGACAGGAGTAAAAGGGAATTTGATGGAGGTGTTCAAAATTGTTGGAGGTATGTGTAAAAACAAATCAATCTCTTTTTTTATTAAACTTGTCCCACCATTTGATACCATTGCCATGCAAATTAAAAGGAAATAAGTTCAGAAATATAAAAATAGGTATTTCTTTATGATGACATCATCACTGCTGCAGTAAATCAAGTGAAAAGGCATCGTTAGAGTTTTAAAAATGGGATAATGCTACAACTGTTAATACCTTCTACAGACATTAGTTCACTCAGATATAAAGATTATCCCACATGAGGGTTATCAAAAGATATTTTGTAGGATATACATTGAAGGACCTGGGTTTGAAGGGCATTTTTCCCCTCACATGCTACAGCTGTACAACTGGCTTGATGCACTGAAAGTGATTTTGCCATTCTCTGAAGTGTCCAATACAAGCCACTGCCAGCTTTTATCTTTTATAGATTTCAATTTTGTTTCACTGCCCATTGCTTGTAATTATCTCAGATGCATGAAAATAACATTTTATCAACTGATTTTTATCCTTTTCCATTTGGCAAACATTGATTTCTTGTGTGCATTTTGAGCCAAGCTGAAATCAACACATCTGTTTCAGTTTAATATCTTCAGCTTCTATGATAAGGCTTTTATGGAAAGATAGTGTTTTTCATGCAATTGGTTCATAAAGATCTTTACTAACAGCTGGAATCTAGCCAAAAGGGCCAGGGGTTTAGTGGAATTTTCAAAATATATAATCAAATTAGGTGTCTGACCCCACTGGTGCTTTTGAAAATCCTTATTTGCATCTTTAGGCATCTATATGCCTTTGAGAATCCAGTCCTCAGGAACCTGAATCTCATTGATCCTGGTACTTAGGCATTTTGGAAATTTTTATTCTGTTTAAAAAGAATATGCCATTTCTATGTAGCACCATTCCAAAATAGACTTGTATGCTTTAAGATGGATCAGATTTGGGGGGGTGGAACTTTTAATACCATCTCTTTTGTAACAGGCTTGTTTGTTTGTTTGCTTCCCGTTCTATTCCAAAACAGACAACAACGAGTCTAATGTTTTAGAATCTCAAGGAGATAAAATTGATCAATACAGCCTTACATGCCGATCCACTGTGTTTTAGCAAAAGAAGAACTTACATTGAGTAATAAGCAAGAAAAAATTCAGGTGGATGGCTGATGAAGAAAATCATTGTTCATTCTTGGACAATGAACCACAAAGACCAGTCTAAGGTAGGAATGAGAGAGCTGGTGCTTTATTCATTAGGTCGAACAAAAACAGGCTAATTGGTGACTTCTAGAAAATAGCCTAACTTTTAGTCACTGCATCTAGCTAAAAGTTTGGTTATGTTTGCACTGTAGTCTGCAAGATGGATACCTGAAGATAGATACCTGAGGTAGCCTCTATGCCAGAGGCAATTTAGTTGAGGCAGCACAGAATTTACCTGGGCTAATTTATACTGATCAAAAACAAAGCTCTGCTGAAATTATGCCTGATATGCAAATCATCTAAAGTGAATATAGTTGTATGATTTTAATCCAAAAACATAAATTAGTCTCAGTTGGCTTGAAATATGACCTTCTGATTCACAAACCTTACACACCTTGATGATCAAAGTCCTGTCTCAATTTTATTTACATAACAAAGTCCAAAGTAATGCAATCTCAGTGCAGTCTCAAAACTCATTGAATAAATTTCATTTAATGATTGCATCTGGTAGAAGCAACTCTCCTTTAACACTGCAGAAGAATGTGAAGGATTTGCTCTCCTGATTAGCTCCACTGCAGTCCATGTGATCAGCAATGCAAGTGAGGCCATGTGATATTGCACAGCCCAGGCAAACTGCAGAAATCATAGATTAAGTAAAAAAAACTTGGAAACCGTCATAAAACTTCTCATGGCATTTCAAAGTCACTTTCATTCCACAGGTTCCAACAATAAATGATTTTTCAGTTACCTTACTTTTATGACATTTTTTATTGAGTTTCCTTATTATTTTTCAGGATTTTCCTTCCTCCTGTCTTGTTTTCCCCCATTTTGACACTAAAACCAGGAATAGGCAAGGAAAACAGAGGGTTGAAAGAAACTAACCCCTCACCCCAAATCTAAAAAGAAAAGAAATGTTATGTTTTCCAGTTTCTCAATACAACGTGAAACATTTCCTTTAAAAAAACCTTTTGCAAAAAAATGTTATTTGGGGAGGGAAAAAAATGAATCAATTATTCATTTAACTAGCTTTACTAAGAGGGGTATTGAAACACCAGGGCAGAGACACAAGGTGTGAAGTTTTAAGGTATTTATGTGAATACATATGTATTGTACAAATTCAGTCATCTCCAAACCTTAAATCTGGTTCACAGCTATTTTTAAATGACCTCATTTCTTCAGTTTTCACCTTCCTTAATAATAGGAACAAGACCAAACCCAGAATATACACTGACACAAGTTATAAAATAGGCTTTGTAGGTAATGTACATTCTGTGTTGTTCTGAATTGTTATCTTGTGCACAGTAGGTGATCTCATTAATGAGTTTATGGATCAATGCAATGAACAAATCAAAATCAATGTTGGTTGGTTCTGAAACTATCATTAATATGGGCTTTCTAGTGTTATTTAGTTAAAGTTGCACATGTATATTAATCTAATAAGTAGTTTCCGATAGCTTTTGATGATTTTGTCTCCCATATCTCTCTACTTGTCACCTCAGATGTATTCTAAGCATTTCTCCTATGATACAAGCAAACTTCAGTTTGACTCTTTTATTGATAGCCTATATGTAGCACTTGCAGTCTGCAAGTTTTTAGAGGAATAAATGTGCTATTGGAACACCACTATTTACTTGGACAATAGATATGTAAACCAATATTTAAAGGCAAAAAGAAAGAAAGAAATGGTAAGGTGCTTTATCCCAAGTGCTTTAAAGTATCTTTGCAAGGATGGCAATGTCATCTGGGACAACCAGAGGTTGATAGATTTTGACAAACTTTTTTGTTTAGAATCATAGAATCAATGAGTGGGAAGGGACCTAGACAAATCATCAAGTCTGACCCCCTGCCATGGGCAGGAATGAGCATTGGGGGTGGGAGGGGTCATAAGACCCCAGGCAGGTGCCTATCCAGTCTCCTCTTGAAAATTTCCAGGGAAGGTGAGAGCACCACCTCTCTGAGGAGCCTATTCCAGGCTCTGGCCACCTTACATTGAAGTAGTTCTTCCTAATATCTAACCTAAACCTATCCTCCCTCAGCTTGTGGCCATTGTTCCTGTTAACTCCAAGGGGGGCCCTGATGAACAGACTTTCCCCGAGTCCCTGCTGCTGGCCCCTGATAAGGTTGTAGGCAGCCACAAGATCCCTCCTCAGTCTCCTCTTGCAGAGACTGAAAAGATTCAGGTCCCTCAGCCTCTCCTCATAGGGCTGGCCACGGAGGCCCCCAACCATACAAGTGGCCCTCGTCTGGACCCTCTCCAGGTTCTCCACGTCCTTCTTGAAGTGCAGTGCCCAGAACTGGACACAGTACTCCAGCTTCAGCCTGACCAGTGCGGCATAGAGGGGGAGCAAGTCCTCTCTGGACCTGTTAGTGATGCCCCGTTGATGCACAACAGGGTGTGTTTGGCTCTGCTTATTGCTTCGTCACATTGGCAACTTATATTCATCCTGGAGTCAATCATGACTCCAAGATCCCTCTCTGCCTCTGTGCTGCCGAGAAGGTCAGCCCCTAACCTTTAACCATAATGCTGATTCCCTCTCCCCAGGTGCAGCACTCTGCACTTGTCCTTGTTGAACCGCATCCTGTTCAGATCTGCCCACTTCTCCAACTTATCCAGGTCTACCTGGATGCGGTCCCTGCCTGCCGGTGTATTCACTTTACTGCACAGCTTGGTGTCATAAGCGAACTTGAACAGGATGCACTCCACAGCCTCGTCCAGGTCGCTAATGAAGATGTTGAACAGCACTGGCCCAAGGACTGAGCCCTGGGGGACTCCGCTGCCCACACCCTCCCAGGTCGACATCGACCCGTCCACCGCCGGGTTCACCCCGGAGCCAGTTTGCCACTCATGTGACTGTGCATTTGTCAATGCTGCAGCTCTGCAGCTTGCCCACCAGAATTGGGTGGGACACTGTGTCGAAGGCCTTCTGGAAGTCCAAGAAGATGACATCGACTTCCTCCTTCACATATAAGCTCTTTGTTACGTGGTCATAGAAAGAGACCAGGTTGATCAGGCAGGATTGGTCTGGCATGAACCCATGTTGGTTACCCCTCAACATTGCTTCCCCTGCAGGGCTCTCACAAATGTGGCCCTTGATAATTTTTTCAAAGACCTTCCCCAGGATAGAAGTGAGGCTGACTGGCCTGTAGTTGCCAGGCTCTTCCTTCCTCCCCTTCTTGAAAATAGGGACCACATTGGCCCTTTTCCAGTCCTCAGGGACTTGGCCCAAGCACCAGGAGTCCTTAAACAGCCGTGCCAATGGCTCCACAATGACACCAGCCAACTCTCTCAGCACCCACGGATGAAGGTCATCCAGGCCTGCTGACTTGGATACATCTAAGCCCTCCAGGTAGTCCTTAACTAGGTCTGAACTAACTGTCAGGTATCAGTATCAGTACCAGGATTTAGTATCAGTCTGTCATTGATTCCTGGCAGGTTTGGGGTTAGTGAAACAATTTGCTGTTTCAATGTGTGAAATTTATCTCCTTAAGAACCAAAAATTATAGTGTATTCCATTCAATTTGTCACAACATTCAGTGCAGCGAATAAATATGGATATTTTTGTTTATGAATAATAAACAGATAAACTTTCAGACAAAATCAAGGAATTGGTTGATTTAGTTCTACATGTATATATTATTATGTTATCACAGAGCAGTGGTTCTCAATCTCATTAGCCTCAAGGTACCCCTCAGAAAATGTCAGCTCTTCATTTTCACTTGTTTTTTGACTACAGAAAAAAATAGAGCAATTCTTCTTTCAGCTTCTGAGAACTCAGAAAGAGCATAACAGTTCAAAAATACTTTTGACATTATTGATTCCTATTTGAACTCTCTGGCTTTATCTTGTGAATCATATGTGACATCGTTCAGCACTCTTGAAAGAATTTCAAGAGTACCAGGGTGCCTTAGCTTCCTCGTTGAGAAGCACTGTCACTGAGCCCAAGGGGTCATCTACATGAGATGCTGACTGCGCAGTAGCTGAATAATACTACTCAGTAGTGTGTCACAGCACTACCAATGCTAATACACTACTGCACAGGATTATTAGGCTATTGCACAGTAGCATTACTTATAAGATGTTCGCTGGCACTACTGCACAGGACATGCTGTTACTGACATTTATTTAGTATTTGATTATACAGGTACTAAATAAATGCACAGTAACCACTGATCAGTAGTGTCTTGTGTAGACATACCCTAGGAGTCCTAGTTATGGACCAGCATACCATTGTACTTGGTGCTGTGCAATGTATCTATAAAAGACCACCCTTGCCCTGATGCATTTACAATAAAAAATATAAGATTAGAGACAACAGATTGATACAGAAAGATGGAAGAGTGCAAGAAAAAAATCAGCTAGATAAATGATATTATCAATGCACTGATGGCTAACTGTTGTCTAGTTGTTTGTAGACAAACAAGAGTGTTTAGACAGGATTTTCAGATCAACAATGAGTCACTTTGGTGGTGTAGAGGGGACTCAAACTCAGATCACTTTCATCAAAAAGTTTCAGAAAAAATCCAGAAATGTAAAAAAAAAAGAGGGACAGGGACAGGGACAGAGCTGGCAATAGTTTTTCATTCCATTCATGTCTGATCTCATCTTGATTCCCCCCAAACTGGCCAAACCAGTTGACTTGTTAGCTGCTGCACTGGGAAAAATCACTGATGCTCTCCTTGGGAATGAGTTAACAATGACTTGATAATGCTCCACCACCTGATACAATCAGCCTACTCTCCACGCATGGTGAACCAAGCCTGAACTGTGAAATTACATCCTATAAAACTGTAGATGTCCCAGCAGACTTCATTGAGAGTTGCAAACACTTTTTGCTGACTTGGAGAAGATTTATATATTTCCCCTCCAGAGCACTTTCTACACATTTGGGTTTTTTCCCCCTCAAAAACCACATTAAAAAGTATATGTGGAAATTATGCAAAGCTTGTAAACTGGTACTTTATTGCTCACTTTCATAAACTACCATCAGCAGGACACCACAAAAAGGAAAACAACAAACCTGAACTTAACTTGAAAACAAAATAGTGTGCTACTGCCAAGATCAAGACTGGTCAGATATTAGGTTTATCAGAAGCAACCAAGCAACTGAGAATAGCTTAAAAACCAGTTGTGTTACAAGGAATTGCAATACGAAGTATGTATCTAATTGTAGTTTGTGCCTTTAAACATATCCTTTATATTTCATGCACAGAGCTCTGTGCAATAATAAAGGACTCCATTTGGACTGTAGCAACTTTATTTGTACTGTAGTCATTGCTGTTGCTTGCATTGTGCATACATTGTGTGTTCAGAGTTGCTGTGTGATCTCCAAGCATGTGGAGCTTCCTGAAAGCTTCCTTTTGCCATCCTCCAAATGATTCCCTACAAATCCTGTTCCATCTGCAGAAACCTACAGGTTGTTACACTTTCCATATAAAAATCAGGACTGAAACAGTCTCTCTCTTGAGCGGATCCTCTTATTTTCAGCCCTGCCTACTTTAATCCTGGTACATTCCCCTTCCCTCCTTGCTCCACCTCCACCTCCTTGGTGCCTTCTTTCCTTGTGGAAGAGACGTTCAGTTTTTATTCTTTTAAGAAGTCTCTGATTAATAATCCCTGCTTCCACTGGGGCTAGATACAGATATTTAAAAAGCCTAAGGTGGAACTGATCTAAGTTTCATGGTTTTCTGTATGTGGTGTAGTTCTAGATCGGTAGCAAACAGAATGCATGCTTGCCCTTTTGGGATTGGGGAGGGCAAGTCTTAGACCAGGTTCCAACATTTTTAAACCATTCTATATAGGCTGAATGCCTATTCTCTTACAATTATAGACCAGTTTTTTGTGCCAAATTTCTGTTCTGTTATGAGTATTGTCTGGTTTCTGATCACTTATACCAGTTTCTGATCACTTATCATGGTATAAGTGTAATGTCTGTACCTAGCCTGGGTGTACTTTGAAGAAGTATATGCATGCACTCTCATTCCTAGGTTACAGCCAAACAGATATCTCATTTGATGCAGGCCTAATTTTCCTGGTGTTTGATTTCTGTCAAAACATGAACATCATTTTCTTTTATACTCAGTGCCCGTCTGAGTTGCACTGCTGCTCTTCTATCAGTAGGTGACTGGGATGATCATGAGCCTGACCACTTTGTCCCAGGAATGACCCAGGAAAAGTTTACACATACACACCACAATGTCATGATAAAAAAATGATGGCACATTTTATCCCGTATACTTCAGCAGGACCTGGAGCAGAACTGTGGACTTGTATATCTGTAGGGCCTTGGGACAAACACTTTCTCCTGAGACAAATATGACATTGATTTATAGCTCCAGTTTTTTTGTCAGAAGGTTTTGAAGACAGTTTTGTCTCTAGAACTGTTTTTGAAGTTGGAACCAGTTTATATTGACACCTTTATATTGGCAGGTTCCACATACAAATAATGAAATCTACAGGTTTTTTGTAGTGTTGTTAGATACACTAGAGGTATTTATCTAGAACTATATTATTAAATATAATGATATTGATCTTGAAATTACCATATACTCGCAATTCAACTTTCTTCTCACCTGACCTGAATCTAGACTCACTGTGGTAATAGCCCCTTTCAACTCCTCCATTTCTTCTTAGGCAGTTATAGAGGCTCACTTATGGAAAACAATGTGGTTCTGGACACATAATACAAAATGAGAGTACAAGAGCAGTAGACACCTAAAGAGTTCATAAGCCCCCTTGCTACCTATGCCATTTTCTTATTTTAAGTATGAAGTTTAGGTCCCAATTTCATGTTTTGGGGAAGCTTATGAGTTTTAATGGAATGTTGATACGTTCATGAAATAATGCTCAAAAAAGAATGACAGAACTGTTCTTCTCTCCTCAAGCAGTTTAAGGAGATTTAAGATAGGTGTAACTCTTCTTGTATAGGCTAAAACCTGTAAACTGGGTGGCACCTAATGACAAACTGGGAGGCACCTCACCTACAGATTGTCTAGTGTTAAGAAATCAGATTCATATTCAGCCTTAGATTTGATTCTTGAAACTATACAGGAGCAAATACTTCTATCTTTTTCACTTTTTCTATAGATACAGTATAGAAATCTGCCAATCCTTTGCCTACCAGCTGCATGTTCTGATATAAGGATGGTGTTTCTAATATTGTTTCAAATATACATATATATAGTTTGTGTGTGTGTGTGTGTGTGTGTGTGTGTGTGTGTGTGTGTGGTGGCCATTATATATAACTCCCAGTGGCTGAGATGCACGTAATGGCCATTCTTATTGTCACTGAAACATTCCAATGCTTTCATGTTCTACTTGCATATCTTAAAACACAACATGAATTCTGAATGCCTGGGCACCTAAATAAAGCATTAAAGATCCTGTCCATACTTCTAAAACCATAAGTATTGTTATTGTATTGTAATGTCAAGGTACTAGAACTTTTCTGGAGGTCTTGTGCAGGACAGAATATCATATTTCATTTGACTGAAAAGTAAGTTATAGCTATCAGGCAAATTCAAAATGAACTTCATTTAAATTAAGGAAATTTGTGGTTATTATTCATTATTAAGCAATAACAATGGATTCATCAATGGATACAAACAGGAAAAAAACAATGCTTGGTCTATGGAAGTCATAGGCATCTGTGTGTCCAATAGGAGAAAATATGTGCTCCCCTTAATATTTTGCCTCAAATTCTATAAAGGCCCTGGTCACATGTTCCACTTAAGATGTAATTAACCATTTAATCATGCCTTAAATTGTTACCTGGCCACAGATTAATGCAATTAATGGCATGATAAAACAAGGAATAAGCCACAAAATTATTACACAGGATATGTGTAATAACTTCATTCCTGGTTCCTAACACACCATTAATTGAACACATGGCCAGACTGTGGCTCCCACACCTTGGAGCCCCATCAGCTGATCAAAGCTCTTAGCCATGGGGATGCACCATGCACCACTGCAGCTGGGAGCGGTCATCTGACAGGGCTCCCAACTGCAGGAACTTGCTAATTGCTAGTACAGGGGAAGCCCCGGATTATAAACCTAGGCTCCTCCCACACCAGCAATACACTGTGATGGGAACTGATGCTTGGTCCCACAATCACGCTTCCTGCCATGCACATGTGGCATGGCAGGAAGTACATTTGTGGGGATTGCCCATCAGATCCCATGGCACCTTACTTGCACATCTGCCAGGGGCTTGGGACTAAGGTGGGCAACCAGAAAGCTTCATGGATTTGCCAAAAGTAATATACAGTGTATGTGTCTGGCATATACTCTCCTGAGAGCAAAATTGTGCAGAGGATTACCACAAGAACTATGCACCACACAAGTGCTTCACATAATTACTGTTTCAAGGGTTTAGTTTGGACTTAAGAGGGTTTTACTTCAGTTCCACTGTGCAAAGGAGAATATCACACTCAGTGAATTCTTTTTCTTGCAAAGATTCATTAGATCCAAGTTTTGGTTCGCTTTGTTTTTCTGGGTTGAAAGGTAATTTTCACCTCTTTTCATCTCATTGTAATGTAAAAGTATTCATCTGAATTTTGAGTTGTAAAGAAAACCATGAAAAATCATGGGACTTGCAATAGTTTTATGTATTTTGGCAATACTGAGAACAGACTGCTGCCAAAAAACTGTCTGAGATACGAACTAATTGGAGTCATGTGGTTTTGGACTGATGTTAAGGAAAAAAGGGACAGATACAAAAACACAAGTCAGACAGAAATTTTTCGTACAAAAGGTGATTAAAATATGGACTTTCCAAAATGGTTTATGCTTGTAAGTATGTTTTGCATGTTCAGAATCAGAGAGAAGTTGGTTGTTGATGTCCTAATCTTTTATTAGGAAATGTTTATATTGCAGTAGGGCCCAAAAGGGTCCATTGTACAATGCACTATACATAGAGAAGAGACAATCCCTGTCCTAGAGAGCTTACAACTCTACTCAAGTTATTAAGGAGTAAAATCTTTACCATCTGAGAGCAAATGGTGGTCTATATGAAAAGAAATGATGACCTCAGTTCTGCTTCAGTCTCACAATGCTTATTTTCTAGTGTTGTCACCAGCTAGTACTAACTTGAGCAGATCCATGTGAGATCGTAAATGCAGTAAATGTCCTGAAAACTGACCTGGACTTTCACTGTAGGTTCCATTTACTCTACAGTCTTAGACATGAGAAACTTTGCCAAAGAGATTTGGTAACATAAAAATTGTTAAGCAGAAAAACTGGGATCCTCATAGCCATGCAAAAATGTCCAAGGCTTTCCAGTTTAGATGACCCTATTAAATAATGCTGAATAAACATTTCAACTTTAAATGGTCTTTTAACCAAGTCAGGAGACAACGGCATTGTAACTGGGTGCATCTACATGAGCTGTTTACTGCAAAGCTACCTAATTAGCTCCTCAGAAAAGTCTCACTATCTACACATGCAGCCCTACTTGGCCACAGTAAACTAATAAATGCTGTCATAGGTCAGTAATTGAAAACACAAGTACTATCCTGCGGTGGTATTATTGGTGCGCCACAACATACATGTAGGCAATGGGATGGTTGACGCACAAGGGTGCTGCAGTGCAGGGTCTACCTGCTGGTTAACCCCATACTTAAGTGTCCTTGTGCCCCAGCCAGCCTGCCAACAGGGGCTGCTCCAACCCAGCTCAATGTGCTGTAGTGCCAGACACACATGTAAATGCAGTACCCAGGAACAATAAACTTTGGTGCAAACTGCCCCAGAGCTTATTCAATCACATGAATAGCATGTGTAGACACACCCACTGGGCACATCCACACATGCAAGCCCATGTGCTTGCAGCAGCTCAAATAGGAGCGGTGCAAATTTGAGCCGGAGCTTTTTGCCTCAGTGCATGTGTGCCTCAGTGCCTCAGACATGCACTTTGTTGTGGAGCAAATTGTGCCACTGGGGCAAAATAACCCTGCCTGGCTCCCCCCAGATCTTCAGCCAAGAGGAGCTAGAGCCTGGGGCTAGCACCTGTGCTGTCCACAGGAGTATAAAAAGCCACCCTGGCAAGTAGCTCAGGGCTACTAGCTCTCAGGAGCTTCTGGGGCCAAGCCAATTGGTACCAGTGGACACTACCCCTTGTGCCAGCTGGACTGTTGAAGCATCCCTGAGGGTTCCCTACTCCCTCCACCCACTGCAGCAATCTGGCAGTGGGGGCTGCTGCCTGGCTGTGACTGCTGTGCATCTGCCAGAGTGAGATGGGGACTGCAGAGCCAGTAGAGGCATCTGACCCTCTGGGACAGCTTCCAGTTGCAGGGTTGGCCTTTGTGCAGCACTACTGTCATTTGTGCCCCCTGCCCGGCCATCTGGGCAGCTACCACCCAGAAGATGTTCCGGTTGTGGTGGCCTGCTTTGAACTGTCAAAGCATGTCCTCATGGCCCCATTTGTCCAGGAGATCAGCCACAGCCAGCTGTGTCCAAGGTGCCAGCTCTGAGCAGGCAAGGTCCTGCCCCTGGTCTCCCTAGCAGGAATTCTGGTGTTCACTATTGGAAAACTGAAAAATCCCTGATAAAAAAAAATCCCCAAATCACTCTCTAAAATACCCCCAAATCCATGTTCCTCCACAAGTAAAACAAAAGACCACTATAAAGAGAGAGAGTGAGACAGAGACAGTGATCAGTTGGACAAAGTTTTATTGATATAGCTACAGTGTCAAAGCAAGTATCTTATCATAATAATAAAGTGAACTCTAAATACAGGTTTCATGAATTCATTAATACATATTTTGCTGCCCCCCTACAGGGCGATGGCCCCCACACAAGAGGTTGGTCCCCCACACAAGGGCTATGGCCCCCCAACATGGGGTTAAGACCTCAAAACAAGGGGTTCAGCCCCCCAACAGGGTGTTCATCCCCCACACAAAGGGTTCAGCCCCCCAAAAGGGGGTTCATAGCCCCCCTGAGCAGCACAGGATAGTGGAGGGGCAGGAGGGATCAGGCTGGGGCTGCTGGGGCTGTCACCCTGCTCCGCACTGTGTGGG
>NW_017728943.1:128084957-128130751 GCF_001723895.1 Crocodylus porosus
GGGGCTGGCAAGGGGGAGGGGCCAGCTCCAGCAGGGGTTGGGGACCTTGCAGGGGCTGACAGGAGGAGGGGGACCTGGGGAGTGGGCTGGGCCTTCGGGGGTCCCCCCCACAGTCCCTTCCCCCCTCCTCCAACCCCCCAACTCATTACTCACTGGCACCAGAGTCCTGGTGCTGAAACCTGGTGCCAGCCACGTGTTTCAGCACCAAGACGAGGGGCAACCATAGAGACACTCTGGCACCCTGGCCTCCAGTTGCCTCACCCTGCCCCGCTTTTTTATACTTCAGTTATTTTAGACCCCTGAATATCCAGGGTTCTAATTTTCTCCCTGCGCTGTAAGTTTGCAGCATGGGGAACATTTTTTTGTTTCCGCACGTGCCTGTTGCCCCGCCTGAAAGGGGCTTGAGGCAGGGCAAGAGGCACGTGCATGCCCTTGTGAACGCACCCATGGTATCCTAAAACCAGATTATAGCCATAGTGTAGACAGCACTTTATAAATAATGTCTCATTACATGTAGAAAAAAAGCATGCATTGCCAACTCCCACTCTGTACCTGTTCCATGATTAAGCAGACAATTTTAGTCCCCGGGACTGTCAAGTCAGCAACTTTCATCAACACAACGTTCTCTTTAAAAAGAAAAGGAAAGAATCAAGGAATAAATATTACTTCTGGAGATCAAGAGCAAACACATAGTAAGAAGTGCTTCTGTAAAGCAGTATTATTCCAGGGCTGCTGAACATTTATTTTTAAACATGATTGGTGTTGAATTATCTTAGAACATTATAACTAAATAAAACTGCCTGGTCTCATAACTGCGGATTTTGAACCAAAGACAGAAATAATTAGTAATCAGGGCAGGAGACTGAGCTTGACAACTTCTGCCCCACAGCAAAATCCATTAGTAGCAGTGTTAGACAACAATAGTTCTAAAATCTTTTTAATACTATACTTCAGTAATGTTACAGCATAAGTGAGAGTATTTCCATAATGGGTCTCTTATGCCCTCACTTTCTAGGAAGTTTAAAGTCTAATTTTAAAAACCATTCCAGAAAATTGCAACCATCCTTGAAAACTGTGATTTCAATATTTTCAGAACAAATTATTCTGAGGTTACAATTATGGTGAATATACTGACAATTTGGATAGGATATTAATTCAGTTTATGCACCTAAATGGCATATATGCAGCTGTATAACAAGAGTTTTTGGCACTTCTGCCACAATTCCAGCTTATATTACACCCTGTTATGAAACAGAATTACCCTGAAGTAAATACCCACCAGAGGCAAAATAGACAAGAAAGAAGTGCTTCCCATGTTTTAATTCAGGGGTGTCAAACTCACCAGCCCCAGGGGCTGAATGAATGAGCTGGGGGAGGGCAGACAGTCTATGGACTGGATCCAGACAGCAGAACCATATCATGTGGCATGCAGGCTGTCTGCTAGGACCAGAAATTTGACAGCAACAACTTCAATTGCCACAGCTCCTGGAGTCACGGCAGGCACTTGTTCCTCAACCAAAACTGTAGTCCCAAAGGCAGACCCATGCACCAGGTATCATTGGCTCCATGGGCTGGATGGCATGGCTATGAGGGGGCACCACTTCTTCATCCTATCTGTTTTCAGGAAAAGTATTGATTTAAGAACTTATTTTGAAGAGACAGTTTATGGTTATAAAAGTGACTGGAGCAAGATACCTTCCTGCACCCCAGAGGTAAGCACCTAAGTAAAGCATTAAGAGGGGTGTGGTATAAGATCTGTCACTGTCCATGACTTGTCCTATTAACTACAGGAGGCAGCTCCATATTCAGCTTGCTGGCTTTTGTGAATATCATGCTCAGGAGTCTAAGGACTGTGTTGCACAGGACACTTAGCATATGTTAAATGCTAACGTGTTAAATGCACTTAAAATGTGATCATCTGCACATTCAATTCAACACATGCTAAGTTCACTTATTGTATCATATCATACCTAAATTATACCTTTTCCAGAGGGGAGTACCTCCAGATTGTATTAAGTAACACAGATTCAATGATCATGGGACTGTACAATGGAGATAATATGATCAATTGCAGTTCCAGGGTTGAGACTATGCAGAAGTCTCAAACTAACTGTGGTGTGCTACTGGTTGAAGACTCTTGTGCAGTCCTAGGGCTGGGACTGAAAATTAGCTGATCATGGGTTCCAGACCCAGAACTGCACACCAGCTCTAGTGTCTCCAACCAGCTCCAGTGTAGTCCTGGGACTCAGACCCATGATCAGCTGATTTTCAGTCCTGGGCCTTAGATTGCACCAGTCTCCAACTGGCTGTGATGTGGGGCACCAGCAGGATCCAGTAATTTAAACAAAATATGCACAGCTAATGCCAGTCTGTGCGTGTTACAAGATCAAAGTAAGCATTGCCATGCAACTGCTCAGAACACCTTCTAACGTTACTATGTTCTAACTTTAATGTGGTAAGTGTCACTTGCAACAACGCCCTAACTCTCCCCATTAATTGTGTAGATAACTTGAGCAAACTAACTTGGGGCTGTGGACTTAACCTATCAGCAGTGCACCTGAAGAATAGGCATTGCAATACTATGTTGCCATACATGTCCTTTTGTATATTTTTCTGAAGTCTACAAGAGGGGAAGGAAGAGAAAAGAGCCTGCAAATGAAAGAAAACATGACAGAAATCAGAAAGCAAAACCTGGGGAGCAGACAGACATCAGATAGAAGAAAGATAAACATTTGGACTTAAATTTCAGAGCAAAGCAAGACTTAACTATCATTTAGAGATTTATATTTAAGGTGCCACCAGTATAATATTGAAACTACTAGGAAGAAGGCAATCGATGACTTGAGAAAAAAAAGGGAAGTTTTTGTTTTTTTTAAATATGCAGAATAAAATACAACTTTTGGGCAACCTAATCTTGTTTTTTATATATTTTTCAGATGCCTTACATATTCTTGCATCCATGACTAAAAGTATACGAGGAAAGCTTCTATTTTATAAAATGTATGTCAGAAAGTTGTCTACCTCTGAAAATGGGCCACTGTCCAAATGCCACGCTACACACCTACTGAATGAAGTACTGGACTAGGACTCAGACAACTTCATTTCTGTTCTTGTATGGTGATCTCAGGCAAGTCATATCCCCTTACTGTGCCTCAGTTCCCTCATCTGTTAAAAAATATATATATGCTGACCTCTACTGTAAAATACTCTGAGATCTACTGATAAAAAATGGCATATATGAGCACGAAATGTTATTATTATGAAATCATAGCAATTCTTTGCCTGTCAGTTTGCTTCCTACTTTTGAGAAAATTTCTTCAACAAGCTGAGTTTTTCTGGATGTATTGCTTTGAAATCTGAAATAACAAACTGTAGTAGGTAGAGCACATTAGGGTAACGCATTCTCTGCTCATCTTGAAAGCTCAACATCACTTTTCACTCAGTCTCACCCTCCTCAGTGAAGGAGCATGATTGTGATGATTTTTTCACTGAGGAAGCCTACATTTAACCTACTTTTCGAAGCAATGAGATGACTGTAGGCAATGTAACCATAGCAGTGGTATATTAAAGTATTTTTATACTGGTATAACTTCACCCACACTAATGGGGGTTGTACCACTTCAGCTATATTGTTATAGTTAATGCAGTCCAATTTTCATGTGTAGATAAGGCCTGAAGCTATGAAATAGTTTCCTCAGAAAAGTGACAGAATCCTTTTAACTGAGGTTTTTTTAGATCATTCTGGATAAAACATTTTTAAAAATCAACTGCAGGGAACATTTCTGCACTAGCAGTGTGATGAATTAAATAACCTGAATAGTGCTTTGTTAGTAGTTGTACAAAAAGCCTGCACTCAAGGTTAGGGTCAAATTTTCCTGGCTCATCTGCACTATATATTTTTTCTAACAGTGTAACTCGAAGTGTCCATGTGCAGAGTCCTAGTGACCTACCTGTCATAATGTAATTATGCCAGTGAATTTCCCCATATAAACACATCCTAACTCTCAACTGCAGTACCCTTAGCCACCAATATAACACTCCTTTAAAGATGCTTACAGTGTTCTCAAAACTGACCCTTGTGTGCATTCCCTATCTATTAGGAACTGTTTGTCCAAGGTAAGCATATCTAATTATCTGATATCAAATCAGTCCCCTCAGCCTTACTGCCTTGTGACTTTTTAGGGATCACAATTCTGGCTCTGCTCCCTTTGATTTAACGTAAGACTTCAAGGCAGGTTGCAAGTGCCAAAAGACTCTTAAATGGCTGCCAAGTGACCAGTTGGTAAGTGGGGACAAGATGAAAAAATGCTTCCAATGCTTTACTGAAAGCAGGGGAAACAATCACCTTGGCTCATGCAAAGCTGGGAAAGTTTTTCTCGCATACTTCTACAAACATATACTCCTCCATGTGTTCTAGAGCTGCTTGAGAGGGAAGGAGTGCCCAGGGCCAAAGGGCTGCAACAGAGGATGAAAGCATCCTCCGTGTACATTAGCATTGTCATTCCTATCAACAACCATCTGTTTCAGCTGCAAAGCATGATCTGTTCGTTTTGTTTTAGTATGTGGTGCAAAGGCACCAGCATTTTCAGCCTTGTCTTCTTTAGACAACTAAAAGGCCTTGAGTACTAAACAGGATATTTGTCCAGCTTTTGAGGGAAGTCCGTGTTGCCTTGTTTGGAGGTGTCACTTAAAACTGGAAAGAAAAAAAAATCATTTGCTTTTTCAAGGTTTCACTAAACAGCCAGCCAGTTATTTACAGGATTTCACACATTGTTTCCTTTTGATTCAAAAACACAATATTAATAATATCATAAATAATGCTTGTTAGGGTGACAATATTTGGATCTTGGGGAGCATTGGATTTGCAGCTGAATAAAGGCTTTAATCTGTCAGGGTCTAACAATACAATTGATATTATATTGGCATTAATAATATTAATGAAAAGTTTGTTATTAACACTTCTCCCCTAGGATTTTAAGCATTTTCCATGCACAAATCCAATTTCATAGCTTCCCTGAAAAAGAAAGGGATGATCAGCTTACTCATCTGGAAATGCAGACACCTTTAGGGTGGATACAGCAGATCTTTTGAAAAAAACACATCAATGCCACACAAGTTTAAGGCAAGATATGAAGAAAAACAGTCTCTCCAGTCCCTGCTGTGGGGAAATGCTGGAAATTGGCCAAGATATTAGGGTTTACATCCCTGTTCTTAACACTGTGGATGATAAAGCCTAAGCTGTGCAAAATGCAAATGATTAAACTTCAACTTAAACTCCAACCCACACTTTTGTTTAACTTAAATAGGCAGTGGTACAGTTTTGGGGTTTGTTGGTTTTTTTCCCCTGAGTTCAAAAACTTTCCCTCAAAAAGGAAACAAAGTCCCCCCACAACCCCAGCCCCTGTTTTTTGGACTGCAGTAAACATTCTGTTCTGTTCTTTGCTGGTGCATTCAGAGTTTGAACTGTGTTAGTCGGGAAAGATCAGGCTAGGGCAAGTCGCATGGGATTTTTGCTGTGTCCCTAATTAGTTGAACTACCCCAAATAATGTGGAAGGTCATTAAAAGCCGTTTTTGCTCTCTTTCTCAGAGCAAGAGAGAAAGAGAGAGAGAGGTTATGTTCATTTGAGGTCTCTAATTTAGTTTAGAAAAACGATTTGTGGATAATTTATCTTATACAGAAGAGGGAGGGAGGGAGAGGAGAGGTGTTATGTTGGTTTTTTCCTCCCTGACACACTCAGTCAAAGTGGAAGACATTTCTTTTATGTTGTAATGTGCAGACTTTGCATCAAAGTACTACAGCAGCAAAGGACTTACCTTTCTATATGGCAGCAGCCGCACAGTATTCATTTTACTACTTAGCATTACTCGTTTACTATTCTAGCTTTTATAGGTAGCAAAGGCTAAGGTCAGGAAGTTTATTGTTACTTTGTTCACATGCCTAAACTCTTGAGGATTCTCCTTCTCAGACCAAAATTGCATATTTTCTCTTAAGTCTAACCAATATTCAGTTACCTGCTTTACATTTATTCAAAGGTTTAAAATTATATACTGTAAAAAATGTAGGGCCTGCATTACTCAAACAGCAAAGGTTAGAGTTGAGATCATATAGCAGAGGTCATTGATATTTTAATGAGTGTGCTTGGAGCTGTACAATACAGAATGAAGGACACTGCCCTCAGGATCAAAGGCTAAATAGAGAGACAATACATCACACTCAAAGTGCACAGCACAATTCAGAGCATGTTTTTTACCTTAGAGACTACTTCAGATGAGTTTCAGGGAGGGCAAAAAATAAAAGACCCCAAAAGGCAGTAGGCAATCCATTAATAGGCAGCATTTTAATGTTAGATTCAACAGAAACACTGAATGTTTGAAATGCTCTAAAAAAAAAATTTAAAAGAACTAGATTATTTCAAATGAACTACTCTGTAGATTTCTGTGTACCAGACCATAGTTCATAGACACTGTCAATAGTGGCAGTCCCTCAACTCAAGTCTGACAGTCTTCCAGTAAATAGAGAAATCATCAATGAATCCATAGATGAGTAAGGAGACCCATTCACAATCTACATGTTTCACTGCAGGTGTGTCAACTAGTTCTTGGAGGAAGTAGTAAATCTAGGTGATGTCACATCACAGTTCTTTCCTTTTGTTTCTTTCATCTATCCATCTTCATAGTGTGGCAAGTTTGCTCAAAATGATCAATGCTTTGTTGTATATTATAGCACCATGGGGGATGATTCAGTGCTTGAATCTCCCAAGTTTTGATGTTAATATTGCATTTCTTCAGATAGGTCTTCAAGGTATCCTTGAATCTCTTCTTTTGTCAATCTCCAGAGTGGACACTGTGCGTGAGTTGGGTGTATAGGACCTGTTTTGGAAGCTCAGGCATCCTTATGGCGTGTCCTGTGCAACAGAGCTGGTGCCATATAAACCTGGCTTCAATGCCAGTGACGTTTGATTGACCCAGAACACTGACATTTGTTTTTCTGTCCTTCCAATTGATATGGAAGATTTTCTCAAGACATCACTGATAGTAACATGCCAAAGCTTTCAGTTTCTTTTACATTGTCCAGGTTTCACACCCATACAACAGGGTAGGGATGACAACAGCCTCGTAAATGAGAAGTTTGGTTTGGGTTCTGATGTCATGATCAAAGATGTGACTTTGGGGACATCCAAAAGCAGCACTGGCAGCTTTTATCCAGTGTGGAATATCATTGTTTTTGTCTACTTTTGGGAAAGATGGCTACGCAAGTATGGGAGATGCTGCAACTTCTCCAAAGTTTTCCTTCTAATTGTAATATGTAGAGGAGCAGCTGGTTGTTTTGGGGTGGGTTGATAAAGAATCTTGGTTTTAATGAAGCTAACAATGGGTCCAAGCAGTTTATATGCTTCACAGAAGCAATCCAAAGTAACCTGGAGCTCTTCAATTGAGTGGGAACATGCACCATAATCATCAGCATATCCAAGATAAGTAATGGAGTTGTTGGTTATCTTGGATTTGGATTGTAACCAGTTGATGTTAAAGAGATTCCCATCTATGCGATACTGGATGCCGACTCCACATAGAAGTCCCTCAGCAATGAGATGCAATATAGATGGAATAGTGTGTTGATGCAATCATACATCCTTGCTTGAATCCAGTTCTAAAAATGAAAGGGTTCATTTCTGAGCTGTTGCTTAGGACGGATGTGACATTTCTGTTGTGTCATCATGAAGAGTTCTGATAATGGTAACAGATTTTATTGGGTATCTAAACCTCATCAGATCTTCAAAAGAGCAGCTCTGTTGATTTAATCAAAAGCCTTAAGTTAGTGATATCTCTATTGCTTGTGGCATTTCTGCAGGTGTTTAGCAACACAGATCATATCTATTGTACCTCTGTGTGGTCTCAGGTTGAATCTTCTTAGTAAGGAAAGTGAATCTATCAAGGAGAATGCCAGGGAGGACCTTCCCAGCAATAGACAGGAGTATAATACCACTATAACTGCTGCAATATGATCTATCTCTTTTCTTGAATATGGGAAAAATACTAGCATCTTTCAAGTCACTAGGAATCTGTTCATGTTTTCAAATTTTAATACTAATTGTGTAGCTTGTGAGAAAGTTTTTTCCACCTTGTTTATAAATTTCATCTGGTATTCCATCAGGACCACATGCTCTATTGTTCTTAATCTGTTTAATGTCTTTCAAGGCCTCTAAATAAACTGGTGAATCTTCAATCTTCAACACATTAATGGGTTGTTGTCACCCCAATCTTCAATGCCTTAATGGGTCTTAAATGGTATTGTCTTCTGCATTAGAGTCCCAGTTCAGGAGCTCTTGAAAGTGTGGACTCTCAGCTCAGGAGCTCTTGCTTCCATGTGTGGAAGCAATCTTTAAAGTGTATTTTTCCATCCTTGGATCTCAGAGGGATGACCGCTTGAGTGCTTGACCCATAAATAGCTTTGGTTATGCTGAAGAAACTATACATGGTATGGCTTTGGGCAAAGTCTTGAATCTCTTTTGCTTTGTCCTCCCACCACTTGTTCCTTCACTCTCCAATTTTCCTCTGGGTGTCAGCTTTAATATGGTGATAAATTGTTTTGCTTTTCTTTTGAGTTGATGTAATTCTGCCAAACTTTGAGAGCTCTTGTTTTTCTGTCAATGAGATTGTGAATCTTCCTATCATTCTCATCAAACCAGTCCTGCTGTTTCTTTGTGGAGATGCCTAGAGATTCTTCATATGCCTTAACACACCTTTCTAGAGGCTCTTACAGAGATCCACGGTGCCAAGATCATTGGTGAGATAGAGGAGTTTCTTACTGATGCTGGAGACCATAACTTTTAGCAGGGTCTTTCAAAAGCACTCAATATATTGAAACTTTTATTAGATCTTTCTACAGGCAGGAAGATATCACCTGCAGAAGTTGACAACAAAAGTGCCTGTAATAAGTTCCCTTTTATCAGATTCAGAAAGAGGTTACTAAGACTTTTATTTTTTAATTGTATTCTATAAAGAACTTTGTTAAGTTACCTTCATCGGTAACTATATATTCATATGTGTATATGTGTGTGTAAATATGTTTCAGTGACATTAAGCAAGTTATGTATGCACTAGTTGTGATCACATCTTTCTAACATGACTTCTTGATAAAATGAGCTGTACTGGGCTCATATAAGTAAGAAAAACTTAGCTGATGCATTTAAAAGCATGTTGGCTGTTTAACATTTTTAATAAATCAGGATCAAAAGGCCATATGAGTAATTCTATCTGAAGGGCACTAATATGAAAGGGAAAAAATATTCATAGGGGAACCCAAAGGTTAAAGAGTAGAGACTTAACAACAGTGAAGATTATGCATTTAGCTTACAATATGAAAAATGATAGTGTAAATGATACAGTCTTCATGGGTCCCTGAAAATGATACATTTAGGTTACACATTAGAAACTATCTTTTGATGATAACCTCAGCCATAGTAACTGCATTGGGTGGAAGTTCAAGGACAATCTATGAAAGGAATCAAGGAAATGACCAAAAGGAAAGGAAAGAACTTATCATTCAGTGATAGGACTGAGCAGAATGTTGATTTCACTTGGGGTCAATATTAAGTATATGGAATGGGCAGTCCTTTATACAAAGAGTTAAACTACTGATCAGAAAAAAAAATCCTCCAATTCCATCAAGTGTGAATATGTGAAAATAAAAGATGTATTAAATGGGAAGGAAACTACATTGTAATAAATCATTCAGTTATAGGAATGAGCAGAATGTTGATTTCAGTCAGAGTCAATATTAAGATTTATTGATCTAAGAGATAAATATTGACCAAGCTGCAGCCAAAGTAAATATTTAACTTCAGGAACTGTAAATCTTGATAGTGACTGTAAAGAGCAGTCAGTATCATCTATGTTTGATATATATTTTATTTTATAAGGGAATAAAAGCTTTTAAAGAACAGAGGCAATTCCTCTGATTCCACAAAACCTCATGCCTTGCCAGAGCAATCCACATGTATAAACACTCTACTTTCTAAAGATCAGATAATGATTGGGGTGGCTGGAAATTGAAAAAACCAAAACAGCTGGATAGAAGCTGCTTTTTTAACTCAAAAAACATTTGGCAGCACCTTTTACAGATTTATGTTAGTTATGAAATTCTGCAATATGTGCAGCATGTTGCAAGCTGAAGCTATTTAACAGTTTAGTAGAAAATCAATTATAAAGTATGTAAGGTATGTCCACAATTTTCTGCCTTTTTTTTCTTAATTTTCCACTGATCCACCTCAACACATCAATTGGATCCATAAAAATGCTCATGTACAACAGTTCCTATAATATTTACAAGTTATTCCAATATATAAACTACCATACATTGATGCACATAATTTTCTGTTGCTGTTGTTATTAAAATTCCTATCTGTTCTGCTACTGGTGTATGTGAGCTGTTTTCTAACACACTGTCTAATATTTTACCATGTTAAATAGAAAGATTTATCTGTATCTCTTTTGCTCTTTCTTCGCCTATTCATCTTTGCTGGTATTAACATGATGGAGCTGATTGTCACAACTAAGATAAATGCAAATTAATAAATACAAATAATTAAGCAAAAACCCACAGCAGGTAACAAATAATGTGTTAGCAGCCTAAAGGCAGTGCTAGCAAACAAGTGTTCCCCATCATATTCAGAAGGGATTTCTGTTATTATATTAGAAAACCATTTGGTTTTAAAGGCTGCAGTACATTTACATGTATTGTTTTAACATCTGAATAACCCATTTCTAATGAAAGATTATTTGGACAACCCCATAACAGGTAAACTCAATTCTTTAAGAAAGCCCTCTTAGACTAGATTCTAGGGGATAACTCAGCATAAGAAATGATGTGCCATGTTTCTATATAACAAAACTCTAATTCTACCAAAAGGAATTTTTATGACATGAAGAATTATATAGTAAGGTTGGAACGTTGGCTGGTTTTCTTTGTTTGTTTCTGTGATCTCTTTTCTTGGATAAACAGGACCAGGTGACCAAAAGAAGGACATTTTATGGCAAAAAGTTTGCCCAACATCTCTCCCAACTATATAGTTGGCCCAATAAAAGATATCCCAAAAAAGCATTGTCTCTTGTATATTAAGATTCATGACAGTTAACCTAAAAATGGTTTACGTCAACACAACCTAAAGATTAAATTAGTCCTAATGTACTTGCACTCAGAATCATACATCTGGAGATGAAAAGCAGTCATATATGTCCACCTACTAAGACTAGCCAGACCTGACAAAGAATGCCTTGCATTTGAATGTGTTTTTAACTCTATCCCAATTACACAATTGCTGCAATACAAGATATCACCCTAAGAAATACTTTCCTCTTGCATACTTTTTGGATGATCACAGCTACAACCTCACTTACACTATCATATATTTTCTAGTAATCTGTCCTTGTCAGTTTTAAATGACTTGAGATGCAGTGACACACAATGACTTAGATTTTCAAAAAGTGTTCACTGATTTGGGTACTTCACTTTAAACACATTTTAGGGCCTTATTTCAGAAATGCTAAATACCTATAAATTTGCCTGATGGGGTGCACCCAGAGAGTAGTGGTGGATGGGTTGCACTCAAACTGGTAAAATATGAGCATGGGGTACCCCAGGGCTCAGTCCTCGGGCCCACACTGTTTAACAACTTCATCAGCGACTTGAATGAGGGGGTGGAAACCATGCTGTCCAAGTTTGCTGATGACACTAAGATGTGGGGTGAAGTCAACAGACTTAAAGGGAGAGAGAGGCTGTAAATAGATTTAGACAGACTACAAAAATGGGCAGATGAGAATAGGATGGGGTTCAATGTAGATAAATACAGGGTGCTACACCTAGGGAGAAGGAATCCACAGCATACATACAAGCTGGGGAGCTCCCCCCTTGTGAGCACAGAGGTGGAAAGGGATCTTGGAATCATTATTGACTCCAAGATGAACATGAGCCGCCAATGCCAGACCGCAGCCAGCAAGGCCAGCCATACCTTGTCATGCATCCAAAGATGCATCTCAAAGCCAGTCCAGAGAGGTGATACTCCCCCTCTATGCGGCACTGGTCAGGCTGCCGTTGGAGTACTGTGTCCAGTTCTGGGTGCCGCACTTCAAGAGGGATGTGGACAACATCGAGAGAGTTCAGAGGAGGGCCACCCACTTGGTGAGAGGGCAGCAGGACAGGCCCTACGAGGAGAGACTGAGGGACCTGAACCTAGTCAGACTCAGCAAGAGGAGGCTGATGGGGGGACCTGGTGGCTGTCTACAAACTCATCAGGGGAGATAAACAGCAAATACGTAGAGCCCTTTTCTCATCAGCACCACCTGGGGTGATGAGGAACAGTGGTAATAAGCTGATGGAGAATAGGTTTGGGTTAGAGATCAGAAGGCAATATTTTACAGTTAGGGTGGCCAAAATCTGGAACCAACTACCCAGGTCCTCGCCCCTACCTTGGGCAAATTCATGAGGAGGTTGGATGATCACCTGTCTGGGGTCTTGTGAACCCAGTATTCATTCCTGCCTGTGGCAGGGGTCAGGCTAGATGATCTGTTCAGGTCCCTCCTGACCCTAGCTACTGTGAAACTATTAAAAATGTGAAACTATACTTCATCAATAATTTCAGGTGTTCAGCTTCTTTCAAAAATCAGCCCTATGTTGGTGTCTCCAGTTGTGCATCCAAAATTAGTGAACAATTGTGCAGTTAGACATTTGTATCTAAATCACTCCCTTCTACTAATTCTGCAGGGTCTTCTAAGCACTCAAAGTCATGCACAGTTTGCTTCAAATATACAGTGGTATATTTCTCATGGCTTTCTTATCTATCACTATATATGTCACAAGTTTTATTGTTATTAATAGATGTTCAAGTGTTTTTAAAAAGCACAGGGACAATGTACGGTCCCATTATTTAATACAATAAAAATTAAGCATGGGTAAGCAGTGGGTTAACAACTGATACAAGGAAGCACTCAGTCTCACAGTTAAGCTCTTTGCTGAAATACAAAATCCAAACTTGAACAGCAGGCAGGGAAACCAAATATTTTTTGCTCATTTTAAGTATCTGCAGCTGTAAACAAAGGTGATAGTACTGGGAATTAATGCACTTAAGAGCAGTTTCCAGGAGCATTAATAATAAGAAAATGGCATTCTAACACCACCACATTAAAAAGGTTTTCTTATAGATGTACAGCTGCAGCAATTAGGCTTTTAAAGTGCTTAGAAGCTAGCTGTAAGTTGCAAACTAAACCCTCTAAAACTTGTGATAATTCTAGGGAGGAAAGGAGGGTCATACAGGTTTTGGAAAAAAAAAAGGTGGCAGTGGGGGGGAACTCTCTATACTTTATCTCTGTTTCTCAAAACCAAAATGATTCCACTAAGTGTGGTCATCATCAAGCATTTGGCTAGACTGTAATGATTTGGTCTCTCTTTGTTCCCCCGCATATAGGATGAAGTATTTAATCAGTATTGTCTGAACATTTGCTCAGTTAATCTCCTAGCAATGTGTGATGAACAATCTGCCTATTGACTGGCTCAGCAGTTGCTAGGCCCTCCACCCTCACCCCATGTTGAGACTCATCTAGTTTTTGCTGGCTGCTCATTTTCCTTTAAAAGAAGTGCTCTCTTTCTCTTCCCATCCCCCAACATGTAATATCCCTCCCCCCATCCCACACCCTTCTCTTCTTCTCCTTAGTCGGTCCCTCTGGAATCTGGAAAATGCTGCCTACATCATAGTTTGTCCTTGGATAATTACTCAGTTACAGTCACCTTGAGTGCTCAGAGCACAGAATGATCTCTGCTGGGTTTCATATCTTTATTTTCATCCCTAGGAAAACAAATTTGGAGCGAACAAGAAAGTTTTGGCAACAACTGTCATCACATTATCCACATAGTGCTAATGATAAATAGTTGTGGGGGGTGGAGAAGCTATACTTCATCATGGGAAAACAGGAAGAGATCTAAGAGCTGGGAAGTTCACTTCACTAATGCAAAAGAAAAAGAGAGGGAGGCTGAAGCAAAATCCCAAAGCCTAATGCCATGTAATTTAAAATGTAGCTGAAATCCCCACCTAAGTCCCAATTTTATACCTGGGTCCAAGTTTCTGCCTGTGGAGAATGTACTGTAAGGTGTGGAATTAGAGCTGCGTTCAGCAAGTGCCCCCTAATTTCACATGGAACATAATGAAAGTGCAAGTCAAAACTTCCATGAGAAACTTCTAAATCCAAGTCTCGTAAGTGCCAGCATTATTCAGGAGCTGAACTGTCAAGTAACATTTTTTCAAGTTAAAAAGGGCAGTCCAACAGGTCAAACAGGGACAGGAAAACAGTGCACACTTTAAAAGATGAACAATGTGTTCTTTCAAAATACAGGAGTTAAAAAAAAAAAACAATTAGTTTTCCCACCTCCAATTTGCATGTCCTTTCCTGAGAGAACAGCCTCAGAGCCTGCAATTCATCTGTATATGAATACAGAGATATGCACAACTGATGTAATATAAAACTTATTACAAAGTTTCCCTTGTGAACTTGCAAATTTCCTTGCATCAGGCTTCATCCAGCTTTAACAAACCTCCTGTGTATTAGCTTAATTCTTAATGAAATTTGGATTTAAAACTCATGTGCCATGTTCAAAATGTCTCCCTTCAGTTACAAGACAAGGTTATTTTCCCCACAGAAGCATTTTACAAATATAAAATCTGACACATATCCTTGATTTTAATCACTTCTGGTTTACCTACTGCACTGTTCTGCAGAAGCGTAATCAATCAGACTAGACGCATGAGTGAGTTCATAAAGCCTGGAGTTGGCAACCTACAGTGCATGGACCAAATACAACCCCCCAAATAGCATGTGCTCCGCTCATAGAGCCAGGATTGTGGTGGTATTCAGTGGTGGGGTGATTCAGTGGCAATCACGGGCAAGAGAATCCAAGTCACATGGTGGCACACAACAGTGGAAATCCATATCATCTGGCAGCAGGATTCAGTAATGGGGTGAAATTAGCAGCACCTGGGTCACACCCAGTGACCCACCTTAGACTGACTCCATTAATTTGCTGCTTTAAGATACCAAAACCTACATGAGTACATAGATGTGTGTGCATATGTGGATTGGTAATGAAGGAAAGCTTTATGTCCTTCTCTAAGGGCTTGTAATATGCTTTACAACTTGGATTCAGCCTTCAGCAAACTCCAAATTTTATTCTTTGCAATAGACTGTGTTTAAGTTCTGTAGTACCTTGAACTGCACATATTATTGCAGATTATATTCTATCAAGAGCACTTGATACACCAACATACATTTCAATGGAGTACATTCCAGCTCTTCTGACACTGTAAAGCTTTGTAAAGTTTTGTAAAGGAAGAAACATGTTAAAATAAATGAAAATACAGTAGATTGCAATAGCACCCAGCACTAAAGTTATCTATGCTAATAGAATGGCTATGTGTAGTGTATTAAGGTTGTATGTCTCATAGATCTTGTTTACACTTCTACATCTCGTTAACACATTCTTAAGAGAAGGATCACGTAAAAGCAGGGTGTTAAATAATGTGCCTTTAATTAACTTGATTTCAGAAGTTTTTTGAAGTCCAGAAAAACAGAAAAGTCACATATGTTATAGGATTTCCAAAAAATACAGGGATTCCATCATTCATTTCTTGCTGAGTGTCAGCCTTTCCCTATCCAAACTAAGTCACCTGATATGACTTCCTCTTCTACACATCAGCAGAGAGGTAGCTATTTGTGTTAATCTGACACAGACCACCAGTTCACCTACTTGTTCATTCACCAAAAAATCCCTTTTCACCTTGCTATCAACCTTGCCAACATAATCCTCAGAACTTCCTTTCCATTTTTGTCCAATCCAGCCTCTTCTCAGAAATACCCCAAACACATTTACTCCTGTCTACTGACAACTCCTTTGGTCCTTGTACATTAGTTCTGCTCAGAATGCTATTGTTAAAATTTAATTTTGGTGAAGCTCATTAGTAGTTTTGTCAGTTAGGCTATTGGTTGGAGAGTGGGGCAAGGAGAGAAGGAACGACTCACCCTCTCTCTTTCTCTCTCTAGCCTGTTAAAGGATTTGGGTCAAAGGACTTTGGTCGGACTTGATGATCTGCTCAGGTCCCTTCTGACCCTACCAACTGTGAAACTATGAAATTATAAACCCCCGTTTCGTGCACACACCCCACTGACTTACCTGCCTCTCTGGTGGGGAGGGGAAGGGGAGCTGCCAGAGGGTGGAGCAGTTCCCTCCACCACAGCAGCGCCCCCTCCCCAAGTACCACCCACCTGCAAGCACTGGGCTTGAGCGGTTCTGGAGGGCATCGCAGCTGCGGAGGGAAGCACCAGGCTGTAGGGGCAGCAAACTAAAACTCTTTGAAGGAGTTTTAGTTTCCTGCGCCCCAAGTATTTTAAGGCTCATTACACCGCTGAATTTCCTACAGTGGCTGGAACTAACACGCAATACGCTGCTGAGGTGTGCAAACACTGACACCATTAAAGCAGTGCAAAAACATTTAGCCCACTTTGAAGTGCCATGCACGCATGCCTTTCATTTCATCTACATACAGCCCAACATTGTATATCTTCATCAGTCACAGCACAAGGTGTGTTCAAGAATTACCCATTACACAGAGACACAGTCCAATACTAAGCCTCATACTCAGAACCTTTCCCGTTTTGCCTTTCTAGATTCCCTCTGCTCAGAACTTCTTCCTGCTTGTGGCTGGATCTAGAGAAACAGAACAAATAAGGCTTGTGGTATCCTCAGAGAAACTGCCCTAGATACATAGGGCAAGGCTGACTCCAGCTTTTACATGACCTTTCTTTATGTGCTAGGCCTCTACTTTTTGCCCGGTAACTCCAGCCCCTAGGATTGGACCCTTATGGCAGCACTGCTCTTCTTCACTGTGACTCTTTCAGTGAGTTCCAAAGAACTTGAACTCCTGTTGGAGTCTTTTATCTTTTGGGGGTTGTGCAGCTAGTGGGGATTGCTCTGGCACAAGGGAGCCTTTTTAAAATAGACAGGTTCTCAACAAGAGCATAGCATTTTGGGTCCCTTAGGTAAGAATGGAAAAGCAAAGTTAACTGTTTGGAAATGTTACCTGCCTTGAGGCTCAAATGTCCAGGATTCCATTTCTTATCTGTTTTCACATGTGCCACCTCCCTTGGCAGGCAGTCCTTTAAGGTTAATATCCAGTCAATGTCTTCCATTAGACATGCAATTTATTTCCCTTCCTATGAAACAACAGTTCTTGCTAGTTGTTTCATACTTACCCAGGCATGCTTTTGGGACCAACGCTCATCTTTTTCTCACATGTCCCAGAATAGAAATTAACATCTTCACCCCAGTAGGTCACAATAAGAAAGTGAGTGGGTAAAATGAATCATACTCTTGTTTCTTATAATAATACAGAAAATCCCTACATTTTGCACAGACCCATATACTCTCTCAGGAAGGAACTAATTCAGGGAGTGATTAAGTCAATCAGACCTACCACATTCCTTTCTCTGCTCTGTTCTTCTTCCCTCTCCTTTTTGCAGTCTATGGTCTTCACTAGATTTTTTTGCCCAGATGAACAGATTCCCAGTTAACCCAAGGAACTGGCTAACTGACAAAAGCAACTGTGGGATATATTTGATCTACAACACTATCTAGGCACCCACCCCACTAGAAGCCTGTCTGTAGCAGTAGGTGGTCTTATACCTTGTAATGTATCACTCACACTATGCAGATCCAACAGTATAATCAGCAGAGGTTGAAATTTTGAAGCTTTCATTGAGTTTAACCCCACTATCCATTTAAAATTTCTACTGTAGCTGCCCCAGAACAACTATGATACAGAAAAGTGGGATAGTAGTAAGGACATATGACAGCTTTGAAGGTCTCCACCAGTGCAAAGGTGCCATAAAGATAGTGGGAAATTCCACTGTGTAAGAGACATGGCGCGGGGTCAGAGTAGCAACTGCCACACTTTCCTGCTAGGTTTTGGGAGTAAGAGGATAGCAGAAAGAAAGACAAAGTAATTGGGATGTGCTTAAAACTTTATGTCATTGCAGACAGAAAACAAGGAAGTTTCAAGGTGGTTTAAATTTTCCATTTCCTTCCATTTTCAGCTGCACCAAGTGCCCCCAGGTAGCAGCTAACAACATGACCTCTTAATACCTAATGCTATTCTCTGAAGGTTTGAAAAGGAAATGTTTGTAGGACCCCAAAATGACTTCTCTGTCCTGACTCTCTGCCTCCTCTTCTTCTAGATCTAAGGAGCCAGAGCTCTTGCTTTACTCAGAAGGGTCTTCTACACTCTTAGGGAAATGAAGTGTGAGCACACAAGCTACAAAGCTGATATATCCCTCATCTTGGCCTTGACTGCTGGTCCCAGATCCATATGCAGAGAGGAAAACATGGGTCCTGAATTTCCTTTAACAGTTATAAACTGGTTGAGAAGCCTCATTGGCCACACGTATCTTTTGTACTAATCTCAGGTTTGCTGTCCATAATTAATCAACTTTAGGCAATAATCCATAGCATTTATACAGCTTTTTTCACTGTCAAAGTACTTTTCACATACTCGCTAATTAAACATCAGGAACAATTATTTCCAAGTTATGTTACAAACACTATTTTAAAATTAAATAAGCACATTTTAGAGTGTGCATGTGGAACTGTGTAAACTTAAATCGCTCTATCAGCAACCTGCTGAAGGAATGAAAACATTTATCACATGGAGATTTCCAAACAAACCAAACACAGCAAAAAAATAAGCACATAGAGCCAGTTGGTCATGATCCCGTGAATATAAAAACTATCAACACAGCACAATATATTTTATAATGCACATCATACATTTCTTTTAGCTCTAAGCAGCTATATATTTGTTAAAACATTACAGAATGAGAATGGATAAGGAAGAATTGGGTTGGTAGTGTTTCAGATTGATGCATGTTACTAGACTCAGGGCCAGATTTTAGTTTACCTTTTAGGCACCTAAAAGGACTTAGGCCTAAGTTTGATCTTATTTCATTTAGGGCCTTGCCACATGGGACATTTAGCACATGTTTCTAGATCATATCATGCCATATTGAAAGTTAAAATATATTCTGAGCAGTCACATAGTAATGTTTATTATAATCTCTAGGTGTAACAGGCAACACATCATGGGACCTAAGCAGAATCAGTTCAAGACTTCACTAGGGTCCCAGCCCCAGTACCTCAGCAGAGCTGGTTCAAGACTCCAATATCCAGAAAACTGGATATTATCTCTGAGGAGTAGTTGGATGATAACTGAACATATATTACTTAATATGATCTGGAAATACTTCTCTCCCCCAAAAAATCCTAACTTTGCTATGATACAACTGCACTTAACACAATACAGTCACACTTAGCACTTATTCCACTGCTTGAATGCAAGGATATTCATATTATAAGCGCAGTTAACACATCCTACACATAACATGCAACAAGCCACCTAGAAATAAGATCAATTTCCTGAGAAAATGCTAATGTGCCAACTTTCAAACACATTATCATGTCAGTGTTAAGACTAAATCATAAAAAAAGTGAAAATCCAACTTCTGTACTTACTGTTTTTCAGGGATGTAAGAAGGTTAAAAAGATTATACTTAGGCACTTAAATCCACTTAAGATCCTAAAAAGTGCAAAAGGATCTGTCCCTCAGAGCTTAATAAAAAAAAAATTCTAATTCTTGTCAGTGTGGGTAAGTCTACAGTGTTGTGCAGTGATACCCAAGCTAGCTAGTTCCAATATTAGGAGTGATCTAGAATAGAGCTCCATCCAAGCTAAACAGCCTACCTGAAAAGCAGGCTGGGCCAAATTCTTCACTAATATAGCCTAAGAGATCCACAGATGTAATAAGATTCTTAAACCAAAGTTCAAAGTTAAAAATATATTCTGTAGTTTTTGTTTAGAAGCCCTTTTTGTGGTTTAAATGTCAATTCATCTACACTCAAGTTCAAAAGAATCTCATTGATTTAAGTGGGCTTTACATCAGGCTCCAATCACATCTCAGAGCCATTGGCAGCACGTAGCAGTTGGGAATCAGCCACTTGGGGGGACCCCCTGATCGGCAATCGGCTGCTGGGGGACCCCTCCCCTTCAGCGATCTGGTGCACCCCCAGACTTTCAACTCACAACAACATATCAACCTATCATACAGGAATGTTATGGAGATAAGGCATTATTGTTTGTGAAACACTCAGATGCTGCTATGTATATGCATGGAAGGCTATGCAACTGCCTATATAAATTTATTAGGCTTATGTGTCACGATTGCCTAACTATGGTCATATCAATATGCTACTTTCAAGGTGTTTGCAATTCATAGTCTATCACCAATTTAAATGGGCTTTTTTATGCAATGGCCTGAACATGATAATTTGTTGAGTGCAGTAATCATTCTTTGCTGCTCTGTTCATTGTGCTCTGCTACCCCACAATGTACTACTGATCCAGCTCTCAGGGCTAAGTCATCCAGATCACAGAGCTTCCTACGGATCTGGAAATTTGGCAGCAAGGGAGCATCGCTTAATGCTATCACTGCTCTCCTGTAGCCATATTTCTGGACCTAGGAGGAGTCCTATGGCCAGGACGATAGCTCCATAGGCTAGAACTGGCCATTGACATAAATATTGTTCAATTATATGCTTAAATGACATATATACTCAAATGGCATAATCTGCATCTATATAGGGAGAAAAGATTTGTTAGCAAGCTATGACAGTAAAGGGTGTGATTTTTTTCATGCTCCTCTCCAACAGAGGTATGCCAGCCAAACTCTGCCCTTGTCTTAGTGTAGATGCAGCAAAACATTTAAATAAGCTATACTGGCAAAATATATTTTTAGTAACACAACCATGTGTGCATTAAGGATCTTGCTGGCACTACTGCATCGGGGAGGGGCTGCAGAAGCTCAGATGCACAGGCTAGCAAAAAAGTTCAGACTAGACTTTGGTATTTGTTCTGAAGTTTCCCACATTTTATTTTTTTAATTAAAAAACAGAAATAAAAACTGAAAAGGCCAATGAATTTTAACTTTTTTCCACACTCAATACCTGAAGTTTGCCAACTATTTTTTAGCAAAAAAAAAAAAAGAAGTATCATAAATACGTATGTCAGTCATGACATACTGAGATGACTCTCTTCAAATTGTCACTATCTACTATATAAATGCATGTGGTTGGGTCAAAAGCAAGAACGCTATGCTACAGTTTCAAACCACAGTAGACATGTCTCTTTTCAGTCTAGGATGGCAGTGCTTTGAGTCTTCTCACTGTGGGTGGGTTGTCCTGATAGACACTTGGATAGTTGAGCTGGCAGTTAAGCAAGTATCCTTACACAAGAATAAGGACTTGTGTTTGGGGCAGGTAGAGGGCATTCAGTGAAACTAAAAGGTTGCACATTCAAAACTAATATATTACTTATTTGTTTCTATATAGTAACTTCCTCTGTGCAAGTCTATTTACACCATCTAATGAAGTTGGCTGTTACTTACAAACATTTATGCACTGAACAGGCTTAGCCTAAAATCACCATTTTTAAGGAACATTAAGGGCATGTGTCTATATGTGTGCACCCTTAATGCTCCTTAAAAATGACAATTTAAGGCTATGTGAGTATAAATTTGATACCTGCATAAAGCAATGGACACATAATGCACTAATGCACATTAGCACATCTGCACATGCACTAATGTGACTTAGCTATTCGTGCCTAAATTTAATTTACCTTGATGCACATTCATGCATCCATATATAGACATGCACCTAAATTGACTTAATGCACCTTAAGCAAAGGCACGTTAAGTTTAGGCATGTGTAAATAAATATGTAGACATGCCCAATGTGAGGGAACAGATTCTCCCACATCTGTGGAATGAGCAAATGATACTGGATTAGACTGACCTCAGGTCTCACAAGCAGGACAGTTCCCTTGTTGCTTTGCTGGATGGTTAGTAGTATTCAGTGTAATTTTTTTCCAGTTTAATAACTTAGGTGAAAAAAAAGCTCTGAAATTAGGTAACTCTGATTATCTTTATTACATGCTCACTTGAATTCCAGCATGGTTTTAGCAGCCAATATTCTCACATAAGAGGCAACCAGAGATTAACACTTTATGTCATTTGAGAATTTGGAACCACCAGAGATATTGCTATATATTATTCAAGAGTTTGAATTCCCTAGCATTCCCATGGAGTGTTTTGTCAATTTATATCTCTGGCTAGATCTCATACCATAAATGGTCACTACTTGCTCAGAAATACCAAAAATACAGTTCCATTTGCCAGATAAGCCAGGTTGCTTTTAATATCCCAAGAACCCTGAGCTAGTCAGCACTTCCATAGCAGCTCCTTAATAGATGTCTGTTACTGAATGTCATGTTTTATTATTGTGCACTGGTAAGAGAAGTTGGAAAAAAAAGTTATGAACAAAAAAGGGAGCCTCTCTATATAACTCATAAATGGTTAAAAAAAATCAAAACCTTTAAATGATACATTTTCCAACAGCTCTTAGAATCCCAAAAAAGGAGTTACATGACTACAAATGGTCACATATGAATCCAAAAATGCCAAAAACATCACTACAATATCCCCTAAGAATAGCTGCATGGATTGTTTTTATTCTATTATTAGCTGTTTATTTTCCCTAATATTGTGTCAAAGCATCCAGAGAAAGAAGGAAAGTGATATATATTAACTCACTCTTCCATTAACAGTTGAAGAAACCAGGCAACTTTCCAAATTTGTTCAAACTTTGTAATATTTCAGCTGTGAGTAGATTCCTGATGTTTAATTTTCAACCTCTGGGAGGTAGGGAAGAAATATATAGATTTAAAAGTCTTCAGCTAGCAAAGGTCATTGTATTAGTATAGCATGAAAAGACATAGGAACAGCTAAACTAGGGTCTGTGATTAGTCTGGGTTTAATCATTCTGAGTGCATCTACATGTGCAATTAATACAAAGCAATAAACTCCAGAGCAGTTTGAGCCAGAGTAAACAATTCCTGGGCACAGTGTCTACACATACACCTGGGACAGCAGCAGTTTAAGCCGGGGCAGAACAGGCCTGGGCTGACAGGGGGTGGGTGGGTGGGATTGATGGAGGGGCTGGCAGAGGCACAAGAGTACTTAAAGTGCAGAGCCATGTACCTAGGCAGCAGGCAGGAGTCTACCCCCAGGCTGGCTGGGCTGATCAGGTGCAATTTGTGCTCAAGGTCAGTATCTACAATAAATTACCTGGGCATAAGATTGTACTGTCCCTCCCCACAGTACCATCTTGTGGCAGCATAAATTAGTTTAGTGCAGCCTAATACCATCACGCATGTAGACAGTGATGCTTTACTTCACAGCTTATTAGTCTACTCTGCAGTAAAGTGCACATGTAGAAACAGCCTCTATGTACTTGGTGTGAAACTGCATTTTTTGCTTTATTAAAAAAGAAAAAATAATAGACAAATAATATCCCACCTGGGGATAAAAACTACAGAAGCCCTTAAGGAACTTGGATAATTATAGATTTGACAACTTGTTAAACCACTTGTTTCAAATATACTACAACCAATATCTAAACCAATAACAGCTGTGAATATGAGAGATCTGCTCTTGGCTTCCGGACATCACAGCCCCAAAGTCATAAACAGTCATTGGATAGTCATACTCTACATCATGAAAAAATCCTTCTCCTATAGAGGCTGTGATTTCATATTTGAGATGCCAAGATGTTCTTGCCAGATCCAGTCACAAAAATGATGGAGGCAGTTTCTTGAAATAATAAAAACGGGACAGAAAATTTTATTTTTAGATCAGGAGGCTACATTTTATTTAAATAAAAGAATGAGTTGGTCTATTACATCATTTGATTTTCAACAATTTGAGTTGTAGCATTAATATTCCTATTTCTCAGGAATAGAAATATTTACATTCTCATGCAACAAAAGTTGAGGTCTTATTAGTTCTTTGCAGACAGGAAAGCAGAATATATTAGAACAGACAGAGCTATGCACTACATTGGGTCTCCTACTTCCAATACTTTATCACACTGCATTGTGTGGTGAACCATATATGTGCATTTTTCCAAAAAAAAAAGACTGCTGAAAATTTGGTTGTGCATGGTAGGCAAGGAGATATCATAACAGCAGTTCTATTGCTTAAGCTTCTGCCAGGCAAAAGCAAAAGTGTCTATGTATGACCCACAGGGAGCAGCACAATGAGCAGGTTTGGCTCCCTCACTGCTGTTATTCAGGTACATACTTACTACAAGGAAAGATCTTTTTTCTTCGTTTCGCCTTTCAAAAATGAAGTGCATTTCTTATTCCAGGGCATTTTATATACAAGAAAACACTTGTACAGTACTGTGCAGGTACTAATTGCTTTTTTGTCTGTGGCCATAATTTTCTCTCCCTCTCTGCTCTTACCACAATTTCTTCCATCAGTTCTACTGTGTGTACTGTCTGTAGCACCAGATCGTAATTCCTCACAATTTATTTCTATATGTGGTATCAAATAGCAATGCATATTAAGTCAGGTTGTATAGCTTTTATACAAACCTTACTTGGCCAAAATATCCATAGAAGTCAGTAACTGATGTTGCAATGAGCTTAATGCAGATAGAACTCTTTTGGTCACTACTATCAGACTCACTACACATCTCTGCTTTGTCACAGGGGTCTACTAACACTTCCTATTATAGACTTGGGCTAAGTACAGACACTTAAAAAACCCAAGGGGGAATCAGTGCAATCTACACTAGTTTCTCTAAGCTCCATAGATTGGCTCAAGAGAGAATAGAACACACATTCCTCCTTCAGTGAGGGCAGGGGGAACAGATGCCTGCACTGGCCAAGGCCAGAAGGCAGGAGATGTTCCCCCATGCCTCCCAGCATGCTGAACATTGCCAAGGGTGGCTAAGGCCACATATACCAGGGCTACCCCAGATTGGCTATGGGGCACATACCCTAACCCCCCCGCTATCACCACGGACCCTCCCCTACACTGAGTGAAAGGCTTCCAGAGCAGGTCGTCATGGCACACCTGGCAGCTCAGGCAGCAGTGGCATGGGAGAAGCCAGAGTGGGAGATGAGAGAGAAATGAGATTTCAGCTCTGTCATACCATAGTCCCTCTGCTCCCAGCTGGAACAGTCAGAAGTGGGTGGGGGGAGCCAGAATGGAGCCTTCCCTCAGAGCCACACAGCCCCATGTGAGGTGGGGGGGGCTGTATTGACTTCCCCATGTCCACCCACCAGCTCCAGGCTGCATGCTGCCCAGAACCAAGAACTGCAGCTGGGCAGAGGAGTTGTGTGGGTGTTCTGTGACAACCCAGGGGTGGAGCCAGCTAGGTGCTGGGCTGGAGCAGTGGAGTATGAGCCATATTCCAGCAAGCCACCCTGTAAAGAGAGGCTAGCAGGGGCCCCAAAGCATCCCGAGATGCTGGGGCACTGTGAAATAACTTGAGTTGGGAGGGGATCTGGGAAAGAAATTTGATAGACTGGTGTAACCTAAACAGATTAACTCTGATACTACATCCATCCATGTCTTAAACCAGGGTCTGCCATATTGAAAATGGTCTATGTGCACTGAACTTCTGTTCTGTTACAGGTTTATACCGTTTTCTGATCACTTATACGAGTTCATGTGTAATTTTGTCCCTAGCCTTGGAGATCAAGTAAGTACATAAGGATCTGATGCTGTAAAGGATCAGAAACAGGATGGAGAGTTGTGTGGCAAATTTATTAATGACTCAGTTTACTTCCTGGTCATATACGCATCCAGATCTGGTCATCTACATAGTATTTCTGGTTGTCACCATTTTGGTTGTGCCAAAAGTGCCACATACATGTTGGCATTCTATATACCAGAGGTTCCCAACTCCTGGGCTGTGGCCCAGTACTGGGTCATGAAAGGTTGGCTGCCAGTCCACACGAGTGTTGGCTGCTGGACCATAAGTCCAAAAGCAGCTGGCATACTGTGGATTTATACTCAGTATAAAAAAGGGTTGGCTGCTGCTTCGCAGTATGCTGGTCACTTCCTGACTGCAGTTTGCTGGTCTGTGGTTACTTCCAGTCCACAATCTAAAAAGGTTGGGAACCCCTGCTATATACTACTATATACACTGAAGTGCCCTGCTCCTAGAAAGAGGGACAGGTGCTGGTTGCCGGGGCAACCGCAATTTGGTCAGCTGACCAGAAGGGGGCAGGGCCGGGCCTATATAAACAAGCCTGGCTGAGGCCAGAGAGTTCAGTTCTCCTCTGGCAGTTGAGGAAGAGGGAGGTCTGCTGAAGTAAGCAGAGCAGAGAAGCCTGATGGCCTGAGCAGTGTCTGCTTGACGATACTGGGTGTAGGAAACCCCGGTAGGGATATGGATGATGGTTAGCCAGTTGGCTTGGAATTTATGTTGTAACACAGGAGTGTGAGTTTTCTGTTTTGTAGTTGTGTAAGACCAGAGGACCAGGTGAGGCTGTAGGGGTTGGAGGAGGCCTCAAAGAGGCTCCATGTTGGCATGGAGACCCAACACTAGAGAAGACACAGTGTTTTGGGGGTGTATCAACCCTGGCCCCAAAGTGGGCAGTGTCATGAGAGAAGGCCCCAGTGCGGGCACAAGCGACAAGCCCCAGTGGGGTGCAAGACCCGAGAAGGGGGTCTGGGGGCCAGGCATGGCTACGGCCACCTGAGCCTCGGTGAGGAGCCCAGTGGGATACAAGACCCAAGAAGGGGGTCTGGGGGTCAGGCACAGCTATGGCCACCTGAACCTCGATTGTGGGATCGTGAGAGGCCCCAGTGCGGGCGAGAGCTCAGAGAAGGGGCCCCAGTGCAGGTGAGAGCTGCAGGACAAGCCAGAGAGCATCCATGAGGGCACGGGCAATTGAGAAAGACGAGCCTCTGAGCAGCCCTCTCATCGTTTTGAGCTCCTCCGAGCTCCAAGACTGCAGTTCAGTTTTCTTCCCCATTCCCAGGGTGTCTCAATGGTGTTCAGAGAGAAGCAGGGGAACCTGCCAATTCTATCTCTGCCCTCTTCCTCTCTCCACCTAGCTATGAACTGGAAAGAGCGTTCACCATTTGGGGACCACCAATCCAGAAAGACTGGCGACTGATAAAGTGGCGTTCCAGCAACTGCTGTGTCTCCTACAGCCTCCAATGTTTCAGTTAAGTCTTTTCCATGTTCTTTGTCCTTCTCAGAAGAGGCGAGGGAAACCTCTTCACAACTAGGTATTCACAGCAGTAGCTGAGGCCCATACATTTTCCCCTTGTGGATACATAGTGGCCTTAAATATTAGGCCTGTGCAAAGTGGCAAGTATTTGGTTTGGATTCAGATTCAGCTGATTCAGATGGACAGTAATTTGATTCAGTGATTCAAATCACTGTCCCGATTTGATTCAGGTGAGTGGGATCCAAAGATCAGGCACCACTTCAGAGATTCAGCCATAGACTAAACAGGCAGCAGTCCTCATCATGCTGAACACAGCTGCCTCCAGCTCATAAGTCTGTTGTGGTAGGCGGAGGAGAGAGGGAAGGGACATGGTGGGGGCAGATCAACGCCCCCACAGTGAGGGAGGGGTTAGGGTTGGGGTTGGGGCTGGGACAAGCTGCCCAGCTGAGACAAGGGAAGGCATGGGACTTGGGGAGGGGGACTCCTGCCACTCTGCGCCCCCACATGCCGCTGGTCTGGGAGGGCATGGGAGCAGACATTTGACCCCGGATCTATGTGGAGCAGGCTGAGCCAGGCTGTGCTCTGGGAGGCTAGGCCCCTTCTGCCCACAGCGAGCCACATCTGCATCATGCCCCCTGTCACCCCATCTTGGCAAGTGATGAGCTATGCCCTGCTGCTGCTTGCCTAGCTGGAATGGAGGGGAATGGGATGCAGGCGCGGCAGCACTGAGAACAGGGGCTCTGCCCTGCTGTCGCTTGCCCAGTCAGGGCTGGGGGGGAGGGGTGATGGAGGTGCAGCTCACTCTGGGCAGAAGGGGGCTAGCCTCCCAGAGTGCAGCCCGACCCAACCCACCCTGTGCAGATCCAAGGGCACACACCCACTCCCATGCTCTCCCAGACCGGTGGCACATGGCAGTGTGCAGGCAGGAATCCCCCTCCCTGAATCCCGCACCCTCCTGCCCCAGCTGGGCAGCTTGTCCTAGCCCCAGCCCCAGTCCCAATCCCTTCCTTACTATGGTGGCGTTGATCTGTTCCACGTTCCATGCCCTTCCCCTCCCCCCTCTACCCACCACAACAGACTCCACAACTGGAGGCAGCTGTGTCCAGCATAGTGAGGACTGCTGCCTGTTTAGTCTATGGCCAAATCTCCAAAGCAGTGCCAAATCTTTTCCAATTTGATTTGGAGCCTTCTGATTCAATTCAGACCTTTTAATTGGTCTCCCAATTTGATTTGGATTTAGAGATTCGGCCGCTGAATTTGGCCGAATCTCCTCCAAATCAAATCGGCTACTGAAACTTCTCACAGCCCTATTAGGTACCTAGAGAGTCCACCAAAACCAGCAATTACCAGACTTAGTCTCAGCAACAGAAGAGGGATAAGTGACTGTCATTCTCTTTTCCTCTTTGTAGCTAAGTAACCAGGACACTTACCTGGGAAGCTGGAAGTCCTCAGCTGCAGGCTCTGAACTGGGTATAATGCATAGGTTTCTAAAATATATACATTGCCACATCTGACTGGGTAGTAGGAGGAAGTTTTGGGACATAATTACAAAGTCAGATGGTGAAGGGAGTACAGTGTAGTAAGGGTGGAAGTATTTTAGTTTGTGTTGTCCTTCAAAAAGTCTACTTATGCATATACAGTTAAAAGGTTGTAAGCAAAATGTAATGATAAATGTTGGCAGAGGTGTCTGATGTAGTACAAGAACTGATGTTAAAACCAATTTTATTGCACATTTTCATTAAATAAACTTAAACATAATCTGAGCCCTGCTTTGGTTAATAGGAAAGCCTGACTCCCTTACCTTTTACCTCAGTACCCCAAACATCTAAGACAAGGAACCCTATCCTGGTGTTTGTTCAGGATAACTAGATTCCATATCTCCAGAATTAATTTTCTGCCTTGGTTTATCTAGACCCCACTGCAAGCATTGCCTGTTTCTTAGGCTTTTCCAGAGGGGGAAGAGGATATGTTCAACTTTTTTGGTTCTGAGCATTGGTTACACACATGAAAGCTCCAAAGCCATCATGTGCTTAAAGTCTGACATACCATATAATGCCAACAAGATTTTGACATATCAAAGGGAGATAGAGAAAACATGAAAAAGGGTGCTACAAGTAACAAGTCAAGACTAAGAGTGCTGAATCTGTATATTTTGAGTGAGAAATTATTAAGGGGTAAATAGTGGAACACTAGAAATTCAGAGTAATTTTTAAGGATGGGACACTGAAGTAGGGAGAGTACAGTAGTTAAATAGAGAGCCTCTGAGAAAATATAAATATTATTTGTATTTAAGCTATGCACTATCCTTACATAGGGCCTGGAGGTAGCCCTGTCATCAGAGTGGACTAATTAACAGATTATTTTCCATCTGGAACAATGCCAGAGACTTAGTCTGGATCCTAAGGGCAAGCTGACATTGCTTCTGTGCTGCACCTAGGGGTGTCACCATGAAGAAGGCCAAATTCAGTCCTGTACCACACACAATATCTCCCAAAAATGAGACAATGTCACTGCTTCAGTAATGTTCAAACAGAGACTGGATAGTTTTCCAATATTCCACCTAACTCATTTCTCCTACTTCGCCCCTTGAGATACTAACCCATTAAAGACAATTTCTTTTCATATCCAGTCTGTATTTTCCATTGCTTACTTTCATCCTGTTATTCGAAGTAGAACGCCCTGAAAAATCCTAAATTATTTCTGTCCCCTCTTGATGCTCACAGTCTTCAAGTATTTATTCATGGTGATCTGAGGTTTGATATAATTCAGGCAAGCTATATAAAAGTGGTCCTTTTAATCTTCCACCATAAATAAGCTGTTCCAGCTCCCTCATAATTTTTGCAGCTCTTCTTTGATTCTCTCCAGTTTATTAACATTATGAGGTGCCCAGAAAAGAATTCTCTGTATGGTCTCACAAATGCTAAACATGACAGGACTTCTCTGAATGAAGCCAAATGTCAAACTAGTTTGTTTTGTCTTCATAAAGGAGTATCAGTTCCTCATTTTGAGCATATAAATAATGATACATTATCTTTACAGTGTCAGAAATGTGACAGCCATCACTAATTCAAAAAAATAAAGTAACTGGTGACACAACAGAAAACCTAAGTTCATATTCTTTCCTCATTTCCAAGGTGTAAATTGGATTCAAATCAATTATAGGTAGTGAATTATTAATTTTATATATTAGTGTAACTGAGGGTAGAATTTACCCTGGAATGTCCTGGCATCCGTGAACTGTTCCTCCTATGCTGTACAATGTCAGCCTTTGTAGGAATGTGTCATAAATGTTGCAACCATTAGAAAAGAGTAGGTTTCTGTTGATTAAGGGGGGCACTTTTGCAAAGGGTATGGGCCCATTCATAATACACATTAGGTACCTAACTGCCTTTCGTTGCTTTGAAAACCCTACTCTGGATCACCAAGTTTGGCAAAGCACTAAAATGCTTCATAATGGGTGCATCTAATGTGGGTACAAATTAATGAGACACAGTGGGCGCAAATTAATGTGACAGTGGGTGCAAATTAATGTGACACAATAAGCTCTGGAGCAGTTCAAGGTGTTAGGGGAGTAACATGCAGCGTCTAAACGTAGTCCCAGTACCGCAGCAGTTTGAGCCAGGGTGGAGTAGCCCTGGGCTAGCAGCAGGCTCAGTGGGTCAGCCCTGGGCTTCAGATGGCAGCAGTGGGCAGAAGAGGGGCTGGCCGGGCACAAGAGTGCCTAGCATAAGGAACTATGTCTGGATTCCTGCTGCCTGGGTTAAGCAGATGCAATTTAAACCCAGGTCAGCATTTACTCATATGTTTCAGTGCAGTTAGTAACTGCCATAGATAAAACTGTCCCCAACAGTACTATCTTACAGTTTAATTCATTTACTGCACCCTAACATCAGTAAGCATGTAGACAGTGATGTTTACTATGGAGCTAATTGGTCAACTCCACAGTAAAATGCATGTGTAGATGCACCTACTATGCAGAAATCAGGGTATGTTTGGCAGTACCTCTTATTGAATCAACTGTATAGTTGAGAAAGGCTTTAGACAGGATTTCAGGAACAAAATGCACTAGTGCTTCACATTAAGCCTGTGAATAGTCTTACTGATTTTAATTGGGTAATCCACATACTTAAAGTACAGTATACATTTAAGTGCTTTGCTAGATTACATTCTAAAACCAGGGGAACCAGTTCAGAAAAAAGATATTTGCCATAGGGAACTGCTGCCATAACCTAAAATGAACTCTAAACTTTGAATGTGGTTATTGGTTTATTTTGATTTTCACACATATCTGTAATTCCTGGCATCAGCTGTGAGAAGAAATGCTTCAATACCATCATATGCAAGGTAATCCTTTTTATGCTTTCTGCAATGTGAAACTAGGAAAAAAAACTGCAAATCTCACAAGAGAACCTGATCTCAAAAGCTTTTTGGTCTGATTTTCAGAGCAAAGGGTTCTGTGTGGCTTTGGATTTACTTCAAAACTTTTAGATATTTTCCCCCAACACTAGCCTCCTTTGAGGTTCACCAGCTACTGCTAATGCAGCATTCAGGATTTCAATTTTAGGTATTTACTAAACATAAAAAAGGAAAAGAAAAGCTTCCTCAGGGGAAAATAAACAACACTCTGCAGATTCACCAGCACTGACTAGTTTATACCAAGAAAACACAAATATTTTTTCATGTTACCCTCATTTCCCAGCCACAGCTGTCATTTTTATACCACTCCCAGTCAATTTCACACCGAGAAAGAGTAATGGGGATGACTGGAGACATGCAAATCAGGCAAACATCCTTGAAAAATGCTTGGCAAATCTGGCTTTTTAGCTTTGTATTTACTTGCCAAAAATACTCCCTCATTCCCTCCCCCTGCCCTCCGCCATGCCTAATTTCATTTCTAAAAGGCAAAAACCTTAATAGGAACAAAAACCTGCTCAACATCTCATCATCTATCTATGAATGTGAATGCAGACCTTATCATGATGCTTTTCTTAAGGGGCAGGGGAAGCCCTTCAACCTACCAGTGTATCCACAAAAGCCAAGACAGTTAGAAACTCTGATTCCAAAGAGCTGCTAAATATTTTAGGGGCACTTTCCTCAAAAAATAAATATCATAAGTGCTCCAGTTTTCAACCGCAACCCAGTCTTGCCAGGGAGCTGTGAGGCTTTTGTCTCTGATGTCAGTGGATCTGATTCGCACAACTACTCCACATTTCAATGCAGCAAGCAGCTGAACAGCTCCATAGTGAGCTCAGGGCAAATGAATTTAATCAACTTGCTGTTTCTATAACTCTGTTATTTTATCTTTCAATGGGGACCTGTTCACTGGTTGCAAGATTGGAGTTTAAAGTACAAATAAATCAGTCACATATTCTCAAAGATGCTCCCCGTGTGGTTGTCTTTCCTTCAGGTCTTCAGGACCCTTTTTGACAAATGCTGCATGTGTGTGAGCATGTTTGGGAAGGTAGATAGAGATATCACTAATATTAATCAGTTTTGAAATATCTGGTGGAAATGGACTATTCTCTTCAAACACTGCCATTTTATGCACTTTAGTTTACAGATGAAGAATTCTTGCTTAAAGTGAGATTTAAGGATTTGCCAGTAGCCCAGTTAATATATTTTTTCTTTTTGTATTACTATGATGACTGCTCTTCTTTCCCCTTCAGTAATCATTGTCTAAAAAAAGAAAACCTCCAGGAACACTTCACTTTTGTCCCTTCCCCCTGGCAGAGCGCCCAGCCTCGGTATGATGCTTCTAAACCCTTCCCCCAACAGACACATGGTTTCCACAACAGTATTATCCTGTACGGTATGGCAGGGAGGCAGGGCTGTGGGATATGATACCATTCATGCAGTGATATACTGACACAGCTTTTAGTACAGAGTGTATAAATGCAATATATTTCATGGGGGTGTACTCATGCGCACATACACGCAAACGTATACATACACATACAAAAATGTTTTAGCATATCGTGTGGTTTGTAGCTGCATTAGATAAGAAGAATCTGCCACAAGAAAAATGCAATGAATAGACAAAGAGCCCAGACTGCCACTAATGCATGTGTGTATGTATGTGAGCATGCATACATATGCACGTACATGCATGCACATGTGTGTCTTGTGACTACATAGGTTTTACTGAAGTTCAGCAGCAATTTTCATAAGTGAAAAACAGCTGATATTGAAAAGAAAAAGGTGTTTCTCTATTACTGCCCAATGGATTAGTTAAGTTAACATTCTGGACCTGATACTGCACATTAGGGCTGTGTGAAGCTTCAGGTGCTAATTCGATTTGGAAGAGCTTCGGCCCGATTCGGTGGCCTAATCTCCAAATCCAAATTGAATTGGGAGACCAGTAAAAAAGTCTGAATTGATTTGAAAAAGATTCAAAGAGCTTCAGAGATTCGAGCAGTCCCTGCTTACCACTGCAGGGAGCTGGGGCCAGGTAGGGCAGTCATTAATGGGGCTGGGAGAGTGTGAGGGGGATGGGGCCTGTTTGATTTGGAGATTTGGCTGAATCAATTTGGGACAGTGATTTGAATCACCGAATCAAATCACTGTCCCCTGAATTGGCCGAATATGAAGCGAATACTAGCCGCTTTACACAGGCCTACTGCATATCCTTGGAGAATGAAGGTGATAAGGACCATGGCAAATAAAGATTGTAAGTCCTCAACAGAGTAGCACTGTCTTCTTCAAGGACCTTGCACATAGGGAAATTCAAAATGAAGACTGCATTATTAAGGAGATTCAGATGGAATAATTCAGGTGGAAACACTGCTGTATCTACTATATAGAATTGTTGCAACACTTAAGTTTTATCAGTAACTTAGCAAAAACAATGTTTTTACAATCTTTTTCCTGTTGTTGCTACATAATAACAATATTTTGTACTAGATTTTTAAAAAATCTTACTCACTATGAAACAATCCAAAAATAATTCAAACCCAAGAATCTCACTTGCTACTCAGCCTTGATTTTATGGACATTAGTTCAATGAAATTTACCATATAGGCAAAAGAAGACTGTGTTCTTCCTCAGCTGATGGTAATAACAGCACAAAACAAACACAAGGTTGCTAATTTATTTTACTTTGCTTTAATGCAGAGTCAAGGAGACTAAAATGAAGACACAAGAGCATCTAATTAGAATGGAAAGTACCTGTGAAACCACACTGGATAAGTAGATTCACTTGTCAAGCCTACAGGGGAAAATACTTAAAATGCTATTTACAGGATCCCAAAAATAAAATGAGTTGCAGGTATTGTGATCTGAATGAATTGTAAAATTAAAACTTTATTAATACTCATTTGATTCTTCTGCACATGGTGTGCTACAGCTTTGCAGGCATAGATCTTGATCCAGAGAATAAACCCCAGGCAAACCTCCCTTTCATCATCCACATTCTGCCACTGTGTGACACGGGATACTGGGCAAGATGTACCTGTGGTCTGACCCAGTAAATGGCAGTTCTTAAGTTCTTATCTTAATGTCCTTATCTTTTAGGCACCAGGGTAGGTAGGACATGAAAACTTCTGCAATTCTGCTGGTCATAGCATGTGGAGTGTTCCTCACATCATTCACCAGAGTTCTGTCACAGAAGCAGTTAACAAGGTGAGAATCTGATTGCACCTTTTCATATTTTAAGGATCTTGGCTCTAGCCTTGTTGATCTAAGCACAGAGGCATACAAACTCTTTGGGTAGAGCAGGGGTGGGTAAAATGCGTCCCGGGGGCCAGATGCAGCCCGCCAGGCTATTTTATGTGGCCTGCAGGGCCCCTAAAAAATCTAGAAAATGAATATTAATCTGCCCTGGGCTGCCTGTCATGTGGCCCTCAATGGCTTGCCCAAACTCAGTAAGCAGCCCTCTGCCCCAAAATAATTGTCCGCCCCTGGGGTAGAGGCAATATCTTTTATGGGACCAACTAAATAGTTGTGAAAATTTATTTACAAGCTTTCAGACATGCCCATCCTTCATCAGGCAAAAAAAGCTTGCAAATAACAACTTTTTTGCAACTATTTAGTTGGTCTCATAAAAGATAAGCCTCTACCCAAAGAGCTCGTCTGCTTCTGCGTTTAGACCAACATGGCTACAGGCTAGAACCCTGAAATATGGAAGATATCACAATTTTGCCATTTGAAACAGAAACTTCACAATGTGAAGAAGAAGAAGAAGAAGAAAAAAGTCAATTTTAACAACCTGGGCTAAAATTTTAACGTTGAGTTTATGCCACGCCCCACCCCGCAAGCCTTCCTGACATCTGATACCTACAGGTAAACAACATGGCTTTGTCTCCTGCATCTCCTCAAATTTGCATTCCTGTAGAACAGCTTTCTAAGACTGGCTTTTCCATACCTGAGAGATTTCCGACCATCTTTAATTTCTCTCTCCATTTTTAATTTGTTTATTTTTTGCCTGATGAAGGACATGTATGTCTGGAAGCTTGCAAATAACTATTTTGCAACTATTTAGTTGGTCTAATAAAAGTTATTGCTTCTACCCAAAGCTTTTATCTGTCTCTGATTGCACCCTTGCATTCAATACCACAGAGGATTAGGTAGTATGAGTTGGTAACAGAACATTAAATGTTTTCTCTGCATTCAATAAATAAAATTGTAAAGCAACTAACATTTAATAGGAATGCTATCTTGGGCAAGGCCTAGCTGACCCAGATGTAAAGTCTGTTTTTATCTGCCATCTCTTCTAGAGAAAAATCAAACCCTCAATGGATTCTGAGTTCTGTTTGTAAGAGTTACTCTTACCCCAGTCATGCAAAAAATATTCTACTTCTGTGCAAAACGCCCCTTACAAGTTGAATATAAATTACTTGCAGCAAAATCATTTGCAACAATAAAAAAAAAAGCAAGTTCATTTAATAATGGATGAATCTAAAAAAACAAAAACAAGCTCAGTTCTGTTCACAGACATTACAAGAGCAAAGAAAAAGGCTGAATTGACCATGTTAGTGATCTCTTCTGCTCAGCATTATTAATGAACTCTGATTCAGAGTTTAATGCTGGTGAGCAATTCCAGTTCCTCCAGAGGACATGTAAGACATTACAAAGGACTCAAGTGTCCATAGAAATATGTGTTTTTTTCAGTTGTAAGTAAGCTCCGTTATCTCCACAATAAATCTAATATGCATGTAAATATTTATTATTGTAATTATTTTACAACTATGTAACATCCTAATCCTTTGTGTAGAGCAACATTCATTCATGACGGATGAGAGAAGGTATGAAATGAACAAGCAAAGAAGAGCCACAAAATGAGCCAATTCCACCAAATACAAAACAGTTAAGACTGAGCCCTACTGGAGAGAATTCGATCACAAATATGAAATAAAACCTTTCCCTCACCTGTAGTAAAATTTCTTGTCATTGCCTGTCTGCCATAAAGTACCCAGAGCAGCTCTGGTGAAAGCATTCCAAACATATTGGAATAGGTAATCTTCTGCCAGGATGCATACAGGTTTAACAGGCCTGCAGGCAAGGAAAGAAACAAGGGAGGCAGGGAAAGGGACAAGAGAATAGGAACTCCAAATTGACTCCACTTAATACAAAATCCCAAGCAGATTCCCCTTACTCCATAACAAATGGCAGATGTAGCTCCCTCTGTAAAATGCAAATGCAAAATTACCACTTTCCCATTTTCCTCTTATTTCAGGATTCATAAGGAACTAGCAAACAAATGTAAAACCAGTCTGTTTTAGATTGTATAAAGTATGTTTACCAATTTAGTAAATATTCCCTCCCCCATGATCTACAGACATTAAAGGAGGGCTAAACCATGCAGGGGAAGAGGTATAGGAGTTATAAAGGGAAGCAATGGAAGAGACTTCCTTAATTGAAACATTCCAGACCTATTAAAAGCACACTTTTAAATGCAGTTAGTCCCATGGATTTTTTTTTCAAAAGAGTTTTTATGAATTCCAATAGGAGTGTAATAGATTTTACAAACTACTAGGTAATAGTAATACTTCCATTTAAGATTTTAAATCAACCAACCAGATAACTGGCCATTTAAACTGAAGTGCAAATATAAACAAAGTACACAACAATTAGTGCATTTTGTATTTAAGAAGTTATTTCAGTTTTAAAAGTCTAAATTACTTTTACACAGATTTAAAAAATCACTTAAATGCACATAGACTCAATCGCAACTTAATCTCTCCTTGGAACAAATAAGAGATGTGGACCCTCTACCTGTCAGAAGATGGTTGACATTTTGCAGAATCAAAACCTATCTTGATTTATCATCCTGACAATGAAAACAAAAAGGATTCAAAGCTGTGACTTTGTTCTTTTTTGGCTTAGTAGGTACATCTACACTTGCACTTTACTGGGTGCATTTACACAAAACACTTACTGCACATGAGCCTAATAACACTGTGTGGTAGCAAGGTAGTTAAAAAATGTGCTAATAGCTTACTGGGCAGTGTTATTAGGCTAATTCACAGTAAATGAAAAAACTGTCATGAAAAAACTGCACTAGCGCTACTGCTCAGTAACTCTAGTTACTGTACATTTAGTAAGTACTTTATTAAACAAGTACTAAACTAAATGTGCAGTACCTAAGGTGCATTAATGAGCATGTAGACATGCTCATGTGGAGTAGGCTAATCAGCTCCACAGTAAAGTGTTAGTATCTACACATGTGCTGGTATTAGGACACAGTAAACTAATTAACTCTGCCATAAGATAGTACTGTCAGGGACTATACTATCGTACAGCGGAGTAATTTATTGCGCTGAAACACATTTGTAAATGATAACCACAGGTGTAAATTGCACCCAGTTAGTCCAGCCAGCCAGGGGCTTGCTCCAACCCGACTCAAATTGTTACTGTCCTGGGCATGTGTGTAGACACTGCACCCAGGAGCTAAACTGCTCCTGAGTTTATTGCTTCACATTAATTGCACAAGTAGATGTACCCAGTATGAATTTAGCTTGAGCAAACTTAAACTTGGTTTCAGTTTATTACAAGTAAGGACCATATGTCCTTCATTCTCTAACTTCCATACATGAGTAGAGAGAGGTAGTTAGCCATGTTAGTCTGAAGTCAAATGGAAGACAGAGGAAGATGGCACCTTAGAAATTAACTGGTTCAGAGGCTTTCATAGGTGCTGATCTACTTTGTCAGATGAAGTAGGCTTGTGATTCTCAACCTTAAACTTAAGAACTAGGAGGTGGCACTTTCTGAGGGGTGCCTTAAGTGTTTTTTGACTACAGAAAAATAATAGAGCAAATTTTCCATTGCAAAGAACTCAGCAATATCACAACAGGTCAGAATGTTTTTAACACTATAGATTCCTATTTCAAATCTCAGAATTTATCTTGTGAATCCTGTTTGAACAGCCAACAGTGCTAATGTTAAATGGTACGTCACAACACTCTATAAAGGATCTCAAGGCACCCCAATGTGCCACGTCACCAGTTAGTCTCTCAGGCTACATACAGACATTCAAAAAGTCCAAGGCAGAATCAATCTAAATTATGCAGTTTTCTGTAAGCAGTATAGTTTATATTAATAGCAAACAGAGCACTCATTAACTCTTTAGTTGGGGAGGGGCAAATTTTAGACCAGGTTCCACAATTTTTAAACCAGTCTATGTGCGTTGAACTTCTGTTATGAATATAGATTGATTTTGTGTGCTGAACTTCTGTTATGGGTATAGAATGGTTTCCAGTTACTTACACTGGTAATAATGTCTGTACTTGGCCTTATGTGCTACCCTGCCATGCCTTTTTTTCATATAGCGGGTATCTTCAAAGCACTTTACAGAGCTATGAATTAGGCCCTGGCCTTATATGAGAATCTGGTGGACAGCTGCCCAAAGCCATTCAGAGTGTCATTAAAACTTCATTTGGACTTTGTATAGGGATATGCCTATACAAATGGTTTTTACTGTAGAATTGGAGCCTAAGACACCTGAGTATTTGGTCTCATTTTGGCTTTGCTTCAACATAATCTCACTCAAATATACAACTCAATCCTTTTCATGTTCAAATAAAATATCACAGTCTTTAGTGATACAATTATATTTGTAGATAAAATAGATCTTGCCCTAGCTCTAGCTGGAATTTACATTGTGCATTTGAGTGTGATTCTGACTGACTGGATGAGTGTTTTGTATTTGGTTATTTATATTATATTCAAAAGAGAATTTGTTACAGTACTAAAAAAGCCTTAGATAGTGCTTGGTTATAATATTGTGTTGGGGACTAAAGCAGATAAACTGTCTTAAGCCTGTGTGATAATTTTTTTTTACCTGGTAATTTCTTATACGTTCAGTATTTTTGCTGAAAGAAGATAAATTTATACAACATGTAGACACCTAGCATAATCCTTCTATGGGGGATTATTATAAACACCATCATCAAGCGATTCCTATTAATAAGTGGGTTGTGATCGCCATTAACTCCACTACCAACTCTCAGTATTTCCAATACTAAATCTTTACCATCTCAAGAGAAAAAATAGAGCAGCACTCCTTTAGCATCAGTAGACCGCAGTACATGCATCTGTAGCCGTGAAGGTTGATTAATCACTAACCTGGTTTTCTTCCTAGGCTTTCCACTCCACCATCCACTGATTTTGTCACCTGCAGCTTTGATGTTATTATTGCAAACAGAAAGACTGTCCACCCCATTAGTGAAATCCCTCACTGCTACCTTTTGTGATAGACTTTTTCCAGAGTTTCTCCTCCCCTTCACCCTGGTCTGTCACTCACCCAGTTGGTGTACTTAGAGATCCCCGTTCAACTATGAAGAATTACCTACATGACTCTCTCCTCATCCAATCTCTGGGTCTTTCAGAGTCTGCTTCTGGTCAGGTCTGGGTCAATTAAATCATAAACAGAATTTAACTTAAATTAATAAGGCAACTGATTCTCTACTGGATGGGCCTCTCCTGTTGACCCAGTATCAATATCAGATCCTTCTATATCTTGAACCACTCTTTCATTACCTAACTTCCCAGCTCCTGGCATGTTCAGCCTCTCAGTTTTCTTCTGATGCATACTACACCCTGAGCAACCAGCTGGCCCTTTTTAATCTAAGTACTCTCAGTTAATCAACGGAACTCATGCCACACAGTCTGCCCATGAGTCAATCAATTTCTCTACTGACTTTGTGTCCCTTTTTCACTGATGCTTGGAGCCCTTCTCAACACAGTCCTGGCTCTAGGCAGTCAATTTCCTCTTTTGATTCTGTCCCACAGTCCATCAGGCTTCTCTTGGCTCAGTTAGGTCTCTGATCCTGCAATAAATAGTCTTTCTGGCCTTAATTAGCCCGATAGGTATCTGGCTTTTGCTAACTCACTCTTTCCCTCTCTTTTTTGTTTTCTGCTGTTCCGTTCCAGGGCCCTCTGGCACTCCACCACAGGAAACCCATACCCCTTGCCTTCTTTAATGATGGAGCATTGTCCCTACTGGTTTGCCATGGCCTGAAGCAGCGACACTCACATGAGGCATCTCGCATCATCTCTGTCAGTTGGAATTAGGGCTGTGCAAAATTTCACTGGGTGTTTCATTTCAAAGCTGTTTCAATGCATTTCGAACTCAAAACAGCAAAAGCAAAATGAAACAAAAGCCTTTGAAACAGCTTCAAAATGAAAGAAAGGCACTCAAAACATTTTGAAAGTTTCGAAACGCTTTGAGTTTCAAAGCCAGGCTTGGCTTCAGTGCTGGTCCTAGCTGGCAGCAGCAGCGTCCTGTCATCCCACACAGATCCAGGGACCGCACCGCCCAGGGAGGATTCTGGCACAGTCCCCAGCCCTTCTGCGGGGGCGCCAGCCCCTGGATCTGTGCGCCAGGTGATAGCATGCTGTTGCTGCCAGCTGGGCCCAGCGGCAGCATCGATCTTCCCGGCGCTGAGTGCAGGCTGTGCCAAGAGCTGGTCCCAGCTGGCAGCAGCAGCCTCCTGTGATCCAGCAGGCAGATCAGGGGCCCACCTGCACCCCCAGGAGATGTCCAACAGAGCCCCACAGCCCTCCCAGGGTTGCAGTCCTACAATCTGCTTGCCAGATCACAGGAGGCTGCTCCTGCCACCAGGGGCTGGTGCACAGCCCACAGCCAAAGCCAGGAAGATTGGTGTTGCCACCTGTCCCAGGTGGCAGGAGCAGCCTCCTGTGATCCAGAAGGCAGATCAGGGGGCCCCCGCACACCCAGGAGTCAGCAGAGCTTGCAGCCCTCCCAGGGGTGAAGGGGCCTCTGATATGCCTGCTGGATCATAGGAGGCTGCTCCTGCCACCTGGGATGGTGCTGGGCACAGCCCACACCCGGCACTAGGAAGATTGGTGCTGCCGCCTGTCCCAGGCAACAGGAGCAGCCTGCTGTGATCCAGCAGGCAGATTGGGGGCCCCCCCACACCTCTGGGAGGAGTTGGCAGAGCTCCACAGCCCTCCTGGGTGTGCAGGAGGCCCCCAATCTGCCTGCCAGATGACAGGAGGCTGCTCCTGCCACCTGGGATGGGCAGCAGCACCAATCTTCCTAGTGCTGGGTGCAGGCTGTGTGCAGTGCTGTCCCAATGCAGCAGGAGCAGCCTCCTGTCATCTGGCAGGCAGATTGGGGTCCACACCCCCAGGAGAAGTCCAGCACATCCCTGAAGCCCTTCCAGGGGTACGGGCCCCCAGATCTGCCTGCCAGATGACAGGAGACTGCTGCCAGCAAGTGATAGTTTTGCTTGTCAGCAACTTGAAGTGCAATTTCCCAGAAACCTCTATACCTAACTCCATGAAACTTGGCAGGCTTCATGCTCTCAGAAGGGGCTACCATACCTGGAAATTTCATCTATATCAGGCTAGAAATGACAATGTTATAGGCAGTTTTGTGCTTCCTTATTATAGCCTATGGGTGAAATGTCAAAACAGCATCAACACACCAAAACAGTTTTGACGAAATGAAATGGAACTCAAAGCAAAACACTGCTCCATCAAAATGGAAGTCAAAGCGGAATAGTGCTGTTTCACACAGCCCTAGCTGGTATCCACCGTATCCCTTACCAGCAGTTTGTCCACATTTCTGTGTCAACCCCAGGTAAGTCCCCTGGCTTTTCCGCTTTCCGGGGGAAATAAACTGCCCTGTTGCTCCCGGTGTGCTCTCTTTTAAGGAGGACTGGAACTCCCAAGGCCTCCTGGGAGTTTGTCTTCCTCACACTGAGCTACAGAGTAGTAAATTTATCTGTTTCATTGCCGGGCTGGTGTTCCTCTGGAGCTGAGTTTTCATGTCGGGCTTGTCCACAGGAACAAGCATAGCAGGGCTTGGAGTAGACCCCCTGCTACAACATCCAAGCTTAATGCTGACCTCTTCATCCTCTCAACTTCTTCACCTGAATTTTCATTTCCCTTAGATCAGCCATAGTAATTGTTTATCACAGAGAGCCTTTTTATGAACTTCAAATCATTTTTTTCAATATATGTCTGTAAGGCCATAGTATCCCTCCTTTCTTTTTTTATTTTTTTCTAATATCCATATAATGCTCATGGAAAGCAAAAGTTTGAGACTGTACATTCAAATCCTTCCAGAAATGAGACTGTCAAGACTTTTATCAGAACTAAAAAACAAAACAACGCCCCCACACATAATATATAATATTTAAACAATGCAACATCCCAATATAATGTAAGACATACATTTTTTTTAAAAAGGAAGCCACATTTAAAATCAAATCTTGTTGAACAAATTCAAGCAAATAAGACAGAGAATTATGTGTGTTGACAGCACCTACCACAATGAACCAATGATTCCACCTAGGGTTACTACATTATAAAAATAATAACAATAAGGATAGCAGGAATAGCATCATTCTTTGTTCAAAGGCATCACAGCAACTGAAATCAAGTCTAAAATATTGGAGCAAGCCATGTTGTTAATTATTTTCTCAGCTGTATTTATAGGTAATATCCCAAGCCCTCTCAAAAGTTTCTTGACAAAATGAATGAACTTAATTTCCTTTTATGTCCATGACTGTTTGCCAGTTCACATGTATATTGATCCCTTTTGATCTGAAATCCTTTTCCTAATCAACATGGTTTAAATACATAAAAACAAAAAACAGGGGCTTTTTGTACTGCTCCTAGAACAACAAACAGAAACATGAACTGTAGGAGGTTGCCACATCAGTAATAATTGTGTGCAGTCTTTTGTTAGGTTAATAATAGTTAAGCATGCAAAACCTGTCAAAAAGAGTTGAAGGACTCTTCTTTGAGACACTCTGAGGTCTTAGCGGCTTGTGTTCTTTCTGCTTCACTGTGACATGCATTGTCTTTTTTGGCACCATGATTATCTTTGCATTATTGTTAGCTTCAGGAGAAGATATCATTTACAGTGCCACCTTTGTGACTCTTTGGGTATCAAATAACCTATTTAATGCTTACTCTCTAGATGTTGAGAAATCTGGACAATACAGCCATGCAGTAATGTAGTGGCAATCATCTCAGTGTCAAAGGGTTTTTTTTTTCTCTCCTTTTCTACTATGGATAAGCATTACTGAAAAAGTGCCAGAAGACAGTAGCTGGGCAGAAGTAGCACAACAGTTATGTGTCTGCTATTGCACTGTTTGTGCTCTTTTCTCTCCCTCTCTCCAGAGATCCCCTGCCTTAATTTTTCTCCATCATTGCACTAGATTTATTGCTCCAGTAAATTTCTGCAAAAGGAGAAAAAGAAGGTACTTGAAGACCCTGGAGATTGCCAGCATGAGATCACCTGACTGCTCAGCACTTGCAGTGCAACAAAAACATTCCTGAGGGTTTAATTGTTTTGCCAGCGCTAATACAGAGTTGGAGATGAGCAGCGGGGATGCAAAAGTGCATGTGTGTTTGGAAGAGGAGGGGGCAAAAAGCACTTGGAAGCAAAAAGGGAAGGTAGGTGAGAGATGTCTCTTAGTCCCTGAGGAATGCAGTAAGGGAAGGAGGAGGGAAAAAGAGGAGTCAAGCATGGCTTTGCAGTTCTGCCTTTTGAGAACCAGCCAAGAGAGGCCAGTTTTTTTCTGGAAAGGAAATTCTGTTATATCACACACTGCATTTTTTTTCTTTCTGCTTCATTCTTCATCAGAGAGAAAGGTTTCCTCTCTCTTTAAATGTTGTTTATTTGTCATTTGATTTAGCTCAGCTGTGTAACATAAATACACACTATGGATAATGGATGCTTTCAACTCTTTTCCCACACCTAGTGACCTGAAGAATGGCACTTGATGCCCAAAAGGCAGTCCCAGCTATATAGTAGATCCAGTAAAAAAAAATATCAGAAAAATCCTTGCCACACTGGTTGACACTTTGCAGGAAGACACGGAGGAAAGATCACATACACTGCTTGAGACAAAGGCAATTTCATATATTGCTTAGGCCTGCACCCAGCACCATCAAGCACTTAATTTAAAATCTGGCAATCCCATCCTTACATTGTGCTTCATTTAAATTTGACATCCCAGTTACCTGGAGCAAGTGCTTTGATGAAGAGGAACTTAGAGGGTAATCCACCAGGACACATTAAACTGTTACAAGTCATAAAACATCTGCACCCAATGGCCAAACTATAAAGCTGAATGGATAAAGCTATTAAATGCACTGTATTGCTGGCGTGAATTCTTCTTCCCATGAACACACTCAGCTTCTTCATGCATACAAACTTTTTCCATGATGATATCCTGTGAAACTCACATGATTATTGCTGCAAATAAGGAAGCTGCTCATGAGGATTTGGTTACACAGTTTGGAAGAGTTCACACATTTCTGGTGAATGCAAGCCAACTGCCATATGAGATCCTCATGTATTTTATTGGGCAGGTAACACAATATGTCTTTTCCATTCATCCCTGTTATGCAACTTTATAAAATCATTAAAGCACCAAGAAAAAAGATAAAAGAAAAGAAAACTAAAGGTAAGGCAAGAAAAAAACTACTAGGGCAAGAAAACTGAAAGTTTAGAAAGCCACAGCCTGATTATTTGATAATCTATTCCTATTCAGTATAGGATTGAAAAGGGGAGCAAGGAAAAAAGGGATTTAGAGTTTGTCCTACTTTTCTTGGGGGAAACCAAGGACCTGCCTGGGTCCCAGCATAAAAGTCATGAGTGGCATATGTAACACAACATGTTGACACCCAAGTCAAGGAGCTCGAAAGCAGTGCAGGACCCGTGCTCGAGTCCCATCTAAGTCATCTACACTGCCGAGGGCTAGATTTATGCACTGGTCCAGTGGCCCAGCTCTCCAGGTTTGAGAAAGCAGTATAAATGTGGCCTGAGAAGTAGCCTGTATCCACTGATAAAGCACAGGGCTATGCTGAACAACCACTTTTCCCGTGAACTTTGGCATTAGACATCTTAGTAGGGCTGTGCGAAGCTTTGGGTGCTGATTCGATTCGGAGATCTGGCCCGATTTGGTGGCCAAATCTCCAAAGCTGAATTGAAGCAGGGGACCAATTAAAAGGTCCCAATTGAGTCAAAGCTCTCCAAATCAATTTGGAAAAGATTCAGAGAGCTTCAGTGATTTGGGCAGTCCACTGGCTGCAGTAGGGACCTAGACCCAAACTCCAAGCTGGTAAGTAGGGGAGGGGGAAGGAGGGCCTGGAGAGGGGAGAGGGGGATCATGGGGGAGACCCCTGCCAGGCCCCACCA
>NW_017728943.1:128130851-128141610 GCF_001723895.1 Crocodylus porosus
GCCCCAGCTCCCAGTGCTTTAAAAACAGCCCCTACTGCCTTGCTGCTGCCTGGCAGAGGATGATCATCGCTGCCCCCCCACTGCCCCACGCTGTGTGGGGGGACTCTACCATGACCCAGCTTCAACAGGAGGAACAGTTAGCCTATTTTATAAGCTGGTAACTAAGGCTCTTTGGAGGTGGGACCTGTGGAGTTAAATCACCTAAAAGTCTGGGGGACCAAAAACCTAGGTCTCTCATGTGCTAAGTGTCCTTACCACTTGCTTATGTGGTAAAAAAAGAGCATCCTCCTCCCCTTGCCACCTTTGAACTGACCTTAGTGCTCTTGATGCAAATTAGTCATAATTTTACCTGGTTATCAATGTGGCACTCTCTGTGGACTTGGTAAAGCTTGGCCACCTCTCACAGCCACTCTGTACTGCTCAGGAGCTTACGGAGGTGGTAACTGCTAAAGTGTATGCCCTACATTCAACAGCTCAGCATTTTCCAGTGGAAAAATGAGCTATATCTGTACCTTATCCCTACATAATTTAATCTGAAAACACAAATTTAGCCAACTTTTCTATGCAGATAACTCACAAAGCTACTTCTCTACTTCATACCTGTCTTCTACCCAAACTAAAATTTTACCTTGACCATCTGGTATCATCAATAGTTCAACCACAGCTAAAGAGATCTCCTTTTGACCAACCCAAACCTCCCTTCCACCATGTTTCTTATTCAGTCCTAACAGCTCTGTCATCCTGCCTGTCTCTCAGTCTGGTAACTTGGACATCACCTGCAACACAGACCACTTTCTTAGCCTGTCCACACCACTTTAGTACCATGCCAGAGAATACCACAATGAACTGTGATGCCTCTGCTCTGTACACATTACCTCTCAAAAAGGAAGTATTAGAGGTCTTACTGACAAATGTGGGGTCTTGTGGTAGGAGAAAAGAGATGTGATCCCTTACCCACGACAGCAGTTTGAGAAGAAACGCCTCATGTAGACACAGTAAAAAAGGTAAAACTGTCAGTTAACCAGTACTGGTTGCATGTCTGTGGGGCCTGGTGTAACAGTAACAAGGCACAGTTCTGCCGATGTATCTGAATCAACTGTAGGACAGTTTTGTGGGTATGGTACACCAGTATGGCTATATATCAGTCGAGCCTCCTATTGCAGGCATAGCCTAAGAGATACCGTCATATTCATCCATGCAGCTAATATTCTTGTCCAGGTGCTCATCAGTTTGCTTCATGGTAGCTGCAGCAGCCTTTTGGCTGTCCCTGACAAATGTAGTTTTGCCACACTTGTATCCATTCTGAACACTGCTGCAAAGATTGCTCTCCTAGACTATCACTCTGAGTATGAACATTTTCTCTTTACAGCTTTTCATTGTCTCCCCCTTTTCTATTTTATCAAACATAAGTTACTTGCCTTCACTTTTCAGGTGCTTCACAGCCTTCACCCCTCCAGTCATCTGTCATTCATTGTTAAGATATTAGTTATGACCTCTGTTCAGCCTATGAGACCAACATCCATCTCCAGCTTGCTGAATTTTTAAAGAATCATCTTTATGCTTTCTCCCAATCTGCCCATCACACTCAGGAGAAATTCTCTTTATAAAACTACTTCATCATCTTCCTCTAAATTTCTCCTTAAAACTATTTCGCCGTAATACCAAAAGAAAAAATATATATTTGAAAATAGGCCACAGGTGTTCTGAGATTACTGGCTATCATGTTGATCGGTCTCATTATTTCCTGTATTCCACCCACCTGTATCTATCCATTGTTTCCTACATTATACTTTGATTGCATGCTCTTTGGAGCAGGGACTGCTTTTTTTTCTGTTTGAACAGAACCTAGGAAATGGCGTCTTGATCCACAATTATGGGTGCTAGATAGTACTACAATACTGCTACTACTAATATATAAAATGTCCCGGTGGGGAAAAAAATGGAGTCATTATAGCTACGTGATACAGCACACAGGGTCTCATGATCCTGGACAAAATTGCATCTCTTTTTGTGGTTCTATAAAATAACAATCAAATATTTGTCATTGGAGCGGTGCACAAAATAACCATTCACATACAAAAGGCCGTACTTTTGAAATAAACATACTTTGCAGGGTTATGTGGAAAGTCACTCACTGTTGACCCTCAAAGGAAGGAATGAACAGTATGTGTCACAGGAAGACATGTGCTCCAATGTACTCTGTATGCTGCAGGAAAAAAGTGCTTCAGATAAAAATAACTTGAACTTTCACCCAAAGCTTGAACCAAAACTTTGTTTCAGATTTCAGAAGGCTGTCTGCTCTTCCTGATTTCTGCCAAGACTGGAGTTGGGAATACAAAAGTAGTACAATGAAAGACTTTCCCTACTTTATTCATATATGACCAACAACTGAAGTATTGCAGTTCTCAAGCTGAAAATTGATTTTGTAAGATTTTCAACCAAATTTCTTTATTGATTTGGTTTTAAGTAAGTGGGGATGAGAGGTGAGAAAGAAGATAATCTTGTGGCTAAGCCAGTGAACTGGGTAAGTCAATATTCAATTGGTGATTCTTCCACAGATTGGTGGCCCTAGACAAGTTACTCTACCTGAACTTTATTTCTCCATCTATAAAAATAGAATAATTCTAATTGTATATTTTGCTTTGGGAATGAAGAATGGACTATATCACCTATCTAGATCTCTTTCATCTCTGTGTTCTATGATAAGTCTTGGTTTATTGCCCAGTTGTGAGTAGACCATCAGTAGCTATTATGCTTATATCCAAATAAACCCACCAAAGAAAACTGTGACAAATGAGCTCAAAATTCAGATCCTTTTTTGAACAGCAATATTGTTTTGATAAGATTTTCAGAGCATCTGTTTACATCAGCCAAGTAGTTGGTACTTTGCATTTGGAGTTTTTCCTGTGTATTGATTTAGTGGCAGAATACCTTGCATCGACACTCCTACCATAATCTCAATTGCATACGTTTTCTTCACTGACTTGAATCATATTTCTTTGATCACTGTCAGATGACAGTATATTTCCCACAGATTTGTGGGGAGTTAAACACAGTTTTTATGTTTTGGCAACAATTCTTCTTTTGTAATAATTTTAAGTTTTGGGGTTTACTAGTGGAAGAGAAAGTGGTATCTGATCTTTTAGCTGAGACCCTGGTTCTATAGTTTCTAAACCCATCTTTTCATCATTTAGAATTTTAACAGTGGTCCATTGATATAAATTAGTTCTTACATATATGATCATATTCTGACAGTGTCTGTTTACTTTAAATAATCTGAAGTAGGAAAAATGACATATCGGTAAAATGCAGAAAGGAAAACAGAGAAACTGTGGAAGCGGAAACCATCAAATACAGCTTGAACAACTATTGAGAAGGCTTGGAGAGTTCTTCCATTCTTCTCCAAACACAGCTCACCTTGTTTCGGTTTGGAATCTTTTTGTTACAGATGTAATAACTCTGCTTTATTATCCTTGACTAGAAACTTCTTTCTTTTCAAGACAGTTGTTAATTTGTTACTAGTATATCCAATGGCCAATGTTTCCATAAGCATAAGAAGATGCAATCAACACTCATTAAATCAGCTCAAACAGAACTAAGGATGTTATTCTCCTGCTCTGCTCAGTGTTGGTGAGGCCACAGCTGGAGTACTGTGGGGCAACGCATAGGGGGTGCACACGGGTGCATGTGCACCCCCTGAGCATGGCAGTGCACCCCCTACCACAAGGTGCCAGCAGTGCCTACAGGGGGTCGCTGACCCTTGGTCAGCACTCCCCCTTCACCCCCCAAACCACTGACAGTGCCAGCAGTGTCTGCAGGAGCTCTGCGCTTACTGCTGCCATGCTCTCACTGCTGTTGTGTCCCCCCCAACCCAGCTGCCAGGGGCATGTGCCATTCACAGTGTCCAGTTCTGGGTGCCATGCTTCAAGAAGGATGTGAAGAAGCTTGAGAGAGTCCAGAGAAGAGCCACTCATATGATGAGAGGCCTGAAGAGCAAGGCACATGAGGAAAGGCTGACAGATGGGACTCTTCAGCCTGGAGAAGTGCAGGCTCAAGAATGACCTGGTGGCAGCCTATAAGTACATAAGGGGTGTGCATCAGGATCTGGGGGACACCTCTTCACCAGAGCACCTAAGGGGATGACAAGGTCCAATGATCACAAGACCATTTTAGGCTTGAAATAAGGAAAAACTTCTTTACTGTCCAAGCCCCCAAGGCCTGGAACAGACTCCCTCCAGCGGTGGTTAAGCACCTACTCTGCAAAATTCAAGAAACATTTGGATGCTTATCTTACTGAGATCCTTTGACCCTAGCTGACTTCCTGCCCCTTGGGCATGGGGCTGGACCTGATGATCTTACAAGGTCCCTTCCAGCCCTAATGTCTATGAAATGTCTAAGATATGAACTGTTCAGTCTAGAAAAGAGAAGATTTTAAGGGGATTTGGTGGCAGCTTACAAATATATCAGAGAAGAGCATCCAGGGCTAGGCAAACAACTATTCACCAAAGCACCTCAGGGGAAAACCAGGAGAAATGGTCATAAATGCCTAAATGAAGGTTTCAGACTGGTTATAAGGAAAAACTTCTTCACGATTCATGTGACCAGACTCTGGAATCAACTCCCAGTGGGGGTGGTGCAGGCACCTACCCTGGAGATCTTCAAAAGGAGACAAGACGTACACCTTACTGGTGTTATTTTACCCCAGCAGTCTTTCCTGCCCAGAGCAGGGGGGCTGAACCTGATAATCTCATAAGATTCCTTCCAGAATCTGTGAAGCATATAAGTACTGTGCTTTCTCACCTGACAAATTTAATTTGAGCATTTTCTAAATATTCCATGAAGGTTAGTCCTTACTGCACATAAAGGATAATTACATTTTATATGAAAGGAAATATTTGGTTGGTCAATATTGTTATGATTTACATAATTAGAAATGATTTACATGACTTCTTTTTTTGATAAGGTGACAGGTTGTATGGCAGGGGGAAGAGCAGTGGATGTGACATACTTTGACTTTAGCAAGACTTTTGACACTGTCTTCCACAGCATTCTCATTAACAAGCTAAGAAAATACAGACTAGACGAAAGTACTGTAAGGTGGATATGCAACTGTTTGGATCATTGTGCTCAACAAGTAGTCATCACTGGCTCAATGTCTAGCTGAGAGGAAGTATCAAGTACGGTTCTCCAGGGGTCTGTCCTGGGTCTGGTATTGTTTAATAATTTCATTAATGATTTGAACAATGGGATTGAATGCATGATTAACAAATTTGCAGATGACACCATGTTGAATGCAGTTGCAGACACTCTAGAGAGCAGGGCTAGGATCCAGAATGACTTGGATAGATTGGAAAAATAGTCTACAATCAACTGGATGAAATTCAACAAGGAAAAGTACAAAGTCAAACACTTGGAAAGGAATAACTGCATGCACAAACACAGACTGGAGAATGATGGGCTAGGCTGAAGTAGTGCAGAGATGGACCTGGGGATTACAGTACACCATAAAATGAATACAAGTCAACAGTGTCCTCTTTGTGCAAAAATCAGTTACAGTATATTGGGTTATACATATTAATAAAGTGTCACTGTAAGTCAAGGAAAGTGACTTTTCTGCTCTATTCATCACTGGTCAGGTCTTGCCAGGAATATTATGTCCAGTTTTGGGCCCAGTACTTTGGGCAGATAGAAGAGTCCAGCAGAGAGCACTAACAATTATTGGAGTCCTGAGGAACATGATTTATGGGCAAAGGCTGAAAGAACTAGGGTTATTTGGTATGAAAAAAGAGGACTGGAGGTGAGGCCTTGATAACAGTCTTCAAAGAGCAATTACAGAAAGGCTGGTGATCAGCTTTACTCTGGTTATAGGGAGTAGGACTACAAGCAAAGGCCTAAAGCTCCAGCAGAGGAAATTTAGGCTGGCGATTAGAAGGAACTTTTTGACTATGAGGTTGGTCAAGCATCAGAACAGGGTACCTAGAGAAAGTTGGGAATCTCCATCCCTGAAGATTTTCAAGAGTGTGTTGAACAGACACTTGGTTGGGATGGTTTAGTCAGGGATGATCCTGCCTTGAGCTGTGAGCTGGACTAGGTGACCTTCTAAGGGTCCTTCCAGCTCTACTTTCCTATTATCCTGTGATCCTATTATTTTTTCATGTTTTTCCTGTTAAATTATTTCTCAAATAGTTTTAGATGTAACTTGATAAAACTCTGTAAAGCTCATCAAATTGTATTTAACGTACAATATTTTAATAGAACTATATAAAAATCATAACTAGTCAATTGTAACTAGCAACTGAGTGAATCTCAAAAGCTTCCTATGTCAATATGGATCTTTCTGTAAGGTTTATATGAATATCTTAACTTTCCAAGCCTGGCAAACTTACAAGAACAGGTTTTATCCTAAACTTTCCAGCACTTTTGCTTTTGGTCACAGCTGGACAAAACACAAGATCAGCCTTTCTGCAGTATCCAAGTTAATTCTGGTTCAGTTCCCAGAAGTGAAAATATCTTGTTCAAACATTTCTAAATCTGAAAGCATGTTTTTAATCAGTATAATAACTGTAAAATGGCATTGTGACATTATGTTCTCTGAAACAGCTTCCAGGTCACATTTGATCTGTTTAAATGTAAAACGATGCATTTTGCAACATTCAGCTCTGAAAATTTAGTCTGGGTTCTGACAGTCAAGCAGTGTTTTCTAGGATTCATATACCATATTTTATAATAGTGATTCTACTGGTTAAATTCTAGCTTTTTACACTTGCATAATATCATGGTCTTAATAGTAGTTCCACAGACATAGCTGGAAAAAGAAGTTTGAGTTACATGGTTCTGGTCTGTGCATGTCAGACTAGAACCCAGATTCCTTATGCCTATCTGAGCTAACAAAAGTAAACAAAAAGATACTCATTTTATGTTTCTAGTGTGAGTTATGAAAGAGCTCAGCTGCATTAAATAAAAGACCCCATTTTTATATAACATTCATCAGAGCAAAACTGTACTGGAGATTCTCTTGTTTATATAGTGTCATGTACTTCTACAATTCTCAGTTGATAATATGTATATATGATTCTAACAATAATGGGTTGCACCTGTTATCCATAATCAATATTGCCCTTCAAGTTGCCGGATACGTTGCTCGTTAAGAAAAAAACAACTGAAATGATAAACTACACTCTCAAGTTTTCACAATGCTTCCCCCCGCCATAAAAAACCTTTAATGAAATAGCATGGCAGAGGTTATTTGTGTTAAATCTATGGCTGTCAATAGAAAGAAGCTGGACAGAGTGCAGAGAATTTTGAGATTTCAAAATATGTTTTCATTTTCTTCAGAGTGAAATCAGAACATTTACATCCGTAAAAGCAATTTCCAAAAATATTTGATTCCAAATCAGTCAAAATCTTTGTTTTGAGAAAAAGATTATATGTATTATACAAAATAAGAAATACTTAAAAATCAAAAGTCATTTCAACATGAAAAATCAACCTGTTTCATACCAAAAATGGTGAAGTGGTGCATTTCAGTGTTGTCAACTTTTTTTCCTTTCTTTCTTCCAAATTAAATTTTAGTATAATTTTCATTTACTACATAACTGCATTCTCTATAAAAAAACAATTCAATCAAATTTTTTCCAACTTGCTGCTCTAAATATATTCTGAAAGCAACCAGTAGAACCGGAAGATGCTCAGTTATCTGTTTCTTGGCATCATACATGGGATGGCTTAACTTCAAGTAGAAATACATTATTAGCAGAAACATATATATCTGAATCTCACATTATACTGATTTAGAGACTGACTTGAGGGTCATCAAGCTCTCTCTCAAGGCCTGTGGAAAGAGAATTGCGTATTTCTTGATGACATATATTTGGCTTGGTTTGCAATAAAGTGTTGCAGGAACAGCTGCTGGAGTCTGAGGCTACTTCTAAAAGCTGTGTTTAGCATTCACAGTCCAGTTCTATTTTGAAAACTAATCATGTAAAAAATAATACCATCTTAACCAGTAGTCCTGAGCCTTGTTTGCAGTCAGGTTTTGTTTGTAGGGTCGCTTGTATTAGTCCACACTTAGTTCAATGCTGCCATGGTTAGACTGTTACCTATATCAGAAATAACAGGTTTAAAACTAGTTTGGGTATCTTTTTGTTACACTGCAGTAGGCAATGTACAAAGTGTTTTCCTACATTTTTATTCATATCAGCCCTACAGAGCCAATTAAGCTTCCGAGGGAAGAGTTGGATTGTATCCTAGCTCCTGCATCATCAATGCCTTTTCATTTTTGTAAAGAATAGAATTATTCAGAATAGAACTTTTACTTCTAGGAAGTCAACCTGCTATCTTATAATAGTTTCATATATTTAAATGTATAATACATCTGGATTTATGTGAGAGGAACTGGTGCATTTAAAAATTTTCTATCTGGCTAGAATCTCTGTACATTACTTCATTTAAGAACTACAATTATCCATTATTCAGTTGAGATGGTAAGTAAATTAAAGGCAATGCCAGACAACATTATTTTGATGCGGTATCTATGGCATGAAGGGGAGGGGTGACAGGGCAATAAATACTTCTTACTGCAGTGCAAGTGGCATAAGTTTGAGCTTTACTCCAAACCACTGCCAATGGCTATCCTCAACTGACTCAGTTGTAAGTGAATATGTGGGGAGTCAAAGATGGCTGAAAAGGATCCTTGCCCCAAAACCACCTTGTGTGGTTTTGGCTGCAAGAATTGAGGCGACTTAACCACAGTAGTTCAATGGGTGCTAGGCTTGGGGGGATCTTTAAACCAGACCTTTTTGATCTATAATGGTAGCTAGATGTATATCTCTATAAAGCAGAAGGGGTAATTCATCACTGTTTCTTTTCTTCCTTCAAATTTAATGTACTTAAGTGTTCATGAAAAGTGATGGAATAACAGCCCAGGAGATAAACTACAATATTTGAAGTTCGGACAACAACATAAGATTTTTCTTGGCTGAATAATGTAGCCCCTTATTCAGGGTATGGCAATTTTCTAATAATAATATTGATAGCATAGGCCTTGCCTTAACTGCCATATTAGTAGCATCTTTTTGGTAAAATAATATATGTAAAGAACATTGTTCCTATAAAAAACCCGACATTAAGTTATTTGTGATTTTCACCTAAATAGGTTACATATTAAGACTCATAAGAGCACAAACACAGGTTAAATACTATGATGGACAAAAGCTCTTATTTTACACAGACAAATTTGAGCCATTTAAGAATATTTGCTAGGGAATAATTTTTAACCATAGCTTTGGAATACAAATTTCTAATGGCATTTTTCCTGGCCAGACAGAACTTGTGTTTCTACTCCCTTCTAAAAATTAGTGCATTTCCCACCCTCTATTAATTTTAAGCCATTGCCCCACCTAAATGTATTAAATAGGGTTGGGGGGGGGTTGTTTTGTATTGTTTACTAACAATTCATTACTTTTTGCTAATACAAACTCAAACTCAAGCTGACAGGAGACTGACCAAGCAGCAGCAAGATTTTGGAGCTGCTTTAAAAATGTTCGCCACCCTACCAAATGATAGTGCAAAGTTTCCTTGTCTGAATTTTCATCAAATACTTACTAAGGATTCTAAGCCATTCAGAATTCCATTGTACCTCTGCTCCATGACATGTGAGTTATTTGCTTTCATCTCCCCTTTACTATATAAAAGAGGATCTAAGGCTGTAAAACTTCAATCCAGAGATTCATGCAGCTGGTACATAACAGATCCTTCCTCTCTCGTCACTGCAGCACAACATCAAACCAAACAAAATGTCTTAGAAAGTATTTGCAGCTAGGCTGTCACAGATCTCTTTTTTTTTTTTTTTTTTTTTGTGCCATTGAAAAAGAATGGCTGAATGCCCGGCACCTGCCTTCTTACTGACATTTCACAAATGCTAAGGTAAAGGAATCAACCTTTGACAATCTCATTGCAGTGATTTGTTTGAAACAATGAAATGAAAAGCCCGGGCCTCTATCCTTGCTACTGGATTAGAGGATTAAAATAAAGGACACTTGATTTTATTGATTTAATGAGAAATGGGGGCTCAAGAGGAGCATCACTTGTGATTAGAGAACAAGCTGTGTTTGCAGGTACCATCTCTCAGGCACTTCTTTCCCATTGGCTTGGCTTTCATGGGAACTTGTTTATGTATTTCACTGTTACGATGACCCACAGCGTTCAATCCTGTGCTGCATGAAGCATTCAAATGCCTGCAGTGATTTCAGTCTGTCTCTCTCAACAGGGATAGGAAGAAAGACTGAAGGGATTGCAGCACAGATCCGCAAACTAAAGAGATGCAGGAGAACAAACGGGGGGTTGAAAAAATCTTTAAAAATACAAGATAAAGTAAAGCAAAAGGGAAAGGAATAACACTTCCTACCTGCAAAGCAGACAGTGTGTGGAATGCATTAATCTCACAGTATGTTTTATCAGCTAGGAATTCCTCCCCCCCAGCTATGAACTGTGAGGTAGACTAAAGGAGTTCAGGCATGGTGTTTTGTTGTGGATTGATCCGCGCACAGCTAGTTAATCTCTTCCCTTAGACCTTTTACCTTTGTTCTTTTTTTCTTGAGGTATTCATATGATATAAATGACATTTTCATATGGTAATCTCTCCTCATTGTATGTTTGCTCTTAAAGATTAGCCAGAGGGATCAAACACACTGGATTGCTTTCTCAGAAAAGAAAAAAAAAAAATATATATATATATATATATCATTCTGTATTCTCCATT
>NW_017728943.1:128141710-128173432 GCF_001723895.1 Crocodylus porosus
ATATATATATATATATATATCATTCTGTATTCTCCATTTGGGCGCGTGATAAGAATGCTTAGACTGAATGTATGTAAATATCATAATATAAATGGATACATAATTATGTTACATATACCTATATGTATTCATGCATACTTCTTAAGAGCTCATATATATGTAAACATATAATCTATCTTGCTATGCTATCTACTTCATCCACAGATTAAATACTCCAAATTCCCACTGGTATTATTGTCCCTGATTGATAGCTTAAAAAGAAACAGTTGCTAAAAGCATGGTTTCCAAAACATGGCCCTTCCCCCACCCTTTTTAGTTTACAGAAAATGAGCTGCTACCCTTCCCCCACATCTCCTTTGCTCTGCAAGCAAACAAGTCAGAAACCAGGGGGCAAAATCATTACTTCCCAATTATCTTAAGCCACACAAGATAACCTCCCTCTCAAGGGCTGATGTTAAAATATGCACATAGTTGTGATGTCTAGACAGTTATGAAATATAGGTGTAAGGCTCTGCATATGCAGAACAGAAATGCATCCGGAATGAAGTGCTTTTATTAAAGAAGTATAATCACTGGGATAACTAATTACGTCAATACCACATAGTTAATTAAACCCATTATAGTTACTATTCCTTAGAGGGGAGGTCAGACAAAGCAGCCATCCCCCTGACTCTATTGTGCTAACAAAAGAGAGAGAAATTAAATACATTAAACAATGCTTTTCACTCAGGTTAAAAATGAAAAGTTTAACAACTATGCAGTCACTCAACACAGAAACTCTACAAAGGTAATTTGTGTCTGTACATTCATGTGTGGGCTCTTCAAATGGAGACCTCACAATTCCCCTGCGTGTCCATTAACTTCACACTAACTATACTGATCAGGAGAAATTATTGCTGGTACAGATGAAAACAAGAGGTGATATGCTAGACATGTTGCAAGTGTATTTACTTGTACTCGTTCATTTGAAATACTTGATAAGTGAACAACAAAGATAACAGACTGAGGAGTAGGTTTGCATCGCCACACTGGTAAAACCTGATCCCTCCACCCCTACCCCAAGTTTGGTCAGATTATAAAGATCTGATATCCAGAAGCTCTGGTACTTACTTCCTGGTCCTAGTCACCTGTTCCAAGTTATCAATCTGGAGTTCAAAGGTGATTATTCTCTGTCACAAGGTAAGGATAATTATCTTCTCACTTAAGAGAATACAGTTCAAGATGTCACTGGTCCATAAAAATGTAGCAGTTCCTATCTTTTATCCAATTAGTAGCTTAAGCAGTTGCATTGAAATAGACCACAATTCCTGCTTAATTAGCTACATGTAAAGTGCTATAATGACACCCTAATGAGTGGGAGGGAAATACTGAGGATCCTACTATCTTTGCCAAAGGCAGGTATATATAACAGAATTCACACATCTGCCTGGCATTAGCCACACACATAGGTATGTGCATACACAAACATACACATACATTCCATTTCAAGGTGTGAAGAATTTTTTAGCAGAAAATAAAAAACATCCCAATTCTAAGTACACTTAAAAAATTGCACAGGTCATTATATATTACTGCTTTTAAGCAGTAAAGGTTCACAGTAACCCTTCTGGATAGAGATACTTCACTAAAGAATCATCCGGGGACATGTGTAAATAGAGCTGGTCTGTCCCTGCTACAGGAGAAGGTAGACAAGAGATGAGATGGTGGAAACGCAGGAATGCTTCGATCCTACTCCAAAAAATGCTGCAAGAAACTCATTGTAAACTCAAACCCTATCTTAACAGCAACTTTGAGTGATTTCTGCTGTTGAGGCGTACTTTATTCTACTGAACGCTAAACATTTTAGAAAGCACTATACATGGGGGGAAAGCAACTTTTTAACTTTGCACCCGTTTAAAAATGTTCACTTAGTGGTTAGTGGTGATATTTTAGCAAATAATACAGAAATGTGAAGGATATTTGCATTCTCCAAGAACTGGGACAGATCTATGAAGGTATCAGCCAAGAAAACTTGTTGTTATTGGTAAATATAAAAATATAATTATAAGACTATAAGATAAAAATATAACAATAAATGTGCATTAAAAAGAACTTAAATGTGTAGAGAAAAGAGAAGGCACAGGGTCACTCTTAAAAATATATATGGTTTGCCTCAGATAAAGTTATCCCACTATTTACAAAATTAGGAATTTTGCAGTAAAATTATTTAGTTATCTAAGGTAAAAGCAAGTTATTGATAGGGACAGTTGTTAACTCAAACCAGTTTCATTATTACAGCATTATATATCTGTATTGTAGTGGTGCTTAAAAGATACAACCCATATTAGGTCACTGTCATAGGTGGCGAAAGGCTGGGGCGTGGGAGGAGAGTTCCCGCTGCTGCCCGCACCTCCGAGGCAAGCACAGGGGATATGTCCCCTCTGCCCCCCATATGTGCTGTGTGGGCTGGAGGCAGCTGTCACTTCAGGGTGCAGTCTGATCCCTGCTGCTTGTGTCCTGGCAGGCATGTAATGCCACATGCCTCCCACTGCGGGCAGGCAGCACAGCCAGTGCACAGGAGACATGTGGCATTGCACAGCTATCAGGGCATCAGCAATGGGGTGCAGAGAGGAGCCAACAGTGGCAGCCACTTCTGCCCTACACACAGATTGGAGGATTGTGCACAGCAGCGGGACCCACCCCCCGCCCCTGAATGAGCCACCCGGGCTCCAAACCTCCAAACCACCCATGACCCGCCCTAGCTCTGGGGCCCCATTCACCCCAGCCCCTGCCCCTGTCTCTGCCCCACTCCCTCCCTTTCCATGGGGACCTCAATCTGCCCCCCCATGCCACTTCCCCATGACAGACTTACTTGCTGGGGGGAGGGGTACATGCATGTGTGCATTTGCGCATGCACTCAGCCCCGCCAAATCATCCTTTCTTCCTCTGCCTATGGTCACTGTTCTACATACTGTATACAGTGGAACCTGAATACCTCACATGTAACAACCCTTCACCACCACCACCACCCCATCAAAATATGGCAATAGAAGGGCCATAGCAAGTAGCTGGGTGGATCTGTTGTGATGTTCCAATTATTTGCTGTAGCTTTTACTTCTCCAGTTAGAAGAAACACTATCCTTCAAAGGAAAAATCACAGAAAACAGCTAAGTGAGCAATCCTTAACCTGGAAACCTGCTGCAAATGAAGTGAGTTTGCATAACAGAGATATGAATGATCCAGGTTCTACTGTATACACAAAACAAGAGGTTGACCTTGCTGCGTAGGGCTAAAAATCTAAACAGATGAGACAAAGAGGGGGAGAAAGGAAGTATTATCATTCCTGTTTTCCTCACAGGAAAATGAAGCACACTTCAGTGCAGTGACATGGGAAGTTGTGGCAGGTACATTTATCTATTGCTTTTAATCAGAAGACTACCTTCCTGCTATACAATGGACCACAGCATGATATCTTATGCCTGGAGAAATAAAGGGTGCTTTCCAAGCTATTTTTCTAACTATGATGTGGTACAAACATTCAATAAAGTACTCTAACCTAAAGCACTTTTGTCTGATACCACATCCATCCGGGGTTAACTTGGAGTGGAATCCACCATTTTTAAAGCATTCAACGTCTCTTTGGTTATGATTTTAGAGTGCTTTCTAAATCCTTAATACCTGATAAGTAATGTTTCTGTAGGTTGTGATTTAACTTTTCAGAGCAGTCACCTTTCTCCCCAAGCACATAGCACACATGCTCCCTACATGGGAGAAAATTGTTTTACAATGATTTTGGCTGTGGCAAAATCCCTGACCAGAAACTGACACAAAAATTTGGAGCCAGATTTTATGCCTATTAAATGTTTACTTGGACTTACGTACCTGCATGTTATTTGATTCCATCTTGTTCAAGTTCCTGAAAAACCATCAATGTGTTTGCCTTTTTTCATACATCATCAACTTACCCTCACAAAAAGCAGGATGGGGGAGAGGTTCCACCAGGGTTGCCAACCATTCATAAATTTATGGACAGTTTGTAAAAAAACAAAGCAAAAAACACTCATCCATAAAGTCCATAAAAATTAGGCTGTCTATAAAAAAATAAGAACAGTGAGTTTGATTGAGGCCAAATATAAGTGTGGATAGATATAGCAGATTAGTGCTAGTTTGTGTCTGAGTAGAAGCACAGCTCAGTGATCTGGAGGGAGCTCTTTATCTGGGCTTTGTGGTCTATGAGAACCACTATAGCCTCCACCTTCCATGCCTCATGCTGGTCCTGCATCACATCACCTGCCTACAATGGCTGCTTGCCTGGAAAGCAGTCAAGGCAACAAGGCCCCAGGAAACATGAGGCACTGTGTGAGACAGGGAGGGGTTTGTGCTGTCAAGAGAGGGATGTGGGGCCAGAAGTGATGAGAGGTAGCAGATGGAGGTCTATACCAGGATGGGGAAATCAGGGACAACAGGGGTCAGGTTGTGAGGTGGGTTGCGGTGGAAACAACGCAATGAGGGGTGAGCTTGGAAGCGAGTAGTGAGTAGGGATCCCTATGGTGGGGCAGCATGGTGTAAAACCATTGCTGCTTTCACAGAAGTCTTTAATCTGGATGGGATCTTGTGCTAGATTTAAAACCTTGGTGTTACACCCCTAAATTTGAATCCTGCCCTTGTTACTGCCATGCAGGGCCTGGTGGATGGGTTACATTTATATTATATTAAACATACGTCAGTAAAAACATGTCCACAACAAAGTTTGGTTGCCAGTAAAAAGTTTGCAGACTCTGACCCATGAGCCCCCATGGCTCCGAGCTGGCCCAAGTAGTCCGCTGCCTAGCCAGCCACCGGCCACGTGCACCAGGGCTGGGCTGTGCTGTGCTCACTGACAGGACTCAGCATCCTCATCACTGAGCTGGCCCCACTGTGCAGCTGCCTCGGCCAGGGCTGAGCAAGCCTGGCCTGAGCCATGGGGGTGGGGCCATCCCCTGGGGCTACAGCTCAGTTACAACCACCCCCCCGCACCTCAGCTGGGATGGACCAGGCTGGGTAGTGCTTCACAGAGCCCCACCCCACCCTACACCAGACAAAACCCCCTCCCTGCCCTGCGGCAGTGGGGGAGAGGGGGGAGAGGGAAGAGCTCCTCTCTAGGGCCGGGCAGTGCTGTGTGCTGGGATTGCTCCTGGCTGTCAGGGAGCTGCTGGGGCAGACAGAGCTCTCCCCTCCTCCTCTTCCCCCACCACAGCGGTCTGGCCACACTCCCTCGCCCCCCACTCTCCAAACCCTGCAGGCCAAGGTTTGGGTTTAAACCCCTCCTCAGTCTTAATCAGGCCTGCTGGGGCCTGGCCATGCCCCCCTCTCCCCAGGTCAACTTCTCTGTGGAAAGGAGGGCTGCTCTAGTGCCCCCAGGCTTCTGGCCTGAGCCACTGCAGGCATGTGCATTTCCGAAATGAAAAGGAAACATTTATCCACTTGCAAACTGGTTCAATCTCTTCAGGTTAGACTAACCTGCAAAGATTGAATCAATCCAGGCTCAGGCTTTTTGAACGTCTGTCCCTAGCTCCAGTTACTGGGAAGGGAAGGAAATGCCAGAGTCCATTCTATGTCTTAGGGCCTGAATTAATTTTGTTCTGTCTTGAGACTCCAAAAAATTTCATTCAAAATCCGGGTGGGTCCTAGGGTTACCAACAATATATATATATATATATCTATATATAATATAATATTATTATAATATATATAGTGTTGGCAACCCTGGGACCCATCCAGTTTTTTAGTGAACCATTTTTTCGGGTCTCAAGAAGGATAGAATAGAATTCACTCAGTCCCTGTTAGGTAGATTAGACTCTGTCCCTTCCTCCTCAATGACTTGTAGTCACTTGCCAATATTCTGCAAAATAATTTGGAGGTGTGTTGCATATGATCAACAATTAATTGGTTTTGCTTTTATTGGTCTTCTTTCAATTCTTGTTCCAGCAGGTAGAAATATAATATGTTTATGAGAATTCAGTTCTGAAACTGTGGCATTAGAGAGGTCAAGTCTGAGTCCACAAAACTGGGTATGAATGCACAAAATCTCAGATGTTAGTAAAATCAGTAAGTTTTCACCGTTTTGCCAGAAGTGGGAGAAGCCATATACATTTCTATGACTTGTTACATCACAAGGCAAAGTAACAAACTCTACCACATGGACTCTACACCCCATGACAATGGTTAGAAAGGTGAAATAGATTAAATCAAAAAGGTTTAGATGGGTTTAAGTTCTCTTTAAATGTATGTGAGTGCATTTCCATTGTATATGAGCATGTCTTAATATGAGTGTATCTCCACTGATTTAATAAAGTTCCAATTGTTTACACCAGCAGAGATTTGCCCAAAGAAACTTTTTTCGTCACTAACTATGCTTTATACAATTCTACAAGACCAAAACCACCTGCATGTGCCTCGATTGATATGATACACAACTGTACCACCTCCTAATTCTCTAGAATATAAGAATTTATTAAAAGACAATCTCTGTTAGTAAGATAGTTTCAAAGCACCGATCATGATTTTAATTGTTACTGTTCAGTGATATCTGTCCCATTTTGACCAATGATAATATTTTAAACAACAATGTTGTCAACTGGCAACATATGAGATGGGAGAGGGAGGATACTTTTATGCAAATTTGCACAATTTACTGGGTATGACAGCTTACTGTGACACTGCCAGTATTAAATTTAAAAGAGCACCAACACTTTTTCCAGAATCAAAAAAGAGCCAAGACTGTAACATTTCTGCTACCTCAAAACTGTGCTTTTTTGTTAAAAAAATGAAGTCAAATGAGGTATGGCTATAGGAAATCTATAAGATGTATATACTTCATCTTTATATCTATAGCAAGCAGCAAGGCAGGAGTGAAGGGACAAGGAAGAAGCTACTTAATAAATTAGAGAGAGAAGCGTTAGGGCTCATGCTGTTGCCTTTATTTTCTAATATGGCTCTTCATGCAATGGTAAAATAAAGTGACTCTTTTCATGATTCTGTATTGTTGTCACATGCTACTTGTTGCTTCTAAATAGGGCAGTTGTTCTTGATAAATGTTATCATAAATAAAGCTTTCAGTTTCATTTCAAAGTGAAGACACTAATAGAACACCATCTAGTCTTTCTCACGCAGCTAACCCTAAGTGCAACCTCAGAAAGCCAAGATTCAGTACCCACCATCGAACTGAAGATTTTTATGTTTACTGGGGTTTTTTAATGGACTTCTCAGAGCATTAGTACATTATAACTAAGAAATCTCAAATCTCTAAATTTAAGTGGACAGAAGGGAATAGCTATTTTTTAAATAAAAGCAGTTGAACAGATTACATACACAAACTCAAGAATGCTTCCTTATAGCTTTATACCTTAAGGCTGTGGTGTCCAACTCAAATGAGTTGACCAGATCCAGACTGTGGGACATATTGTAGAACACGTCTGGACCATTTCTGAGGCCAGACAAGCCAACTCTGTACCCAGAGTTCACCCTGTACAAAGAGTTCATACAGGACTTCTTGACCCAGTTGCCAGAGCTGCTGTGCTGGTGCCAGCAGCCAAAGGGCACATCCAGAGGAGCATGCATATGCAGTTTGTGGCACCACAAACCCATCTGCAGTGCTGCAAACCACACATGCTGCACATGTGGGATGGGGTTTTTTGACACTGGGGTCTCTGGGTGTCAAAAAAACCCCACACCCACCAGAAAAAAGCAAAGTGTCTTATGTGGCAGCATCATGCACTGCCCAAACCCAGAGCCTAGGCAGGCTGAGCCACACTCTGGCTGCCAGCCAGGCTCCATGCACCTGGATCTCCACCACTGCAGCCCTGGGAGGTTCCTAGGAAGCCATGTAAAACTGCTGGGGCCCACCCAGGTGCTGGCCCCAGCGTCTCCTACCCCAGTCCAAGCAACTTGCCATGCACCACAGTGCGCATGCTGGGATATTCCCCAGGGGACAAATAGCAGCAGTACAAACATGTGCCACTGCTATTTGTGCGCAGGGAAACACACATTCCCCATTATGGGGATGCACCCAAAGAGCTCATACCACACCTAGTCAGCCCCCTTTGCCCCAGCTGCCAACTTCACTGTATCAACATAGCCAGCATCCACAAGCCATGATTTAACCACTCCTAGATTGCATGTAGCCTTCCATTTAAGGCATCAGCTTGTTCCCAATATTACCAAGATAGTCCCTCTTTGGAAGAGCAATCATTTGACTCACTTTCCCCCAAAAACCATGCCCTGCATAGCACAGCAGCCTGTCATGAAGTGAAGCCAGAAGACATTGTCATTTTGCCACTGACACATTGCAATAATTAATGCAGCAAAGGAATGCATATGTAGAAAAAATTAAATGTAAGTTCTGCTGTTCTAAGAACATACAACTGTTCCACATGGGTAAGATAATTCCCACCCAGCTATTTCTTCCCTACCCTTTTTTAAATAAACTCTGTACTGTTTTCCTCTCAAGAAAGTTCCCTTTCCTATATTTTTCAAGACACTGGCTGTCTACACAAGACACTGACTGTGCAGTCATTACTAAATGACAAGTACTTGTATAAAAAAATATGAAATGACTGAGCAGTAACCTGAGTTACTACACTGTAGCACTAACAAAAGGTTTTTTTTGTGATGCTACTGTGCAGTAGCCTAATATTACTGCACAGTAGTGTCACATCGCGGTTTTTCCCACGCGATGTTACTCTGCAGTAGTGTTAGGCTACTGTACAATCAGTGTCTCACATAAACTCAGCCACTTTGTCCCTATTTTCTTCCCAAATGTCACTATCAGAGCCGTCCCTGGGGAGGGGGCAAATCGGGGAAATCACCCCAGGCCCCGCACTTTGGGGGGCCCCACAGGGCCAGGCAGAGCGGCATGATGACTCCACACTGCCGCCCGCTTCATGTCCAGCCACTCGGCACCCCACCCCCCACTGCTGAATCTGCTGCCAGCTTCCTTGCATCTGGGGCAGGGCCCCGCACAGACTGATTTGCCCTGGGCCCTGCACCCTGCTTGGATCGTCTCTGGTCACTATGAATACTTTTTAATTGTTGGGAATTTTCAGTATGTAACAGAGATCAGAACACATTAATAGGATTAGTCGTTCATGTTAACCTTCTAAGCAACATGTGTGAATTGTTGTTATCCATGCTCAGCCCAGAAGATTCCCCCATTGCAAGCCTTCCAATTTGTCCCACAACTGGACAAATGCATAAAGGCAAAGCCAAAGGCATAAGTGCAGAGTGAAAGGCAGCTATATCTACGGATATTGTAAAATGCAATATTTGGCCCATTTGTAGCAGTAGGAATGGTATCCGAGCTTTCTTCCTTCAACCTTCTGCTTTTATTCAAGATGCATCTTCAGCGCTGCTGCAAATGTTGTAACTGACCTCTAAGCAAGTCTAAATGCTACGAATATAAAACAACTGACATTCCTAAAGGTGAACTAGGAGACATCTCGTCCAGATTCTACTGTGTATGCCATTCTTCCTTCTTCAGATTCAGATGTCAGTTCTGACAGCCTTCTTGATGAATGGGGTGGGTGCTGACAGCTGAAGACAAGGGACTAAGGCAGAAGGAGAAATCTTTGAGACTGATCAAGTCCTGTAATGTTGACTTTATGACTGTGATATACAACTGAATAAAATACAGTTTAACATGTACTCAGCAGCCTCCAAATACACATCATTTGGTGATTCCACTTTTGGAAAGCAAAAGGCTGCAGGGTCAAGAGTCAGGAGTATTGTTTAATAGTAACAATGTTATCATTAAAGGTTAAAATGGAAAAAATGGGTTTCTAGTGTTAATCAGTAGAAAATATGCCAAAGTTTAAGGGGAAAAGCTTCTGAGAATACAAAGTAGCAAAAAGAAGGAGGGTCTGATTTATTTCAAGTTTCATCCTAGCACTTGGAAGCTTTTCCCACACTGCCATGCCAATTTGTCTCATCTTTGAGATGTAGGAATTGGCTGTGTTACACTGCTAACTAATAATATACATGCATACGTATCTAATTTGCATGTCCAAATATGGTAAGCATGTACAAATCATGCAGCAGTTGCACATTCATTAGTGCACAAGCTAAATTTAGAAGAAAAAAAATTAAACCAATTATTCAGCCATTTGGGGCCAGACTTTTAAACAGTAATTCATCAAGTCTCCATTCAGTGTGATGGTCCTGACTAGATTTCCTTTTCATTTGACTATGCTATGACTCTAAATACCATGGCAGACATTTGACAGCTTGCTCAGCAGGGCTTGGGCTCTGCAGAGCTTGCACAGTGCTACCTATTGTTAATTGGGTTTCAAAATGCATTCTCCTGTAACCGGAGCTAAGATGTAACTATTAGACCTGTCATCCTGAAGTATGGTGAAATAAAGTATTTGCAATTTATTCATAACATCTTTGTAAGATTGATTGGTTAAGGCTTATAAAGTTTAAATATATTAAATAGAAAAAGTTATAAAGGCACTAAAGATTATTGCACCTGCCTGTTCAGCTATTCAGCTACAATATTTGCTGTATGTACTTCAAATACAAAAGTAAAGGGTCTGCATTGTAGCGGAATGCCGGGCTAGCGATTCTGGCACTGCTTGGGGAGCCGCAGGCTTTGCGGAGTGGGCGAGCGCGCGGCTTGCCGGGCGGGATTGGAGGTAGCTTTATGACCGTCTTCGAGGTTCGCCGAGTTGGCACAAGTAGATGACTTAGAGTAAGTTGTTAGTTTTCTATAATAAGTTTGTAGGATGTCTGTTTGTTCATGGGGTTCCGGAGTAAGCCCTTGCGTTCTAACCTGATGGGCTAGGTGCGGCTGCCAACTCCTTAAGTCCCAGAACTGGTCAACAGCTCATTGAGATAGGGTGTTCGTGGTAGAAGTTATTACAGAGTAAATATAAGGTAAAGTAAAAATTTGTTTTATTCACTCACCTGGCCTCACCCTCTTACGAATAAGAGGGAAGACCGGCTGGAACGAAGTTGCAGTAAATATAAGTATAGAAAGCGTAGATATGCTGTCTAAACTACGAAGAGAGGCAGTTAAGAGGTGGAGTCTCCGATGTTTTTTCAGTTACAGTATGCCGGATACAAAGGGGGTCTGTTGGCCCACAGGGTTCACTAGCGAGCCCTTGCTTTCCACCCCTTGCAGGATAGGTGCGGCTACTCACTAGTTAGTCCTAGGGCTGGTCAACAGCTCATGAACAGGATGATGGATACAAAATTGTAACATGGTGAATCGTTGTCGATTGTCGGATTTTCGAGGCCTTGGTTTTCGCTGGGATACACCAGGCGGGAAGGCTGAGGACTGGCTACAGGGTGATCAAGCCTGAAGGGTCGTCCAGTCGTTGTCTCTGCTACTTCTTGCCTCTATGCCTCTTTATAGATGTTGGTTGGACTGCCTCTGTGACACTAACTATGATATAAGCTAAGCATACAGAGATAGGATAGTTTTCTTTTACATAATAGTTACTAGGTAGATTTTCTATATAAGTTTCATTTCTGCAGGAATGACACTTATAGATAAGAAATGAAACTTACAAAATACGCATGTGCAGCTTAATACAAGCATGGGAAGATATAAAGCTTTCATTTTGCTTAGAAGCCAAAACTACGAAGTTACATAAATGTGAGAGTACTGCGCGGCAGTTATACAGAAATAAAATAAGACATTTACATGCATGATCAGGACACTTGGAAAAAACATTGTGTATTTTAGGGAGGCGACACTTTATATTTTGCTCTAATAAGGTATTTTATATCCAAGAATTCCAAAGCATTTCACAAACATAAATTAAGCCGCACTGTTATTCTAGTAAGGAGAAAAGAGAAAGAAGTAGGAGAATAAGTATGGGCAATAATAGTAGATGGTGACCTTTGATGATGGTGTCATAGTTTCATAGTTTCTAGGGTCGGAAGGGACCTGAATTGATCATCTAGTCCGACCCCCTGCCATGGCAGGAAAGAGTACTGGGGTCAAACGACCCCAGCAAGGTGTCATCAGTGACTGGTGGCATGCAATTAGTGCTGGCTGGAAACTGTCAAGATGAGAGCCCAGAACGTTGTACACATGGAGTATACTCCACAAGAACAAACATACACTCCTGTATAAAGCATGCACCTGTTCACAGGGCACAAGAAGGAACTAATAGAGGGATGGCATCCAGTAGACCAATAGTAGGAGTCCTTGCAGGAGGCTGCAATGGATTTTATCCAGATGTTTAAACTTAAATTTGATGTTGAACCAGTATAAGTTTAAAATCCAGTCCCATTACAGTAAATCAAAATCTGATAAAGTGTTTAACTATATATATATTTTTAATAATCATCTGAGATGGCTAGGTATAATTTGATTATAATTTTTGTGTACACAAGATCTTTTTTATTTTCTTAAAATATATTAGAAACCCCAAATTTACAAACCAGTGTTTTCAAAAAGTAGATCAAAAGTTGAGTTAAAAAGTTGTTTGATGTAGTTTTTCCTGTATTTTTCCAGTTAAAAAATAGCAAAACTTTCTTTACAGCCACTTGTAAAATAAAATTTTCAAAAAAAGTTATGAAATATAGTTAATAATTCAAGCATTTATAACTAGAACCATATTCAAGGTTTAGATAACATACTTGATCATAATAGCTACAGAATTATAAATATTTCCTCTAATAAACAAGGCAGAAAGCTGAAGGGACAGGACAGGGCAGTGTGGCACTGTAGAGACTAACTCATCCAGAAAAAAAAAGTGTAGTGAATAAGTAGTTTAAGGAACACAGCATCCTGAGGCTGAATCAGTTCAATCACTGCAGGTTAATCTAAGCTACATAGATTAAACGAATATGCAAGTGAACAGACATTCAGTTTTGATTCTGGAAATACAGCCACATGCCTGCACTGTCCCAGGCCAAAAGCCAGATGCACTAAATCATGCCTCCCTGCTTGGCTGAAGCAGACAGTTGGGCCAAAGCTAACCTATTCATCCTGCAAAGGAGGTGTAAGGCATCATGAAATGCTGGGGGTCTGGGAGTTAACTTGAATCTGAAGGGGATTTGGGACAGAAATTCAATAAACTGATTTAACAGAAATCAGTTAAGTCTGATACTACATCCATCCAGGTTTATCTTATACCAATTTTGGCCATTTGAAAATGTTTTTTGTTCACTGAAATTCTGTTGTGTTATAGATTTGAACCAGTTTCTGATCACTTATACCCGTTTGTGTGTAATTTTTGTCCCTAGCCATTGAGGTATAGATCAGGCCATTACTAAATTAATTATTTTCATAGAATCATAGAAATTAAGGGCTGGAAGGGACCTCAAATGATCAAGTCCAACCCCTCTGCTCTGGGCAGGAATACTGCTGAGATCAAAGGATCTCAGCAAGATGTTTTCCCGGTCTCCTCTTGAAGACTTCCAAGGTTGGGGGTTGGGGACAGCACCACCTCCTTGGGAAGTCCATTCCATATTCTGGTCACCCTTACCATAAAGAAGTTCTTCCTTACAACCAAACTGGAACCACCCTCTAACAGTTTATGGCCATTGCTCCTTGTCCTCCCTTGGAGCAGCCTAGTGAACAGTTATTCTTCCAATTTCCAATATTCACCCCTTACATACTTACAGACAGACAGCAAGTCTCCCCTCAGTCTTCTGTTCTCCAGGCTGAACAGTTCCAGATCCCTTAGTCAGTCCTCATAAGGTTTGTCCTCCAGGCCTTTAATCATTCTTGTAGCCCTTCTCTGGACCCTTTCAAGATTCTCCACATCTTTTTTGAAGTGCAGTGCCCAGAACGGGAAACAGCACTCCAGCTGGGGTCTCACCAGTGCTGAGGAGAAAGGAAGTATCACTTCTTTAGCCCTGCTTGGAATGCATCAGCTAATGCATCCCAGTACGCTATTAGCTCTGTTGACTACAGCATTGCACTGGTAGCTCATCTTCATACTGTGCTTAACCATAGCCCTGAGGTCCCTTTCAGCCATTGTTCTTTGAAGGACATCTCCCCCTAACCTATATTAATGCCTCTGGTTACTTCACCCCTGGTGAAGCACTCTGCATTTATCCTTACCGAACTGAATCCAGTTCCACTCCCACCACCTTTCCAGCTTGTCCAGGTCCACTTGGATCCACGTCCTATCCCTAGTGTGACCAGTTTTCCCCATGTCATCCAAAAACTTGGCCAGTGTGCTTTCCACATCCTCATTTATACTGTTGATAAAGATGCTGAACAGCACAGGGCCAGGAACCAAACCCTAAGGGACATCACTGGCCATCTCCTACCAAGACGATACAGACCCGTCCACTAACACTCTCTGGGTTCAACCCTTAGCCAGTTCCCAAACTACCTAACAATGGACTCTGACAGCACACAATCCCCCAGTTCTTTTATAAGAATGTCATGTGAGACCATATCAAAGGCCTTTTTAAAATCCAAGTATATTACATTTTAAGCAACTGTGCTTTCTTGAGATTGCACACTTACAATTTCATGAGTGATCTTCTGTTCACCAGTTCTTAGGGCCTGGCAGTTTGACATGGTATGTAGTTTCTAATAGTGTGTACTCCTCATCTCGCCTGCCACATCTTGTATATATGAAAAAAGGGAGGGTACTTGATCTAATTCACCATTACCCCTTGGTCATATGTTGTTCCTTGGAACTCCACCTCTCCTTTCACACCATCCTTGCACCAACCCAATGTTATATAGGTCTTATTCAGGTCTTCTGTCTTTGGAACACACAGTATTCTTATCCTTACAATTGGTTTATATTATGGCACAGTCAATAACCGACTTTTAACTCAGCCCTTGGGGCATAAATAAGTTACACCCAGCTGGGTTCAGCCCTCTAGTCAATTCTGTTGCATTTTTACTTTAGAAAAAAGTTGAAAAGGGCACCTTTATCTAAGGGTTCCAAGGGGGTAGCCCCTTTCATTGCAATTAACTCATTGTTCTTCATCTTCTCCCTTTAGCAGGGAAGCGAGGACCTCCCACCACTCCAGTTGCTGGCCATCAGACCACCGTCCCCCATTTGCTGGACTCAGGTAAGTAGTGAGACTCCTTTGAGTCTCTGTTTGGAGAAGCAGCCATCACTTCTCTCCTTCTACTCAAATGGGAGCCAGCTTCCCGGTCGCTGCACTCCCTTCTCTCTCAATCCCCATGCCCAGCTAGGATGGGGCATGTCTTTTTGACATGATCAGCTTCATGCTGGCCCAGCCAGAGCCAGCACAAGCTGATAAAGGGAGCTGTCATGTCAGGGATTCCCCAAACAATGCCACCAGCGTTTCTTCTGGTGAGTGACTGATCTTGGGGAAAGCTCGCTCCTTCTTTCCCCTCATTGAGGGAAGTTGGAGGCATCCTCAGAGACTTTGGGACCACATCAAGGGTTAGCAGGAAGTGACCCTCTATCACATATATCAACTGTGTCTTCCACATCTAAGCAGTTTGTTACTTGATCATAGACAGAAACGAAGTTGGTCAGAGATGATTTGCCCACAATGAAACCATGTTGACTATCCTTCAGCATCATGCCTTGTGCCAGTCTCTCACAAATGGATTTCTTGATATTTTTTCCAAAATTTTACCCAGTATCAAGGTCAAACTTTCAAGGCCTATAGTTTCCTGGATCCTCCCTTCTCCCCTTCTTAAAGACTGACATCATATTGGCCTTTTCCAGTCTTCCAGGACCTCTCCTGAGTACCACAGGTCTTCAAATACCTTCACCAACAGTCCTGCAATGACTTCAGCAAATTCCCTCAGCACTCTCAGGTGTAGTCCATCTGGTCCTGCTGACTCGAAGACATTCAGCTGTTTTAAGTGCTCCCTCACCAGTTTGACTCTGACCTTTGGTTGGCAATCACCCCCCCTTGCATCCATCCAGTATCCGACCAGATGGTTGACCACCATTTGTATGCAAGAACACTGAGGCAAAGTATTCATTAAATAATTCAGCTTTCTTCTGACTGTTATCAGCTGTCCTGTCTTATTCTGCAAGGGTCCCACATTTCCCTTGGTCTTCCTCCTGCTCCCTATATACCTAAAGGACTTCTTATTGTCCTTGATTTTAGTCACCAATTTGATCTCAGTCACCACCCTCACCTTCCTTATCCTCTCCCTACAAATACAGGCTATACTTGTGTATTCCTTCTTGGTGACTAGCCCTTGTTTCCACCATCTGTAAGCCTCCTTTTTCTTTTTTAAGCACTCCTTGATTCCTCTGGTAAGCCAAAAGGGCTTCCCAGACCCTTTACCACCTTTTCTGCATACAGAAATGGGCCTTTTCTGTGCTCTGAGGATGGCTTCTTTGAGGAATGACCACCCTTCTTGAACTCCCTTCTCCTCCAGTCCCTTTTCCCATAGGGTCTCTCCCATTGTTTTCTTAAGCTCTGTGACAGGCTACCTGGTAGTGATTTGGCCCAGGGGTTTTGAAAGGGTAAAAGATGATTGGAGGGCTTGGGATTCCCTTTCCTCATCAATCAGGCCCCAGAGACTCACTCTCCATGTCCCCTGATTGGCCCCTCGGGTCACCTGGAGAGGAATAAAAGGGGCAGCGCAGCTGACTCAGAGGAGACCTGCGAGGGACGATGAGGAAGGAATTTCAAAAAGCTGGCAAGAGCTGGGCCAGCAGGGTGGGAGCAGTTGCCCCAGAAGAGCCTAAAGGAGCAGAACCTGCAGGCAGCGCAGCACAGCCGGTGGAGAGGCTCCCTGCTGAGCTCCATGTTCCCCAGGAAGAGGCTGCAGCCTGCAGGAGAGGTTCCCTGCCTGGCTCCAGCAGAAAGCTGTACAGTGACCCAAGAGGCTCCCAGCTCCACTTCCAGTTTCTCCAGCAAGAGAGAGGGCAGCTTGATGTGAGGCAGGGGCTTCAAGAAGGTCAAAAACCCTAACAGCCTAGAACAGGCCCAGCAGTGGCTTCTGTGTGGTAGCACTTCTGCCTACTGTGTAGGACATCAGAGTTCAAGTCCTGGTTGGGGTGAGTGAAATGACAGGAGAGAAATTATTCTTGGAGTGGAGGGAGCCACTGTGTTTTCCCCCTCCAGGTACCTATGCCCTATATCTCTTATTATTTGTTGTTTTGTATTTTGTGCATTTTGTATTTTGTCAATCGGTATTGTTTATTGTGTTGTTTGCATTTTATATTTTGTTAAACCTGTCTTTGATTAACTAGATGAATGTGCCTACAAATGTGAATGCCTAACTTTTATTGAATCCCATCCCTTTGAGGTATTGTAGTGTCCCCTATACCACCTGGTTTATATATGTTATGTTCCCACCATGGTTTTTCTCATTAAAAGATGTATGTTTAAGTCTTCGTTGGTGACCTGACCCTGCTTGATAGGAAAGGAGGGTCCCTACACCTCCCACAGCGCTCGTGCAACTGCTCTGATCCCTTCAATTGGAGAGGGGGTACATCTTGGAGTACCACTCAGGTTACAACTCATTGAAGCCAGCCTTCCTAAAGTCAAGCACCTCTGCTCTACTGGCTGATTTCCCTACCCTACATCGGATAGTGAATTTTATCATATCATGATCACTATCTCCCAGATGACCCTCAATCTCCCACCCCCTTTGGCTAGAACCAAATACAACAAAGCCTACCCCCTGGTTGACCCATTCACCTCCTATACTAAATAAAGGTCTTCCACACAGGTTAAAAGCCTATGTGACTAGTCAGATCAGGCCGAGTGCTCCTCCCAGCAGAGGTCAGGGTAATTGGGGTCATCCATGACAACCATGTCCTTTGAACATGTGGGCTCAATCAGTTCCCCAATTTAAAAATAGCGAGTTTGGAGTGATGATTTCTGTTCATTGTTATTCTGTAGATAGACAGACAGCTCATGAAGTTGTCTCCAGCTGAGGTCTGAGCTCACTGAAAGTTATAGGTTTTCAGTATTTTGCAGAATCAGGCCCCAAGCATTTTGATTTTCAGCATCATTTAATCAAGGTTCCCTGAAGCCAGTGAATGGGCAAGAGGCGGTATCTATTTAGGCCTGTATTCCTGTAGCGTACATACAATACATTAGCTTTACTATTTTTTACTTTTTAAGACTTTCTAGGTAATTGTTATAGCAAGGTACATGTTCTAATAGGCAATTCTGCTGGGAGCCAAACTGTGTAGCTTTATGTCACAGTTAGTCAATTTATTATATAATACACAGAAAGAAAGTGAAAAGCAAAGTCAATGACCTGTGTATTTACTGTTTTTCATTTTCAGTGAGGAAGAAGAGGAGATGGCTAACAGCATTTGAGGACAATGACTGAATTCTGACCCTAGATACTCTGGGCAAAATCCACTGTACTTACAGCTCCCTACAATGTGAACGCCAGTAATTCCCACAAAGTATATTTAATTTGGTCACACAGCCCACTGACCTTGTTACTAGTGAGAAAAACAACAGTATTGTCAGTCATGCTTCAGGCAACTAGAACAGTTAATACATTCCCAAGCCCTCAATCCAACCCCATCATACACCCGTGATCACAGACATGTATCAACTTGACTCAAAACAGTGCTGTTAAAAGTTCATGAATCAGTTTTAAATATGCATGAGTGTGGCTGTGCAGCTGTGCACATGTATGTGTTTATCGTAGAATCACAGAAAATGAGGGTTGGAAGGGACTTCAAGACGTCACCTAGTCCAACCCCCTGCTCAAAGCAGAACCATCCCCAACTAAATCATCCCAGCCAAGGTTTTGTCCACCTGGGGCTTAAAAACCTCTAAGGATGGAGATTCCACAACCTTGCTGGATAGCCTGTCCCAGTACCCTCATGAGAAAGTTTTTCCTAATATTTAACCTCAACTATGTGCATATGTATGTGTGTGTAGCCAGGGTTTTAGAAGATGTCTTATGAAACTTTAAATATGGAAATATATATTCCTTTATCCCCCCTCCAAAATGCTTCCCAAATACTTACTTTGTAACCAAGACACTGAAAAAAACAAATAGTGTTTATTTTTACTGCCATTTTCCTCCTGCCAATCAGATTTTCTTAGCTTCACCCTATTCTTTTCAGTATCTAGACTCAAACAAAAACAAATGATAATTATTGGACTGACTTTGGTTGGAGAAATAAAATAAAACAGCCGCCTCAAAACCTCAAAAGCAAACAACGAAACAGACACAACATTTAAATTTAATCCTCAGAATGCTCGTAATTTTGAGACTGTCAGACTAGTTACTGCTTATGAGGATGGGTATGAAAGCACACATACACACACCTGCATGCACACACATGCACTCAAACACACAGAAATCCTACCCAAGTAAGTAAATAGGCTTTTCTGGCTAAAGGATCTGTGATTAAACGAACAAAAGGCCTTGGGAGGTTACCCGTTATACCTTTTGTATCATCTTCGTTTATGTAAAGGGAAAGCACCTGGCCCTGGCAGATGGTAGAAATTAAGAAACCTCTACCACAAATGAAGGGTGCTCACCCATACAATGGCCACTGGTCCATCTGAATCCTTCCCAACCATCCCTCTCTAATCGTGCTTGTTCCATGGCAGGAAGACCTGTCCCAAGTTGCAGGGGATGATGCATGTCTGAGTATATACATGAGTCCTCCTGTCTTTGTGCATGTGTATATGAAGTTTCAGTCCCCAAAGAAGAAATTATTGTTTTCCAAGGTAGTCAGATTTTGTATCAAACTAAGAAAGGTGAATATTGGAGTAAAGGAAAGAAGACCATCCAAGGAGGTCCACTCTCATGCAAAACGCCTATGTTAATAGGAGGTAGAAAATAGAACATCCATAAAAGCAAGGAAAGAAGGGCAATTTACATGGAATATGTTTAGACCCTGCCAGTTGCATATCCCCAGGGGCTAGAAGGATCAATGGGAAAATCTTTCTGTCATGCCATTCTAGGAAAAAAGGGAAACATTAGCTCTGTCAGCTGAATAGCTACACCATGGGTAAACAACCCCTGGCCTGCAGGTCAGATCCAGCCTGCTGCCCCATCCAGTCTGCAGGGTTCCCCACAGGTCCAGACATTTGGTGGTGGGAGAGCAGTGGGACTGCTCCCCTACTGCCCAATTTTGGGATCCAAGGCAAATCCAGGTCCTCTGAGCTGGATCAAGCACCCAACCCAGAGTGCAAGGGCAGGCAGGGACAGTGACAGGCCTCAGGAACCAATCCTAGTACATAGGTTAGGAGGGGGCAGCACCAGAATCCCAGGATCCAGTCCCAGTGTGCAGAGGTGGGGGGGCAGTTCCAGGCCCCTAGGAACCAATCCCAGTGCACAGATGTGGAAGGGAGTGGCACCTGACCCCAGAACCCTACCCTGGCATTCTGCTGTGGGAGGGGGCAGTGCCAGGACCCAGGGCTTTGTGTGCAGGAATTGATCCAGCCTGCAGACCAGCCCACCACACTTACCTGGCTTGCAGTACCAAAAGCTTGAGCACCACTGATCTACACTACAGTTTTGCTGCAGCACAGTTTTGTGCAGTGTTTGATGTTGTTTCACTATTCCATCTTGATAATAATGTCTGTCAATATTTTTATATAAGACAGAAGAATTTATGAAAGTCTGGAGATTCCAGAAATTCTGAAGAATGTTTATGAAATTATGAAATTATGAAAAGTTTTTGAAATTTCATGAAAATAAATTACGAAAGTCTCAAAACTGTAAGTCACCCTGACCTGATATGTAGTAGGCCCTGATCAAGACTCATGTTTAACAATAAGATGTGGGACTTTCTAAGAGGGACTGGAGACTTCCCTGGATATAGGGTTCTGTCCAGAGATTCTGGCCCCTGTATAGAGATGATTCCATGTGGCTGGATCTGGTAGCAGCATAGCTAATTCTGAGAAATACACTTGACAGCAGGTAAGCTGTGAAGCTGATTTTATAGAGCCTGATCTCGCAACATCAGGCACATGCAAGACCTGATAGAGCAGACTTCACTGAACTGCACTGGGCCAGGCTGAAGATACATGAATCATGGTGTCGCAGGGGGACAGCACAATATGGCCCCAAAGGGGAAAGAGGGTGTCCCGGGACCCAAAATAGGGCGGGGGAAAGAGAGAAGGAATGAAAGAAAACAACGAGTTCCTTACCTACGATGCGGGAATGGCAGAAGCGGCGGTGGGACCCATGTGGCTGATTAGCCGCGTCTTTTTAAAACTGCAGCCAGCTGCGATCAATTATGATCAGAGCCAGCGCGGGACGATAAAAGACACCCCGAGGGAAGAAGCCGGAGAGGAGAGCTGGAGACCAGCCGGGAGGGAAGCCAAGCCTGGCTCCTTGTCCAGAGGCAAGGGAGAGGCCAGCAGCCGTCTGCGAAGCGGGAACACATCTCCCAGCTGCAGGATGGAGAGCATCGAGGGGAAAGCGGTGGATGCCCAGGTTTGCAGTGGCGGAGCCGGGCACAAGGGTCCGGGGATAGAGTCCGGGGCTGAGAGGAGCCCTGAAGAGAGGAGAACGAAGGAAGACCCGGCAGGTCAGGTGAGAGCGGCACAGGTCAGGAGGTCACCCTAGAGCCCATCCCAGCAGGCAGCCTCCACTCCAGCAGCGGGAGGGACTGCGGAGTCCAGGATTCAGCCAGGTGGGCCCACTCGGCAAGAGACCGAGCGAAGAGGGGAACCAGAGAGTCAAGGAGCAGTCCTGAGGGATTGTTAAGAAAACACAGCACCCAGCCAGAGGGGTGCTGCAGAGGGAATTAAGCAAGGAGAGGCTTCTCTCTGGACAGGGAGTCCAGACTTTAATTTTGTAAGCCTGAGAGACTTGCGGGCACTGTTTCATTTTGGGAGTTTTGGGTGGAGTAGCCTACGGCCAGAGGCCCAGGAGGGGAACCGCAGAAAGATTCCCAACCCACAGAGTCTAGAGTTGAGCCAGACTGACAGAGTCGCCACCAACTGTCTCTGGGCACCACAAGGAGAGGGACAGGTCTCGGGAATCGTAAGCAACTCGGCATGGCTGGGTCTTAGGGCAAGGAGTAGGGGAGGGCGGAGCCTCGCAGAAGACCAGCGCCCCTGAGAGTCCCAACCCCGGATAACGTAGTAGCTGGCCTCTCCACTGAACGTTCCAGCAAAGACGTGGCGGGCGAGATAGGGGTCAGAAACTACCGCTAAGATCACATCCGGAATAGACCATTCCAGGGACAAAGCAGCCAGCAGGCCCATACGCCAAAGGCCGAGCAGCGCGAGACCTCATGTTTGAGGCCCGCCAGTTGCACATGGCTTGTACTTAAATATCATTAAGTTCAATAACAACAAGTGCAAAGTCCTGCACTTAGGATAGAACAATCCCATGCACTGGTACAGGCTGGGGACTGACTGGCTAAGTAGCAACTTTGCAGAAAATGACTTGGGGGTTACAGATGACAATAAGCTGAATATGAGCCAATAGTGCGCCCTTGTTGAGAAAAAGACTAATGTTATACTGAGCTGCATTAGTGGGAGTTTTGCAATCAGATCGAAGGAAGTGATTATTCCCATCTACTCATCACTGGTGAGACTATACCTGTGTCCAGTTCTGAGCCCCCCCACTCCAGAAAGGATGTGGACAAATTGGAAAGAGTCCAGTGAAGGGCAACAAAAATAGTTAGGTTGCTGGGGCACCTGACTTGTGAGAGGAGGCTGAGGGAACTGGACTTATTTAGTCTCTAGAAAAGAAGACTGTGGGGAGATTTAATAGCAGCCTTCAACTACCTGAAGCAGGGTTCCAAAGAGGGTGCGGTTCCCAATCTGTGGTATGGGTACCACCAGTGGCACTCAGACAACCTGTTAGTGGTACACATTAACAGATTTATTATAATTATTTTATATGACAAAAATTTGCTGGTGGTACTTAAGGTTGTATTGTTTTAAATGGCTGGTGCGCAATCTGTCAGAGTTTGGGTACTGCTGAGCTAAACTGTTCTCCCTGGTGGCAGATGACAACAAGGAGGAATAGTCTCAAGTTGCAGCCAGGGAAATTTAGGTTAGATATTAGTAAGTTAGTAAAGCACTGGGACAGGATACCCAGAGAGACTTAGGGATCTCCATCCTTAGACGTTCTTAAGACCCAGCTAGACAAAGCCTTGGCTAGGATGATATAGTTGGGGATGGTCCTAGTTTGAGCAGAGGGTTGGACTAGGTGACTTCCTAAGAATTCCTTCCAACACTAATTTTCTATGATTCTATGATAGTTCAAGTGAATTTCAGATTATCTTGTACCTATAGACCTGGATTCTAACAACAGGTTATCCGGTACTTGGCCTGTGAGGTCAGCTGTATCCTTTGTACATTGTATGTGTTTTATTAATTGTGCTGTTTTGTGTAAATCAATACTTAATACCAGCGTAGGGGGTGCATCAATACTTAATGTGATGTGTAGGGGGTGCATACAGGTGCACGTGCACCCCCTGAGCCTGGCAGTGCAACCCCTACAAAGTGCGCCCCCTCCAGTACAAGATATATCAGGCTAATTATTGTTTGGGGTATAGCATGTGAAAAACAATTGTGAAAAAACATATATACTTGACAAAGTAAATCCATAGTGATCATTCCATAGGTCAATGTTTAACTTGTCTATATTTCTTACTGATGCAATGTGTAGCTCATGCAGCCCCCTTTATCCAGGATTCTTATGCTGACTATCATACACCCTACCAGAATGGTGCACTACAACAAGTATTAGCATAATATCACATAAAACAATAAGACATAACACATTACTAAAGTCATGAACAACAATATACTTCATGTCAGAGGACGCCCCCAGTGGCAAATCTAACAGCAAACAGTTAGTCCGGCTATTTGAAGTAGTTTATACAACTCATACAGAACAATTTATTTAAGGTTTGAATCAATGGTTAATTCATGACAGGTTTCTCCACTAATTTATCTTAATTATTTTTCCATATACCTTTCCATTAGAATGGTGGTTAAAATATTGAACAAGTATGAACCAGAAGAGAAGGGGAAATTAAAAAAATTCTGGCAACCCTAATCTCCCCTGCCTTCAAAATATCACTATTAAAGAAAAAAGGCACAGGGATGCCAAGAAATACGTTCCTCTCAGAGAACACAATTCCAAGATGACTTCTATATCATTTTTATTCAGCACACAAGAGTGAAAACATTTTGGATTTCCTTCAACTCTGCTGAGGCCAATCCAGATGTTTAGCACAAACACTTTTTGTTTTCTGTTCACTCATCACCCATCATCCTCTGGGTTCAGCTTCTCTCCTTACACAGCCATTAACTCCAGTACAAGAGAAAATGCCCAAAGCTACCAAATGAGAACAGGCACAGATATTCTCACTGTGCACAAGCATAAATGATTAGGTGAGGTACAACACTGTAGAGAATCAGCACACTGGATACCAACATGTGCTTTGTTTGCCTCGATGATGATAACGCTGATGACTGGTAAAAGAAAAAATAGTTTGATTTTTTTTTATTAGGAGTAGGAGTTTGATATTATTGCTATATTATATCCCACTATATCATTATATTTAAGTAAGAGCTGGAAACCACCAGGGTTACTTTTGACTCATCTATAAGCAAGCACAGCTAGGTGGGAGAACACCTGCACTAGTATGATGAAAATGTTCCCTACATTACCAGTTCCAAGTGCATGTGTCAGCAGTTGGGGATCCATGATTAATTAGCACTTAACACTAGAAGAAAGCATCCCAGGAAAGTTAAAGAGGGAAGCTCTTGAATAGCAAAATGAATTAGAGTATCATTTACAAAAACTTATTCCCAAATGAAAGATAAAGTTACAGTAGATATCTGGCTTCTTCAAAGAATTTCCCCTTGAAAACTATTCTTTTGACTATTTCATATTATCCTACTATTCCAGAACACCACTAGCTTCTTCCCTTACACTACAGCTATTGAAAAAATGATATAAGAAGTTTTAATTTCTATTAACCTTGCAATAATAATCACTGGGTATGAAAAGGAACAGGCAGCATAATCATTATTCTAATCAACAGAACACTCGGTGTTGGATGAGATTTTGAATGGGATCAAAATGGTTATTTCTAAAACGCATAAAATGGCTTGGGATGGATACTGCCCCTGATAATCCACAGAAGCAAGACATTTATTGCCACATTAAAGACAAGTACAGATAAAAATGTTCAGTGAAAGAAAAAGTGGTAGAAAGACAAAGCAAAAGAGATTCAAAAGTTCAAAGACAACCATGACATGTAGTTTCTTCAGTGCAACCAAAACTATCTATGGTCCAAGTACAAAAGGAGCTATTCTTCTGAGGTCCAAAGACAGAAAAATACCCTTTAAAGACATCTCCACCATCAATGCATGGTGGAAGGAGACTCTTGAACCAAAATTCTAATGTCAAAAACCTCTGAAGCCGCAAACCCCATTCAGGACTACTTTGAAGATCCACCAACTTGCTAAGAGACCTTGAAAGCCAGTAAACAGATGAAAAACATTAATGCTTGTGGTCCTGATGATATACCAGCTCAAATTTATAAGCACGGTGGAAAAAGCTCTCACCAACTATACATTATCACATGGACAGTAATCTCTTTAATATCAACTAGTTACATTCCAAATCCATGACGCCCAACATCCACATTGTGGATCTTCAACATGTAGATGATTATGTTGTATGTGCCCACGCAATTCAAGAGCTCCCAGTTACTCTTGATTGCTTCTGCAAAGCATATGACATGCTTGGACTCACTGTCAACATCACGAAAACCAGCGTTCTTCACCAACCCATCCCAAAACAACTAGCTGCTCCTCCACATATTATAATTAGAAGGCAGTCTTCTTATCTACCAGGTTGTTGCCAGTCTTACCCTGGGTGTGAAACCTGGGCAACACAACAGATACACCTGAAAGCTTTGGAATGTTACTATCAGTGATGTCTTCAGTCAATCTCGTGTATCAATTGGAAAGACAGAAAAATAAATGCCAGTGTTCTGGGTCAAGCAACCAACACCAGCATTGAAGCCATATTTATACAGCACCAGCCCAGTTGGACAGAACATGTCAAAAGGATGCCTAACAACTGGATCCCCAAACTGGTCCCATACTCCCAACTCAGCCATGGGCTCTGCTCTAGTGGTAAGCACAAGAGATTCAAGAGCACCTTGAAGATCAAGCTGAAGAAATACAATATCGTCAGAACCTGAGAGATTCAAATACTGAATCATCCCCAATGGTGCTGTGATCTACAATAAGGCTTTGATCATTTCGAGCAAACTCACCTCACTATTGAGGTGGATAGACAAGAAAGACAAAGGAAAAGGGCCGTGACCCAGTTTCACCAGGGTCTACTCCTTCTTCCCAAAAAACATTTGCCATAGCTGCAGTTGAACAGATGGATCTTGGATCAGCCTCCTTAATCATCTATGGAATCACTGATGACTTCCCAACTGTCATCTTCGAATTGAGGGAATGCTAATGATGACAGTACTCATCATAGAATCATAGAAAAATAGGGCTGGAAGGGAACTCCAGAGATTATTTAGTCCCACCCTATCCCAGACGCATGATCATCCCTATCCGAACCATCCTATAAAAATCCCTTGTCTATTAGCAAAGATATACAGTCACCCCTGACACAACCACAAGGCATAACAACCACAAACCACAGGCAGACAAAAAACCCTAATCAGCCACAGATAAAGCCAGGTGACCATGATGGAAAACATCCGCCTGCTGCACTTGTTAAAATAAGTGCCTTTTCTAGATGCTGAGCATGCCTATTTCTGTCAACCTCTCCTAGTATGACTTGCCTTCCAAGCCCTTTATCATTTTTGTCACCCACCTCTGGACCCTCACTAATTTTGTCCAACGTAGAACCCAAAACTACACAGAATACTCTAAATGAGGCCTAACCAGTTCTGAGTAAAGAGGCACTACCACCTCCCATGTCTTGTATCTAATGCTTCTATAGATGCATCCAAAACCAAATTCACCTTTTGTGCAGCTGCATCACACTGCAGATTCATATTGAATCTGTGATAGACCAAGAATCCCAGTTTCTTCCCATAGTGCTGCCATCCAGCCCGGTGTCACTGATTTTATATTTGTATGTTTGCTTATTCCTCTCGAGCTGTAACACCTTGCAATTGTCAGCATCCTATTAGCTTTAGCCCAGCTTTTCAACCTGTCAAAATCCTTCTGAATTGTTCTCATGGGCTAGGGACAGAAGTTACACATAAACAGGTTTAAGTGATCAGAAACTGATTGAAACCTGTAACAGAACAGAAGCTCAGTGCACATAAACCAGTTTCAAAATGGCTGAAACTGGTTTAAGATAAACCTGGTTGAATGTAGTATCAGACTTAACTGATTTTGGTCAAACTAGTTTATGAAATATCTGTCCGAGACCCCTTCCTGGTTCAAGTTAAATCACAGTCTCCCGGCATCCCAGATTGCTGGGCAGGGCTGGGCTGTGCTATCTGGTCCAGACAGCAGGGCTGGCCACACCCATAGCTGAAGCAGTGAGGGCTGGCTGACAAGTGGGTTGGAGGAGGGCTAGCCTGGCTGGGGATGCAGCCTAGTCTACATGGAGGGGGCTGCCCCCCTCCAAAACCCCCCAAGCTGCGGTCTGGGGCCAGGGAGGGGAGTTAAACAACCCCTTCCCCTGCTCAAATTTACTGCTGGCTGCAACTGTAGACTACAAATCCCAGAGACACCTGGAAGCAGGAAAAGGAAGTGATGAGCAACCCTGCAGAGTCCTGCTGCTGTAATTCTGGACTGCAAATCCCAGAGAGCTCAGGGACAGCAGAAAGAGGAAATGAACACACAGCCAGAGAGCCTGCTTTAGCGACCCCTGGCTTCTGGCCTGGGCCAGTGCAGGCACGTGGCTGCATTTCCTGAATCAAAGGTAAATGTGTGTTCACTTCTGTTTCAGTTTAATCTGTGCAGTTTAGAATAGCCTGCAAAAACTAAACCAATTCAGCTTCAGGTTTTTTGACTGTCTGGTATTTAGCCATGTTCTTCAATATGTTCATAATCCTTCCAAGTTTTGTCTTGTCTGCAAACTTGCTCAAGAAGCTCTTAATTCCAGCATCCAAATCATTAATAAATATGTTGAACAGCACTAGGCTCAGGACAGACCCTTGAGAGATTCCGCTTGAAACCTCCTGCCATTCTGACATGGATCCATTAATAATAACCCTTTGCTTGCTTCTATAGAGCCAATAGTCTACCCACCCTAAAGAGTTTTGTCTAGCCCACATTTCTCCAGTTTATTTATGGAAAGGAAACGTAGGACCCTGTCAAAAGCCTTACTGAAGTCCAGATAAACTATATACACAGCATTGCCTTCCTTCATCCAAGTACTTATTTTGTCAAAGAAGGGAATCACGTTTGTTTGACATTATATGTTCTTAGTAAATCCATGCTTGGCTGCTCACAAACAGCTTTTTCTCTTCCATCTTATTGCAAATGGATTTCCTTTGCATATGCTGTAGTAACTTTCCAGGGAGGCTAAATGGTCTGTAGTTCCCTAGAGCATCCTTTATTTACTTTTTTTAAGGAGAGGCACTACACTGGCCCTTTTCCAGTCCTATGGTATCTCATCTGTCTCCCACAACTTCATAAATATTATTGCCAAGGGCTCAGAAATCTCTTCTGCCACTTCCTTCAGTACCCTCGGATGAAGTTCATCAGGCCCTGATGACCTGAATTCATTCAGACCCTTCAAAGGCTCTCTGACTGTTTCTTTTGTTATCTCATCCCTCAGCTTTCCCCCTTCCTTATCCAAATAACCTGTACGAGGTGTCTGGTTTCACCTTAACTTTTTTTTGAAGACAGAGGTAAAGTAGCGGTCTTGTTTTTGTCTTCTGTTAAGAGTTCACCCTGAGAATTTAAGAGTAGGCCCAAAATTTCCTTCAGCTTTCTTTTCTGGCCAAAATACTTATAGAACTTCTTCTTGTTGTCTTTAACTTCCAGTGCCATATGAAGCTCTTTCTTTGCTTTCCTGATTTTGTCCCTGTATGTTCTTACTATTTTTGGCATGCTTCTTTGGTGGCATGCTTCATTTTTCCATTATCTGCATGCTTTCCTTTTACATTTGAAGCATCCTAGAAGCTTCTGGTGCAGTTACATTGGTATCATCATTCTTTTGCTTCCATCATATCGCATCGGTTTCTTGTTGGGCTTCTAATATTATGCCCCTTAGAAGCTTGCAGCATTTCCTGGAGTCTTTATTCTTAAGTTTGTCTTCCCATGGCACCACGCCTATTAATTCATTAAGTCAGTTGAAATCCACTACTTTGAAATCTAGCATCCTAGTTCTACTGATCTCAGGTTTTCCACATTTCTGGATCTGGCATTTTGTCATATCATGATTGTTTCCTCTCAAATTTTCCATCACCTTCACAGACTCCATCAGTTCTTCCCCATTTGACAGGACAAGATCCAAGAGAGATGATCTCCTTATCCAGGGGTCAGCAACCCCTGGCACGCATGCCATTAGTGGCACGTAGAGATAGTTTTCCCGGCATGCTGGGAGGCACACAAACAAATTGTTTTGATTCTTTGGGGTTATTTTAAGTTGCTGCTCTGGGCTGTGCAGCCACAAGTCCCAGTGCTGCAGCAGGCACTGGGGCAGAGCCAGAAGAACACAGGCAGGGACACTGTCTTTGTTCTACTACCCTCACCCCTTGCTCCCAGGCTGCGCCCTCCAGCTAGTCTGGCCCCTGGAGGAAGCTGCCCAGGCAGGCAGACATCCTGTCCCACTCGGGGCAACACTGAGGTGCCGAGTGCTAGGGCCGGATGGTCAGGACGGGTTCTGGGCAGTGTGGGGAGAGGTGCCACGGGCAAGCCAGCCCAGTCAGGCCCTTAGGAAGGTGGGGTCTGGGAGGGAAGTGGGGGCTGCCCCAGGGCTCTGTGGGCTTGAGCTATGGTGTGCTTGAGGCGGGCTTGAGGTGGAGGTGCCCAGTGGCACCCATGATGGGGTATGGCCCGGCCTGCGCAGCTCCTCAGGGATGGGCCGCAGCCACACTGCACACATGGGCATGCTGCCTGGCTGAGGCAGGATGCCAGGCTCAAGGGTCTTCCCTCTCCAGATCAACCTCCCTGCACAGTGGGCACAGGCAGGGCAGAGCTGTCCCCGGTGCAGGGGCCTGGCTGTGGGAGCCCCCTGGAGCCTGGGAATAGCCACCCCAGCTGCTTCAGTTTGCCCAGTTTCCAGCCTTGCCCACCTGCAGCTCCCCTCAAGGGGCCAGGGCTGGGGCAGGCACTGCACAGAGCAGCTCCACTACAGGCTCCCAGCTGGCTCGGCCCTGAGCACTGGCTGCAGCAGCTGTTCCCAGAGCCCAGGGAACAGCCTGCAACTGCAGCACCCACTTCCACTGTACACAGCTGGCACAGAGACCAAGCAGGGAGCTCCCTGAGCCTGGCGTCCTGCCCCAACCAGGCAACATCCCTTCATGGGCAGGGTGCACTCCATTCCCCGCAGAGCTGCACAGGCCAGCTGGGCCCCACCTTCAGTGTTGCTGGGGCCCCCGCTGTGACCCATGTAGCAGAGCCCCGGGGCAGCCCCTGGTCCCTGCATGACCCCAGCTCTCCTCCAGCTGCAGCCTTCCCAAGGACCTAACCAGGCCAGCCTGACCACAGTGACTCCCCCAGTCCCTGCTGCTCCCTGCTTCTCTCTCCCTCTCTTCCCCCTCATCACAACATGCTTAACAGGAAAAAAAAAATTCACAAGTACAAGGGAGTTCATGAAGTTTTATTTATTGTCATTAGGTTTTAAATTTTTAGAAAGCCTGATATTTACTGTAAAAAAAATAAAGCAACATTAATGATTATTAATTGTATTAAATATGCAGTGCATCCTGCCATGTACCCCCTCCACCCCAGTTTTGTTTTTGTGGTGTGCCAGCACTCTGGCACCTTACATGGTAGACATTGTGGTTTTTTCGGCACTCCAGCCAAAAAATGTTGCCTACTCCTGTCCTAGTCTAACTAACCTTGTCTCCTTCTATGATCAAGTAATGAACCAATTAGATGTCGAAGATGCAGCTGATGTCATGTGCTTAGATTTTAAAAAAGCCTTCAATATGGTCTTACATGATGCTCTTATAAAAGAACTGGGGGATTGTCAGCTGGCAGAGTCCACAGTCAGGTGGATTGGGAACTGGCTAAGGGGTCAAATCCAGAAAGTGTTAGTGGATGGGTCTGTATCATCTTGGTGGGAGGTGGCCAGTGGTGTCTCTCAGGGTTCAGTTCTTGGCCCTGTGCTGTTCAGCATCTTTATCAACAATTTAGGTGAGAATGTGGAAAGCACACTGGCCAAGTTTGTGGATGATATGGGGAAAAGCAGTCACACTAGGAGGTAGGATGTGGATCCAAGCAGATCTGGACAAGCTGGAAAGATGGGTGGAGTGGAACTGGATGCAATTCAGTAAGGATAAATGCAGAGTGCTTCACCTGGGGTGAAGTAACCAGAGGCATTAATATAGGTTAGGGGGAGATGTCCTACAAAGAACAATGGCTGAAAGGGACCTTGGGGTTATGGTTCATCACAGGATGCACATGAGCTACCAGTGCAATGATGTAGTCAACAGAGCTAATAGCATACTGGGATGCATTAGCTGATGTGTCCCAAGCAGGGCTAAGGAAATTATGTTGCCTCTCTACTTGGTTCTGGTGAGACCCCAGCTGGAGTACTGTGTCCATTTCTGGGCACTGCACTTCAAAAAAGATGTGGAGAATCTTGAAAGGGTCCAGAGAAGGGCTACAAGAATGATTAAAGGCCTGGAGGACAAACCTTATGAGGACTGACTAAGGGATCTGGAACTGTTCAGCCTGGAGAACAGAAGACTGAGGGGAGACTTG
>NW_017728943.1:128173532-128176368 GCF_001723895.1 Crocodylus porosus
AGCTCTCCTCCAGCTGCAGCCTTCCCAAGGACCTAACCAGGCCAGCCTGACCACAGTGACTCCCCCAGTCCCTGCTGCTCCCTGCTTCTCTCTCCCTCTCTTCCCCCTCATCACAACATGCTTAACAGGAAAAAAAAAATTCACAAGTACAAGGGAGTTCATGAAGTTTTATTTATTGTCATTAGGTTTTAAATTTTTAGAAAGCCTGATATTTACTGTAAAAAAAATAAAGCAACATTAATGATTATTAATTGTATTAAATATGCAGTGCATCCTGCCATGTACCCCCTCCACCCCAGTTTTGTTTTTGTGGTGTGCCAGCACTCTGGCACCTTACATGGTAGACATTGTGGTTTTTTCGGCACTCCAGCCAAAAAATGTTGCCTACTCCTGTCCTAGTCTAACTAACCTTGTCTCCTTCTATGATCAAGTAATGAACCAATTAGATGTCGAAGATGCAGCTGATGTCATGTGCTTAGATTTTAAAAAAGCCTTCAATATGGTCTTACATGATGCTCTTATAAAAGAACTGGGGGATTGTCAGCTGGCAGAGTCCACAGTCAGGTGGATTGGGAACTGGCTAAGGGGTCAAATCCAGAAAGTGTTAGTGGATGGGTCTGTATCATCTTGGTGGGAGGTGGCCAGTGGTGTCTCTCAGGGTTCAGTTCTTGGCCCTGTGCTGTTCAGCATCTTTATCAACAATTTAGGTGAGAATGTGGAAAGCACACTGGCCAAGTTTGTGGATGATATGGGGAAAAGCAGTCACACTAGGAGGTAGGATGTGGATCCAAGCAGATCTGGACAAGCTGGAAAGATGGGTGGAGTGGAACTGGATGCAATTCAGTAAGGATAAATGCAGAGTGCTTCACCTGGGGTGAAGTAACCAGAGGCATTAATATAGGTTAGGGGGAGATGTCCTACAAAGAACAATGGCTGAAAGGGACCTTGGGGTTATGGTTCATCACAGGATGCACATGAGCTACCAGTGCAATGATGTAGTCAACAGAGCTAATAGCATACTGGGATGCATTAGCTGATGTGTCCCAAGCAGGGCTAAGGAAATTATGTTGCCTCTCTACTTGGTTCTGGTGAGACCCCAGCTGGAGTACTGTGTCCATTTCTGGGCACTGCACTTCAAAAAAGATGTGGAGAATCTTGAAAGGGTCCAGAGAAGGGCTACAAGAATGATTAAAGGCCTGGAGGACAAACCTTATGAGGACTGACTAAGGGATCTGGAACTGTTCAGCCTGGAGAACAGAAGACTGAGGGGAGACTTGGTGGCCATCTCCAAGTATGTAAGGGGTGAATATCAAGAGCTGGGAGAAAAACTATTCACTAGGGCACCCCAGGGGAGCACAAGGAGCAATGGCCATAAACTGTTAGAGGATGGTTTCAGGTTGGATGTAAGGAAGAACTTCTTTAAAGTAAGGGTGACCAGAATCTGGAACAGACTTCCCAAGGAGGTGGTGCAGTCCCCAGCTTTGGATGTCCTCAGTAGGAGACTGGATAAACATCTTGCTGGGATCACTTAATCTCAGCAGTATTCATGCCCAAAGGTGAAGGGTTAGACTTGATGATCTTTCAAGGTTCCTTGCAGCCCTTAATTTTTATCATTCTATGATTCTAGTTATATCCTCATCCTTCTGAAACAGAAAGTTGTCTTCAACATGGGTTAGGAACTGGCTCAACATTTTGTATTTGGCTGCATTCTTCTTCCAGCAAATGTCCAGAAAATTGAAATCTGCCATCAATACTCTCTCATAACTATCAGAAAATGTTGCCACCTCCTTGAATAATGGCTCACCCACCGCTTCTTCCTGACTTGGTGGATGATAATATACCCCTACCATTATACTGATGCTGTATCTTTCACCTTTTATCTTCACCAAAATACATTCTAGTCTGCTTTCTTCTTCCTCCTGAACCAGGAAACAAGCATATCTGTTTTTGACATAAAAAATGACACCCCCACCTTTTCTCCCAACCTTGTCTTTCCAAAACAGAGTGTAGCCCTTATTATTGATGTTCCAGTCATTAGAACTATCTTACCAGATCTCTGTGATACCATTTGGATTGTTGCCCTTTTCACAGGTTGTGACCTCCAGCTCATCTTGTTTAATACCCTATACTTCTTGAATTTATATACATACTTCACAAGTATTTTTCATTGCAACCTGTTTGTTTCCCATTTTCATCACTTGTTGCTGTCCTGTGGCTCTCTGGCACTCTTTTGCTCTTTTCCTCTTTGGATTGTTTGGTCTGTTGCTGGAGGACCCTTCTTACTGGGTTGGCCAGGAGATGCCCAAAGTTGCTCTTTCCAGTTCTAATCAGATGGATTCTCTCTGTTTACAGCAGTCCTCCTCCCCAGAATGTCTGCACATTGTCAAAGAATCCAAAGTAGTGGTGCACCAATATATCATTTGGCTATCAAATCAGCACCAATAAAAGGAGAAATGACATTATAAGCTATCAGATTTTTTTGGTCATTACAGCCAATAATTATAGCCATGTGCCTGGAGTACCACAGCAAGTATAGTCCCATCCCTGCACGCCACCAATATGCATGGGAATAAGGCAATCACTGGCTTCCTCATCAAAGCTCAGAGAAGGCAGGAGGCTTGTGTGTGTGTGTTATAAATGCAAAACAAACCAAAAAAAGTGTATTTATGTCAGCAGTTTAAAATGCCTTCCACTATTTCTAAATATTGGTTATAGGATCGGTGTCACGGAGTCACAGAGGTGCTCCGTGATTGAGAGGGTGATTGGCAGAGCTGTCAATCACCCAGGCAGCTCAGGTGCCTGGTTGCCAGGGCAACCAGGCGGTCACATGACCGGA
>NW_017728943.1:128177854-128198105 GCF_001723895.1 Crocodylus porosus
GAATAGCTGCGAGGCTTGGGGCGTGCTAAGGGGGAGGCTTGGAGGCATGCATTGCCCTTAAGGCAGAACGCTTATCAAACCCCGTCTGGAATAGGGACGACTAACAAGACCGTCCATTAGGGAAACTGGCAGCCTCCACATTTATATATAAGTTACCATCAAAGTTGTGGCGGGCGAGGTTCTGAGGGTGCTACGTCACCCTAACGTGACGGTAGGCGGCGCTAGGGAGCTCACGGCCGCCCCTAGTCGCCGCTCCCTCACAATCGGCATCATCCACTAAGGTTGGTTAATCATTGGCTATTGGTATTGGCCAAGAAAATCTTTATCAGTGCACCCCTAATCCAAAGTCTTCACATGAACATGACTGCCTCAGCCATGCATTTACTTATATGGCATGATGATTTCTTCCTGGGCCCTTGACTTCCACAGAAAGGTTTTATAAAAATACCACTTGTGCTCCTATCTTCTTAACCCTTCCGTCAAGATCCTTGTAGTCTCCTCTGATGATCTCAGTGTCATTCCTCGCAGTATTGCTGGTTCATACATGGACAAGCAAGAAAGGGTAATGATCTGAGGGATGGAGGGGCTTTGGCAGTTTTTCTGTGACAATCTGAATTCAGGCTTCAGGCAAACAGCACACCTTCTAGGACCCCAAATCCAGATGATAAATTGGGCTTCTCCCGAAGAAGGGACACCAACCACCATCGTTCTTCTCTCCCTTCTTGATGAAGAGTTCCCATCCCTGAGGTCATGCACTTCCTGATCTCTAGACTGATGAGTCCTCTCAGTCTTGCCTGCATATGTCCTGAACTCTGCCTTTTCCTCAGCTGTTTCACCGTAGAGTACTTGAAAGAGGCTGTTGACGGCAGTCTGTTCTTCTTGAATTCTGTAGACTCTCCAGTGACCCTACTCCACTAGGGTGAAGTTACTTTGACCCTTCCCAACTTCTGATGTCTAACTGTGAAAAAAGAGAGGAGTTATTTAAACTTCCTAAAACTTAATTTCCTATAAGAAACTACAAAAATATATCCAGCTGGGACCTTAAGATTTAAATAAGACCACTCCAAACCTCAGACATAAGCCTGCAGAAATAAAGGGAAAGGGCATTTTAATTTTTTTAGAACAAAATATTTTAATGAAGTAAGAAAATCAAACACATTATAAAGAGAATATTTTTAAAATTCTTTCAAATCTTCTTGGCAAAAATGGTTTTGTTTGGTTTGGTTAAAGGCAGCATGGATTATGCTTTTGGCATTGAGATTTATATACTAATAAAATGTGCTTATAAATTTGAGGAACCACATACCACAGTCCCAAACACCATGCCTCCAAATCTAAAAAGCTGCTACTACTAGGGTAAGTATGTTGTCCAGACCTTTCCATCTGCAATCAATTATTCTGCCTTAATGTGAACAGAAATCCCAGGCTGCTATAGCATACTCCCAATTATTAAAGTGCACTTCTGGTCTCGCAAAATGACTAATGGCAATGGAGCATTCCCTATTTGTCATCTTCAAATTTCCATATCAAATGTGCTCAGTCTCATTAGGATTTTTTTTGTAAGCTTTGCAAATCCAAAGTAGATTCTGAGAGTCAAGCTGGGCTTTTTCCATCTCACTGAGCATCTCCAATAAAGAAAGTTTTTGCAGGCCAAATTCCTCATCTACACCTATGCAGTTCCATTACTTTCAAATTATGTTCTCAGTGATCCATGTGTAACTCAATTGTCTTCACTGGTTTATACAGATGTAATTTACTGGAACATATTTAACAGTGTTGATGATACACAAGAATATATTCAAGCTTCTTTGCCGTATCGCTTAACTGTGATGATTCTGCAGGACTAACAGGAGTAAAAAGCAATTCAACCTTAGTTTTCTGTCACTAAGGTAAAATGAAGGTAAGCTAAAGCAAAATGTATATTAAGTGAAAAGTTGCCACAGTAAACTGTTACCCATTATCCTTCCTGATTGCATTGTGCATTTTGAAAATTAGAAAACCTGCTTTTCTTATTCTTGTAACTTTATCTTTCAACTACCTAGGAAGTTAGAAAAGTAAAAGACAGTAGTAGCTTTGAAGGAACTATATCTGTAACCATCAAATACCTTCCTCCATGACATTGGGACCGTCTACACAAGACGCTTTGAGCACAGTGGACTAATCCTACTGTGTGTTAGCGCAGCAGGAAATATGCTAATATGCAGTAGAATTAGTCTGCTGCACATTAGCATCACCAGAAAAGTGTGCACCAGTGCTAATGTGCAGTAGCACCAATTATGGTTACATTAAGGTAGTACCTGTAATTACAGGTACTAAACTTAATGTTCTGTAATTACGGTGCATTAATGAGCATGTAGACGCACCTACTGAGAATTTTTTGCAGGGTTCAGTCTCATCCTGAGATGTCACAAAATGCTTTTCTGTTTGCAGTTCTGCACTCCAACCAGTTGTTACTGCTGTCATCATGCTAAGGGATATGTAGAGGGCAAAAAGCCTAGTAACACTCAAAACTGTTATTACCACTTTTCAGAAGATAAGGTAAAGTCATACAAAAACCATCCAGAAGAGATGCCAGCTTGGCAGCAAAGTGTCAATTTATTTATGGTAAAAATGAGAGAGGTGATAGGACATGTTGCTCAGGCTTCAGCCTGGCAATAGTAATATCTGTGCACTTAAGGTTGTTAAGGATTTTTAGGCAACTGTGATTGTTGAAGCATATAGAAGTCAATGGATAAACAGAGATATAAGGTAAAAGAGTAAAAATTCAGTCCTGCTGTGTTGAATGGATACTCCTGGCACTTGTACAATATCTACTTTTAATCCTATCATATAGTTGGTTGTTAAATGACAGAAAATGGCATGCCAAATGTCAAGAGCATTACTGTTGCCACGTTCGCCCCTCAGTCCTAAGAAAAGCAGAGCAAAAAGGGAACAAGTTGGCCAAATGTTAACAGAGCTAAAACAGGTGATAATTTGATGAAATGGTGAAGATGACATCCATGTTTTCAAATGACTACTAAAATTCCCAGACCAGGAGTCCTCAGTTGTTTTTGGTTAGTAGTGGTGACAGAAATCTTCATCATTACTGGAGAAGGAGGCTGGCACCTTTCCTAACAGATGGGGATCTATTCACAACTAACCATAACTGCATCTTGTCTAGATGGTATCGGTGCACTATACTTTAAATGCTTGGAAACTTAGCAGTGCTGGTCTGTATCTGGCCACCTAATATTATTATACCTGAACTCAGCCCTAGCTTCCAATTAATTACAGAGTATTAGTGATTTAAAGATCCTTGCATTGTGGACCTTGCATACCTTAGAGAACACTACTCTCTGTGCTGCATTGCTGTCACTCAGAAGCTGAGATCTGCTGAAAAACTGTAGCTGACAGGCTTTGATTTTCATGGATATCCTCACCTTGGCCTGACAGAGCCCAACTATGTTGATTTTTAGAGAATGTTGTAGGGTTACTTGTTAACTCCAGCACTTTTGGTGGAGGGAACGAAGGAAGGAGTGGGAGGAAGTTTGAAAGGTTTAATGAATATGTATAGGGATTATATAATGTTGTAACAGGATATAAACGTTTTATTTGCATGTGTTGAGTGAGCTATGTGGGTCATCAAAATGACTGATGATGATTTTTTCTCCTGTACTATACACTACTGTACTGATATATACCATGTTTTACAAAAATATAATTTAGAAATGTTTTAGACTCTAAAATTTTCTTTGGTTAGTCTTTCTTATATTTTTTGTCTCTTCAACTAAGTGCCATGGTCACTATCCATTCATCCTGGAAGACCCAAAAGAAAGAGAAAAACCTATAGATACATTATTTTTAATTTAAATTACAATATAACACAGCACCAAAATTGACAGAGATGGTTGATAGCAGTCATGGTACCAAGAGTAGCGAGGACAGTAGCTGGAATGCTAACAATGATTTCAGGGATTCCTAATAGCACCCAGCTCTTTGCTACATCCACTTACTCATCTACCTTTTTTTGCAGAAACAATTTGAAGGAAAAAAACCACTGAGAGTATGTTATTCCACTTCCTCTAAATAGTAATTGCCTTCTTCTCGTTCTCAAATTTGAGGAAAATGGATCTTCAGAGTCAAGATCATCAGACTGACCGTCATATGATCCTCAGAGTGAAGATCATAACACCAGTGGCAAACTTTGTTTAGAAATAAGAGGACGTTATATATTTTTGGCAAAGAACTAAATTAACTTAAGCAATGCTATAGGTTGTAAAGCTGTTAAGGATGTGTTTTTGACTGAATCTCTTTGGCACAGAGAAAACATTGGGCATAAGTTAACATTTCCAGCATTGAACAAGCATCCTGTTAAAACTCCTTACGATTGGAAAGTTCAAGTTACATTCAACTCTGTTTAAAAAAAAAAGACTCAAAATCAACCTTTGCCCTAAGCCACATCTGTTCAGGAGGAGAAAAAAAACAGGTTACATCATCTTGTTAACTTAAGATGAGGCCTCCAAAATATAGATCAAAAACAGAATCTTAAGAAATCAGATAATTTATTTTTATTATTCCAGGAGTACTGAACTGGCATGCTTGCCTTGAACATACGCTGCCAAAATTAATAAGATTATACACAAGAGGCCTATTTTACACAAAGTAAGGTCTATCTTTTCATAATACTAGGATGTTTTACTTATCTAACAGGTTTTACATAAGAATCTCAAATTGTCTTAGACATGTTAATCAATTAGTCATGTAATGCCCCCTGTAAAGGAGGTAAGATTTATCCCTTTTTGAGATATAAATAAATTGAGGTTCTAATGCTCTGCCTGCCTCATCCAATCAGGACAAAACTAAGAGAAGCCCCACTTTTGTGAGTAACTTAAGCAGGCACCTAGAATTAAGCATGTTACTCAAGGACTTTAAGTCAAATATGTGACTAACTGCCTTGCTACATTTGGGGCCAAAATGCAAGGTTGTAGTTACCACTTCTCTGTTTTCACAAGACAATGCTGCCTTTGAAAAATGATAGGGACAGGACTGCCTCTTCCTACACAGAGATGAACGATATGAACTAGAGAGTGGCACTGAACAGCATACACACAGGGCACAGACAGAAATGACATTTGTGGAGAGAGTGAAGGGGGAAGGATGGACTGGAGCCCCTCACATCAGAGGGGTCCAGTATACCCACCCCCTGACTCCAAGTTCACATCACCTGTCACCAATGCATTGGAAGTTTACTCCTAAGGAAGTCAAGAAATCAGATGAAAGGGAAAGTATGGTGACTAATCTTAAGACAGTTTTTTTCCTTTCCCAAATACATCTTTCTTAGTTCATACCTCTTCCTGCAACCTCCCATTTTTAAATAGGGTAGCTGTCACGGAGTCACGTAAGTGCCCCGTGATTGTGAGTGTGATTGGCAGAGCTGCCAGTCACCCGGGCAGCTCAGGTGCCAGTTACCAGGGCGACCAGGCGGGTCACATGGCCAGAAGGGGGCAGGGCCGGGCCTTTATAAACAGCTTAGGCCGGAGCCTGCCTAGCAGTTCCCTTCTGGCTGCCGCAGGAGCAGGAGCTCTGCAGCTGAGCTGAGTGGCCTGAGTTAGTCATCGCAGCCTTACCACGCTAACCGGCTGCGATGATGCGGGGAACAAGAATGCCCTAAAGGGAGGTAGGCTTGAGAGCCTTGGTGGGGGCTTGTGTTTATGTTTGGAGCACGGAGACTCTGTGTGGTTTATGTTACAGCCGGGCGGCTTGAGCTTAGGTTACAGTTTGTACCGGAGGACCGGGTGAGGCTGTAGGGGAGTGAGGAGGCCTCAGGGGAGCTCCCCAGCAGCTTGGGGGTCCCCAGTGCCCAGTAGGGGCACAGTTCCAGCAGGGCATTACAGTTGCGCCGGAGAGGCCCGGTGTGGCCCAGAGAGAGGCGTGCTGCTTGCCCAGAAGGCAGAGAAAGAGTGCGAGGCACGCGGTGTTGGCCCCAGAGAGGGCAAGGCCCCAGAGCGGGGCAGGGTAAGAGAGAGAGTGATCAGGCGAGGAACGCCAGCAAGGGCGCCGGTACTAGGGCGGCGGTAGCGAGCCAGGCCCAAGGGCGCCGGTACTAGGGCGGCGGTAGCGAGCCAGGCCCAGGGGGCACCAGCGATAGTTGGACGCTGGCGAGACAGGCCCAGGGTGCAGGGAGCGGGCTGGAAGATAGAAGCCCAGCCCAAGGGGGCGCCAGGCGGGTGAGGAGCCCAGGGTGCCCGAGAGAGAGAGAGAGGGCACCGGAGGGGCGAGGGACCATACAACGTCCCATGGAACAGCTGCGAGGCTTGGGGCATGCTGAAGGGGAGGTTGGAGGCACGCATAGCCCTTAGGGCGGGGCGCATAGAGGCACCCCATTTGGAGTAGGGGCAGGAACATCGGTACCGTTAACTAGGGGAACAGAGGCAGCCTCCCATTTAACCATTTAAGATCAAAGTCGTGGCGGGCGAGATTCTGAGGGTGCTGAGTCCACCGTGAGTGATGGTAGGGGGCGCTAGGGAGTTCACGGCTGCTCCTAGGCCCCACTCCCTCACAGTAGCTTTCTTCCTTTTTCCCCCCCTTCCCTATCACAATCAGACTGCTTGACTTTTTCATTCTCCTTTATCAGGTATAAAGTAATGTCAGACTTCTAGAAGTTTGGGGGTTTTTCACGGAGCCAGTACACTTCACTCTTCTGAGGGAGTATTAAAAAATCTGCCAACAAACTCATATCTGAGATGAGATCTTCATTTTGAATTCATTTTAACTTATAAAGCATTTTACAGAATATGCTAAAAAAAAAACAGGTGGTGATTTTTTTTCTCAGTGAAGCCTATTTGACTTCCTTCAGAACTAGCTGATATATCTAAATTGCTGTAGTAGATGTGGATCATGCCAGATTCTTTAAAAAAATAGATTTTAGGAGATGAAAATTCTTCATTAACAGTTGTATTACTCATAATCCAGTAAATGGGGAAGAAAAATGCATTTCCCTGTATTTGTATTTCTAATCACCAATTAGACCTCATCCAAAATTTTGAAGATTCAAAATATCAATAACTTCTTTTTTGCATGAAAACCTACTGTAATTTTTCAGCTGACCCAAGAGTCAGTGTTCCAGTGGAATTCTGGCTCTTCCAAGAACACTGTAATGCTTGCCTTCAACCTTTCGTAAGAAGAACAATTTTAAGATGCAATGCAAAGGACTCCTCATCCCATTCTAACACTGTCATTCCAAGACATCTAATCCCCAAGACATACTGAGACATCTAAAATACTAGAAATTTTAAAATAACATTATTACTTGGCCAATTGTAGGCTCATCTTCTGGTTCCATTAGCTAGGTAAAAGAGCTGGTTCCTTGATTTATTCTTACCTTGCTTATGACTATGATGGAGATTCCTTTCTTTCATTATAAATTATAGATTGGTAATAAACTTCATACTTACTGTAATACTTATCATCCAAGAAACTCACAGGTTAACACTTTTTCAAATGAACGTGCATGAAGTAAAGCACCTAAAATCATACATCTAGAAACTGTCACCCCAAATTCTTGGCCACTTGTGAAAATGGGAGCCTAATTAATTTGCTCAAAGTGATCCAGTTAATCAGTGACTAGCTCAGCCCGTCTTGTGTGAGAACATCTTTAAAAAGAATAATCTCTTCTTAGATATATGCATATATGCTAATAATTAGAGCATCAGCCTCCGAATACTTTTATTTCTTCAGAGAGGGTGAAAGTGAAACAGCAATCAAGGTCATGAGCATCAAGTAAAAACATGCCTGTTTGTCCACAGGGGTTTCAGAGCCAGATTTAGATGCCTAGAGATGTGAGTAGCAGTGGAGTGGAAGTGCTTGTCTGTATCTCTAGGCTCTCAAATACTTCTTGAAAGTCTGGCTCGCAGTAACAGAAACCAAGCGGTAAGACAGCAAGTCATTTTTCAAAAAAAAGTAACCATTTTGGTATTGGCTCTTTCTCCTACAATCATTCGGAAAGGTTGACAGACAATTGTGGTCCTTGCTTCTCTGGATGGATGGCTTTTATTTTATTCAAAGCAGCTGCTTCTCTAGAAATCACTCTGCACTATTGTCAAAGGTTATTTTTATTTGATCTGCACCATCTAGTAAGACATAAAACAGAACTGTGAAAACTTGAAAAAATGATAATGCAATGAATAATTAAAACCCAAAATTTACAAGTTCACCAAAAAATGGAGACCTTAACTAAAGCTGATGCAATTTGTCCTTGAGCACTGCTCTTATCTAGACCAAACTGCCAGTGACTGAAATTTGCTTCTGTCTGATGCTTGTCTGGTGGCCTAGATGAAACTAAGTACGTGGTTTTGGTTTATTCCCAAGTAAGCAAGGTCCACATGACAAAACAACAAGTACCACAATAGCCTGAAGTGGATCTTTGTTGGCAGTTTTTGTGAAAAGGCCAAGAAGGGATTGTACATGCAGAATGAGTAACACAGATAGCTCTAGAGGTAATTCAGGTCAGGACTGAAGCACAGTGTTAGGAAAATAGGTACAGCTGTTGCTTTTAACTTCCCCATTTTGTCTAAGTGTAATTAACCCTTCTACAGAAAGCCAGGATGGTCAGCTTGTTTATGAACCACACTTAAGCACAACACTGAGCTTTAGAGGGAACTAGTCACAGGGTTAAATTACATCCTAAATGAAAGAGGCTTTCAGTGTTCAGGTCTGTCAGTCAAACACCTTTTTCACATACCAAATTCAACATTATTGAAAAGGCATTAATTTTTCTATACATTTCTTCAAAAGAAGCCTGAATAGCTGCATATGTGGCTCAGTGCATACTATTCCTCCAACACACACACACACACACACACACACACACACACACTCTCCAAATAAGATTATTATGTCAGGCTTCTCTCTCTGAACATGACATTATAGTTTCAGATACTCTTTTGGCTCCCTGCATTATGGAACAGCTTGGCACTATCTAGAGTCTCGGCAAGTGATGCAATTTTCAGTTCACTTCATTCTGAGCTTATGCAGTGATGGACAGTGAGCTTGTAAGCCTGGGAAGCAGAAGGGGGGTTATTTGCTTAGTTCAACTCTCTGGGGTATGGCTCACTGCTGTTCTAATGTAAATGTTTATGAGGGATGCAATAAAATATTAAACTGTATGAATAATTGATATTTACTTTATAGTAATTCAGATCCTTGCTTGTTTGAATAAAATCCATTATTTACAATATTCTACTTAACTAAGAGTGATTTCTCTTTGTTCATACCACTTACTAATTACTTGTTCCATATGACACATTTTCCAGAGCTATATTGAGTTGGTTGTTGCCTGACAGTATTTAAGAGGTTAGTATCCATATTCCAGTCACAATTTGCCACAAAAAGCAAAAGTTTCCCAAACGTCTTTTTGAATAGTGATCTCTATATATCACTGATTTCTTTGACATGCACAATTATTATCAAACTACTACACAACAGAAAAAAGATTGACACGTTTTATCTAATACCTGGTTCAATTTAGTTAACTGTGTGTGTAGTTTATACCATGCATCATTCATGAATATTCAGACTGGCAAGTCAGAATAAAATGTCCACAAGTTCTGAAAAGTTCATGAAGTGAATTATACACTGTTTATTATTCTAGCAAAAAACTTCAATCATCCAATTAGAAACCAGAGATTTATATACCTTGTGATTAGTCACACAAAGGTGACAACACAAGCCATTTATCAACAATCAGTACCTTAAAATGAGTCATCCAAAATGTTTGGAGCATACTCAAATACCAAATATATTTACAAGTGATGGGATTAGTTTGCTTCCCCATGCTGATTCATCATAATTTTTTTATTCAGATGTAACCCGTCACTTATATTCAAGATACACATTAAAATCTTCAAAAACATAAATGGCTTGATTCCATACAGGAAACCATACACAGAAACAGGATTCAAGTTTTCCCTTAAAACACAAAATGCTAAGACTAGTATGTAGCCCGTTTAACTTTTGCAACCTGTTGCCTAACTTATGATATAAAAAACCTGCAGTGAACACATTGAACATGGGATGTTTGCCAGAAAATTTCATCAAGACATTTTATAAGAATCTGCCTTCAAATTATTTTATCATACCATTTTTGTAATGATGATATAATGTGGAAAAATACTCTTTTACAAACAAAATGCCAGAGGGGTCCTCCTTAGTTGAAGTCAAAGTTCCTCTTAAGCCTAATGGTCTATTGAGCTACGGTGGTCAAAGCAAGCCAGTTTCTCTTCAAGGGAGACTAGCTGCTGAGTACCTATAACCATACATTATGATTATAGCTGCTGAGTAGCTGCAGAGCTACATGCACTCATCCTCTATTCAAATGAATAATGAAGTCTATATCAGCTGAGTCAAATTGACAAAATACAAAAAATAACACATACTAATCAATTCTTCCTAATATGTTATTGGAGGGCAGGGGAGCTTTGTGATTTTGTAATGTTACCACCAGGAAATCCATTTTAAAGCAAATGCACTGAAAAAGTACCACACACTTCCAAATTCTTAGTGCAAACATTGTTTTCAATGGTAGTCCTAAGACTTCCTGAGAAATCACGGGGAGGTTGGTATGGTAGCATGAGTCCATATAATTGGATCATTAGTAATATCTCAAACCACAACCTTGGATCTGACTCTAGGTTTGTCCTAGACTTTCAATTTAAAATTATCTGTTTTCAGTTTAAAATTATCCCTAGTTTTGGATGGAGCCAGAGGCAAAATTACTAGATGTCCCACAGTATTTATAACCTGGATGAAAACAGATAGCAGAGAAGTCCTTTGACAAAACCTGACTCTGTTGCTAGGATACAAATAGATTCTGCTGGGTCCGAATGTGAATCTGAAATTTGGGACAATTATTTGAACTTAACCTCCCAAAACCTTGGGGTTTACACATCAATACAATTTGTAATTGTTGCCAAGATTCAAAGCCCAGGAGTTATGAAGGGAATTATTCACTCCTCCCTTCTGAATAGCATACATCTTCTTCAAGGAAGCAATACAAACAAAGACCCTGGTCATGAAACACAAGACAGACACTCCTTTCTCAAAATATTAAAAAGCTTTCCATCTATCCAAAAAAGAAGGCAACATCTACATCATATGAAGTACCTTTTCACTCAGGCTGCTTGAAGCTTCTCTGTGGCTTGTCAGGCTCATTAGATTGGTGCTTGATTTATTTTTCTTGTTTCTTCAAAACTTTGACTTCTTGAAAGGCCATTTATTGCATTTATATTGCTGCATTTTGCAGTCCACCATCCTTCAAAAGGACTCGACATGGATTGCCCATAACAGTGTTAGAAAGGGTTTGAGGTAGCATGGATTGTATGACTGTGATATCTTCACACACGAGCTTTTCCTGGAACTGTAAACAAAAGCTTGCTGAGGATTTATTAGTGGATGTGCAGAGTAAGCAAAAGCATACAAGGATTGTGTTGGATCAGCTACCTGTAAGCCACAGCTTGCAAAGCATGTGAAGGAACTTCCTGGATTTGTGAAATAGACCCGAGTGACTCAATCACACAGTGAAGAGGCAGAGAGGATCCAACATTAGAACTATTCTGGACCCCTCATGCACATACAGTATCTGAAGTTACAGATCACCTTTAAAAAGCTCATTGTAAATATGACTAAAACTAATGAATGCCATAGATATTTCACCTAAATCAAGTACAGTAAATGCGGCAATGAGCCAAAATCTTTGTCATGTCTTCAGTATTTTTTCAATCATGCAACACTGTTAGAAAAGACCAAAAGGTACTTTTTATAAAATAGTTGGCAAATTCAGTGCTCAGGCAAAGAAAAGATTTATGACATGTTTGTGATATGATATGATAGACTGTGCAGACACTGTGAAAATTTACACACAAAACACTGACACAGTGTTCTGTGGTGCTAACTTGAAAATCCCTTGGCATTTTCTTCTTTTTGGCTCCTTTAGTTTTAATTCTTTTTTAGAGCAGATATTGTTTGTCCAGTAGCATTGTACTAAACTGGGTACAGGGTCATAAGGTTAAATTTCTGTAAATGCAGGGGTGAAAATTATATAAAATTGGGGGATATGTATCTAAACTTCTTGGTCCAAGGAAAGCATGATGAGATGACACTGGGCATTTATACTTGTCATATAAAGAAGAGGAAAAGAAAGTGTGAGCATGTGTGACATGAACTTAAAAATACCAAAAGCTCTAGTAGCATCTCAGAACAAGGAGATCAATCAAGGCCTTGAGGAAAGATTTTTCCTATTTCTGCTCAAAATCAAGAAGGAAAGCTAAATGAGGTCCACAGAAGCATAATTCAGTCTTCAAAAAGTTGAGAGGGGATTGACTTGATTTTGTTACAGTATACTGCCAACATAAGAGGAGTATTGAGGGAAACTTCAGAAAACTGCAGCACAAATGGCAACAGTCACTCAAGCAAAATGTCCAGTTAGAACTGCATTCTCAAGAAAAGGATTAATAAAAGTGTTATCGATACACCTCCATTAACAATAAACTCTAAACTTTTGGAGTATAATGTATCAAATGTCATCCACCTGTACTAGATAGTCTTTGGATAATATTTATGGAAACGTTCAGGTATCATTTAGGCCACCAAATGCATCTTATATTTTTATGCAATTAAAAGATCATTTTTTTAAATGTCTACATCTATAAAGTTCAGAATGTCTTTTTTAATTCAGACCAGTCTGGAAAACATGCACAAGTTAACATAAAATAGAGTCACTTATTTCAGGTTTGGTTGTGAGGGTTTTTTTTTTTCTCTTTAAGACTAAAAGATTCTTACAGGCACAAACTTATGGCACATGTTGATATTGCACTGAAAAGAAAACAATGAAATGTGTGCCACTGAAGAGATATTTTTAGTCTTATATGTATCTTATGGCACTGGTTGATGCAGAGGGTGCAAAGAAGCATTGCTCAAGACTTTGCTCAGATTAGGTTTAAGTCACAAAACCTAAGTCCGGATTGGTTTGTTCAAACGTTCATCACTTGCTGAGAGGATGCAAGTAAGTTGGTGGGTTAGGGACGGGGGCTGACAGGCCTGCTGCGGGGAGGGGAGGGACTGGCAGATCTGGAGGTCATAGAATCATAGAGAAGTAGAGCTGGAAGAGACCTCCATAGGTCCTGATTGGGGGGTAGGGAGGCGATGGGAAGGAGGGCTAGTCAATGGAACAGATAAAAAGAGTCCAGTTAAGGCGTTGGGGGTGCAATAACAGCACAGCCCCTAGGCTGTGGAAAGTGGCTGGGTTTTCCCAGTCCCAGGGCTGTGCTATGAACACATGCAAGTGTTCACCAGGGCAGATTGACCCTTGCTAGGTTGGGCTAACCCTTTGCTGATCTAAAGTTGGAACTAACTTTAGAGAGGGTGTACCACTTTTAAGGTGAACTAAGCCCTGAGAATGCTTGCTCACCCTAAACATGGTTATGGAGATGTCAATGTAATGCTTGTACGTACCCAGAATTGTAAGAGCACAAGGCCACCTCTGCCAGCCCTTCAGCCTGTCCAAGACCACTGCCCTGCAAAAAGGCCTCCTGCAGACTGAAAAGAATCTGGAGAACTTTCAGGTTCTCTGTTGCTTGGACATGTACTAGGGGTGTTCACAATCACTCAGGCCCACTCCCAAGCCCTCCGTACTACATAATTTGTGGACTCAAGCAGTGATGTAATGAGAGGTGAGCAACTGGGGCACAAGAACAGCAGTTACCACCCAGCCAGTGCTACAGCTACAGCCAGCCCCAACGCTACTCCTGCCCAGAGTAGTTATGCCTCTAGTAATGTCTCTGGATTCAGGTGCACATGGAGCAAAGATAGGTGACTTGTGCTGGTCTGTCAGACACTATTGTGGGCTCATTCCAGAGGCCATATAGACATAGCCAGAGAGACCAAGCAATTAGGTTGTATTATAAAGACTGTCTCTGTTTTAAACTGGCCAGACTAAAAGAAAATAAAATGTATTCCTCCTGATCATAGAATAAGAAGGTGTTGCTTTGATAGACTGGAATTGGAGAACATTTCATGTACAGGATGGTACAGAAGAACATACATGATTTTGAAACAGACCAGCACATTCTCATTGGTGAGAAAACCAGACACACACATACACAAAATGTTAAATAATAAATACCTAAAACAATAAATAATTAATCTAAATTCACATCCTTTCAAATGCAAAGAAGCTAGTGCCTAAATTCACTTTTTCATATACTTCCCATTTTCAGAGGTGGCATTTAACAGTTTAATTTTTTTTCTGATCACTTGAGCCTTTAACATAATAGTTAAATCATATACTGTTATATTCCCAGAAATCATTTTTATGTAGCCAAAGGAAGTCATGGACACTAGAGATTTAAAAAAATACATTTGGTGTTTATTTGATTTTCTTGTTACATAAATGGATTTTATGTACTGGAAAAGTAGCTAATCTTGATAGATGTGAATGTGGTAATACAGCTGATGGTTACTGAAGCCAGAAAATGTGAGCTTTCTCTTTCCAAGCTCTTATTGAGAAACTGTACTGAGGCTTAAGTAAATAAACTGGCAAAAAGAAAACAGGTAGAAAACGCATAGAACTTATTATGATTAAATTAAAAATAAATCAACAGAATGTTCTACTGCAATGCAACTTAGCACTCTAAAAGCTACAGTCTCATCACAGCATAACACAAATGAAGCAAAATGCATTGATCTCTATGTACAAACCTAGCATTCATCTATTCATGCACCATTTGGACATTTTAGAGGGCGTTTGTTTGGAATGTTCCCATTCATTTGGCTTGTGAGATCATCACATGGCAGTGTCCAAAAAGTTGGTGAAGTTTATAAGAGCAGCTGATAGATCACACTACCTTACAAACACCAGGCCAGTTTGAACTATCTGTATCACGCTCACTGTCAAATGTATTAATTTTGTTATGTGTATAATCTGTATTATTACACAACTGATCACTGTTATACACACATTTCTGTATCTTTTTTCCAAATACAATAAAAGAGTACTCATTTTTTATTTCTCTCTCTTCCTAATACTCTTCCTAAATCTCTGCATGAGATGCTTTACTGTGTAGTGGCATGGTTTACTGCACAGTAAGTGTGCATGTCTACATGTGCATATGCTTACCACAACGTAAACTTCACTATTCATGAGTAAATTTGCTACCTACAAATAGAAGCTGCAAATTTACTTGCAAATTTACTTACAGCGCGGTAATGCACGTGTAGGGCATGTCCAGACGAGTGTGATTGTGAAGTATGTGCTGTTGCAAACACATTTGCAGCACCACATAATCCAGTGTTCTCCATGCTGCAAGGCCATGCTGCCCAAGTGTGTGTTACACTGAGGGGTTTTAATGCAGGATTTTTCCACCATCAGCCACCAGCATCACCTTGCTGCATGGCTCCTAGTCCCACACCATTCTCCTGTGCTGGGCGCTGGAAGCAGCTCAGCACAGGGACAGCCATATGGATGCCCAGAAAGCCAGCTCAGGAACCCTGATGCCCTTGTCACCAATGCTATATGCCGCCACCTGGAGCCCCAACTGGTAGTAGCACTGTGGGGCAAGGTGGAGGTGCAGCAGCAGTTCACATAGGGCAGGCACTCCAACACCCATATCTATGAGGGGCCATCAGGCCGGATGTGGAAGTGCAGGCAGAGTTTCAGATGGTTCAGCTTCTCTGAGAGTTCTTATTATGGCTTCTGCCCCTCCTCCTAGGTAGTCTTTAATTTATATAGACCTTATGACCTCATTTACAGTACCTGATCCAGTGAAGGCCAGCAGTTCTTGGCTGCCAGCCAACCAATTTGAAATGCATCACTGGTTCCTGGGTAGACTGGCAAGGTCTCTAGCCCCCTCCCAGTCATGATGACATTGCTTAGAACGGGGGCGGGCAATTATTTGGGGCAGATGGCAGCTTACTGAGTTTTGGCAAGCTATCAAGGGCCACATGACAGGCAGCCAGGGGCAGATTAATATTAATTTTCTAAATTTTTTAGGGGCCCCATGGGCCAGATAGAATGTCCTGGTGGGCCACATGCAGCCCGTGGGACATATTCTGCCCACTGCTGGCTTAGAACAATAGGGAGTTTAAGCCTCCACTACCCAGGTGTGTGAGGCCAGTCACATAGGCAGAGGGAGCAGGTTTCCCCCTCCCTCAGGAATGAATCCAGCTCAGGTTACAACTCAGGGTTACCTGAAGCCAATGGGGCCAGGAGTGTCTGCCCTCTGCAGTGACCACAGTAACCAAATTGTCAGACTAGTCCCCAGCCTGATAGCAGAGTTTGGGGAGAGACAGATATGGCATTCTGCCATACCCAGCAGGACAGGTGATGAACAGAGGATGTTGCCTATGAGGACACATGGGACCAGCTGGACTGGGAGTTCAGGGCACAGCTCCTGGCCCTGGAATGCAAGTACATGGAGGCCCTGTGGAAGCAGGCACAGTCATGGCCAGGGCAGTGCAGGCCACAGAGAAGGACTGCCGGGTGCTGGACATCATCCTGGCCATAGCAGTTGCCCAGTGCTGACTCCACCTGCCTCCACCTGCCTCCACCAGCCAGGAGCCCTTGCTCTGGCCCCTGGTGCAGGCCCCCCACCACCCAGCCACCCCACCTAAGATCAGCACTGCCACTTGTCCCAGCTTCATGCAGGTTCAGACCCGGAGCTGCCTACAGCAGGACCATGACCACACACCAGCCCAGCTGGCCCTAGCCACTGGGTGAGCCCCCACCCACTGAACTCACTGCAACATGCACATCCATGGGGGCATGGCCAGAGGCCAGGGTGCTAGCTGCCTAACCCCAGGCTCCACCCCCTAAGTGCCCCCACCCCACAGCCACCCACCCCAAGAGGTCACACACACAAACCACATTGTAAATAGTCTGCCTGGGGAAGAGAATGTTTTATTGTTGGTGGGTGGGGTGGGTGCTGGAGGGGTTCTGGTGTTGGGAAGGGTGGAGGGACAGGTTCTGTTGTTAGAGAGGGTAGGAGGAGGGGTGGTCTGTTTGTTGTGAGGGCAATAAATTGTTTTGCTGAGTGTGGTGCTGTGGGTGGGGCAGGTGTCCTTGGGCATCCATCCAGGTGAACCACAGTAGGGAATGCAGGAGGAGGGGGTCAGGCAGTGTCTCTCACATCTAGTGCCCTGGTGAGTATACAGTTTGGCCAGAGCCTTGGTTGGGGGGGACACTACTGTCCAGCTGTCTGGTATAAGGCTGCACAAGCCAGGTCACAAGCAGGTAAGTGGGGTCCCTGATGAGGAGCAGTAGGACCACCATGGTGCTCAGTGGGAGGTCCAGCACCCCCAGCATCCACTCTGCATCAGGGCTGGCAGGGTGGAGTTCTGAAAGATGCAGGTGCCATGGACACTGCCTACCCAGCTGGCACTCACATTGGTGGCATCCTGGATCCTGCCATCAACATCCCTGCTGACAAGTGGCCAGCAGGACGGGGTTCAGGTGGCAGCTGAATGATGGCAGTGGTGGCCCTGGGATGGTGCAGTGGAGCCAGGCAGGCATTTGCTGCATGTTGGGGAGCTATGGGCCAGCTGGTGGCCAGTGCGGTGGGACAGCAGGGCCAGTGCAGCAGCCAGTGGGAATCCAGGGCACTGGGCATCACTGCCAGGGTTTAGAGCAGCCATGTCTCAGGGAGGCAGAGGCTGCAGCATGATAGCTGTCGTGTGCTGCCCCTGCGCTGTGCACAGTGTTCCTGGCCAGAAATGCAGCTGGCCAGGAAGCAAGAAGTGAGGCTGCCTTTTAAAAATGGCCTCCAGCCACAGGTAGCTGTGTCCAGAGCCCCCAGTTTCCCAAGGTGACAGCAGGGGCCGGTTGCAGGGCCCCAGGCAGTGGGAGCCATTTGCTGCTAGGAGCAGCGAATCAGGTCACACATCTCTGCACATGTAAACATCCTGCTCAGGAGCATTTACTCGTGAGTAGTTTACTTGTAAGTAAACTGCTCCCACATCAAATGCACATGTAGACACACCTAGAATATAGATCCCTAAGACTGAGATAGGCCTTGGAGACTCAATTCTCAGTTCTTACAAAGGAGCACATAGGGTTTAAATATTTTTGTATTCCCTCTGTTCTAGAGCTAGACAGAGAGGCATGCCTAAATCTGAGGGCTGGATAATCTTAACTTGTGCCTTTGCTCCCATATGCCAAGAATGACATAATATCCAATAGTGCATTGCAATCCAACCATGTCTCCTTTCATTCAGCTGGTTGGGAGCAGCAACCAGCTGCTAGACAGCAACAAATCCAGGTCTCAAAGCCCAAGCCAAGTGGACACCGACTCATAAGCATTCATAAACTCTCACTCCCACTGAAGTTAATAGAAAGACTCCCATAGATTTCAAACAAAACTGAATCAGGCCTTGGGAAAAAAATGGTATCTTGAGTATTTCTCTCTCATACTGCAGCAGCTGAGAAATGCCCAAAATAGTTTTAAGTAAGCTAGTATGGGTGGCTACAGTAATCCAACCTTTGTGATAGCCAAAATGAGCTAATTCCCAGAGGTAATTCTGTGACAGTGTTACAAACCTACCCTGAATAGTGTTTGAGACACTCAGGTGATTGCCTATTCCTTCTGGAAAAGGCAATGGGAACTTAAGCTCCCACCTTGGTGTCACCAGAGATCTACCTGTAATTAAAAAATTTATAAAATGGAATAACCTGGTAGGTCATCAGGTCCCTCAGAAAAATAATACAATAACACAGCCCTCTAGAAGACCATTACAAACACCAGCAATGATCACATGACAATTTTTCTCTCTTAATAGCTTTAGTTTAAAAATAAAAATGAGAACAGCTGCAATAACTGAATTCAATTTCAAGCATACAGTTCTCTAAATATGTTGGAAAAGTAGATAATGTAATGTTCAGGAACAAAATATAACTGCCAGGACTGTGTGCACTATCATTTGCTATTAGGCAAGTTACTGAAGGTATCTGAAGGTCATGAAAAAAGTAAAATAGCCAAGAGAAAGAGAGCAAAAGAATGGGGCAGAAGAAAGAATGACTGAAAATTAGAAAAAAGAAGTAGCAAAATAATAACAATTAATTAGAATAATTCTAGAAATTTCCGTTTTGTGAGAAGTTTGACGTGAACATATTTATGGACCCTATTAACTTCAGTGGAGCTCAGCATGAGTACAAGAGGCATGTTTCAGTGGATCCATAGTTACAGGACTGTGTTCATTGCTATGTTTTGAAGACAGTTGAATGTAAATAAATTATGGGTAAATCCATAGCAATTGGTCTATAGCAAAAGCTTCCTTACTTGAACTATACTTTATGCCCTTCACACAAGATGTTTAAATCATTCTTTTCACTAACTGCTTTGATGGCTGTATGCAAACACATTTGTTAAATACTTTTAGTATGACATACTGGGCATGTCTACATGTGCACAGTTACTCCGCAGTAACTGAAAATTAGGTGTAGGTGTGTCTACATGTGCATACCAGTACTGTGCAGTAACTATGGCAACTTATGTTGATTTGGGTGTAAATTTGCTACCAGCATGAAGCCGGTAGCAAATTTATGCCTGAGTAGTTGCTACATAGTAAGGCACATGTAGACACCCTACTGAGCAGTAATCCTGTGTGTATGGACTGACTTGGGACTAACTTTAGTTAGTGTTTCTATAGTGTAAGAACCATTTACTGCATAGTAACTTACATAGTAAGTTACTGTACAGTCAATACAACTGTAGATATGCCCACTATAGATAGAATTTTGTTGTCTTAGGTTATAATAAAATAGTGCTTCTCATTGATTAAGATCTCACTGATTAAGCTCATATTAGTAATGTATTTCATTGGTTCTTTTGGTATTTAAACATGGTGCAATATCATGGCATTGGAAATGCAATGCTTAAGTCCACTCTGTCACTCTGCAGGTAAACCCACAGCAAATGACCAGATGAGATTTAAACAGACAGGGCCAGATCCTAACCAGCTTCTAACGTACCTACACTTAGTTGTCACAATGCACAAAATTTAGGTATGTGGCTCCACAGGGGTGATCCCAGTGATCAGAATTAGGCTTCTAGGTTTCTTCTACTGTGAATGGAGAGACCTAGATTCCTCCAAGAGAAGACCAAAATTGACTATTTATGCAACAGGGAGGGCTCTGGAGCTAGTCATTATGAAAGTTAATCATAAGGCGTATATAGTTTCATAGTTTTATAGTTTCTAGGGTCGGAAGGGACCTGAATAGATCATCTAG
>NW_017728943.1:128198116-128201924 GCF_001723895.1 Crocodylus porosus
TAACACACGCTTACCTTTAGGAGAAAGGTGGAGCCCATCCCATCCCAGCATGTCTCTCATCGTGATGTGCCAGTCATGGCTGAGGAAGCCAAAGCCCTCCTCGAAGCACCATTCCTGTAGCCGCCAGTTGGTCTCCGCGATGCACGTTTCAGGCCATCTGCCTCATCCACTCACTGGCAGGATAGAAGAAAAAACCACCTGTGCGCCCATCTCCTTCAGCACGCACCGAAGAGCATGGTAGTCCTCCATCAGGCGATCAGGGCTCCTCCTGGCCGCATCATTGTGCCCACATGGACTAGGACCATGGGGTAATAATCGGTGGGCTGGATTACTGTCTGAAGCATCCCTTTCATGTCCTGAATCCTCGCTCCAGGTAGGCAGTATACCTCGTGTGCCGAGGGGTCCCGGCGACAGATGGGGCCTTCCATACCTCTCAGGATGGAGTCACCAATGATGATCACGTAATGCTTCTTCCTCCTGGCCTTCTTGCCTCCTTCAGCTTGCATGGGACGTGGTGAGCATGGAGTTGCCTCCTCCCCGGTTTCATCCTTTCCTTCCTCCTCCTCCTGGGCTGCCAGGGCTTCGTACCTGTTCTCCAGCTGGACTGGAGGAACTGGTGCTGCCATGTTTCGAGCAGCCCTGGCATGGGAGGTGATCATCTGTCACTTAGCAGTGAAGGGCTCATCTTGAGGTGCATCCTCCTTGGTCATACAACCCTGCAGGGAAAGAAAATATCTGTCAATTTCCTCCTCTGCCTCCCTGATTCCCCTCAGCCTGCTAACCTCCTCCTGGAACTCCCTCACCTGTGCCTCCAGGGCCCTAAGGCAGGCACCTGCAGGACAGGTGTGGGGGTCTCCAGTACCTGCCCCCCGCAGGCCAGGGGGTTGGGGGATGCCAGCCCCCCCGGGGGCTCTGTCTGGGTGGAGGCCTCAGACAAGCCTCCTTGTCTGATCTCCTGCTCCTTGGATTTAAGCTGTATGATTTTACCTACAATGGAGACCCCTCTAGCATGTCAGGATTCAGATCACTTACAGTGAGGTGCCTGCCTGAACCACAATACCTAACTGATAGCAGCACTAAATTCACCATAAATGAGGGGCATCAAACACAGGGCCCAAGGAGCCATTTTATTCAAGCAAGCAATTAGACTACCAGCAAACAACTAGAAGTTAACAAGGGGGGGAGGAGGGGAGGCTTGTGGGGGGTGGCCTGCTGGACAGGACACATCCCTGGTCACCCTCTGGCTGCTTCATCAATCCCCACTGCTAGAGTCCTGCCTTCTTGGCCACTGGCCACAAGACCCCATCATACTGGAGCCACTGCCTGGTGCCCCACAACAGAGCCAGTGTTGCCATAAAGCCACAAGGAATGCAGTGGCAGAGGAAGATCTGTCTCTGGCACAGGATACACAGTGGTTGTTGCAGCTTCAACTTCAGCATGAGGCATGCAAGCAGGAGCCAGACCTGCCAACACTACATGTCCCATGCCAGGGCTGGAACTGCCACCACTGCTGCATGTCCCAGTCAGATCTGGTCTGCAAGGAGCTCTGTGGTCTGGATCCCAGTTGGGGCATGACATCCCTGGTATCAAACATAGTACTACCTATTACCTGATGATGCTTTTTCCTACCAGCCTAATGGCATGAGCTAATATCTCCTGAAGTGGAAGGTATGGGTTACAGGACCTCCTTACCCTGAGAGGGAATTCAAATTCACATCTCTGACCTCCCAGGGAAATTTGCTACATACCAAGCTATAGATTACTATTCCCTCACCTTCCTGTTGAAGCTGAGCAGCCACAAGAGCAAAATCCATGGGGCCAGAAGCTGAGTAAGCAAGAAGGAGTGAAACTATGTGGCCCAGTGAGGAAGATACTCCCCAGGAAGAATGGACCTCTGGGTTTCCTGGGCCTCCTGCCAGAGTTATTTCTGCTTTTAAAGCCTTATGTAGAATGCATATGTACAAGAAATCAGAGATCAGGACTCTAACCATCCCCAAGGGAATTCCTTTCTTACTGAACCACAGAATCTGACAGACACCTAGGGAACCATTCAAGACAAAAGGGGAGTACATACTGAATCTAGACAGAATTATGGTAACTAAGAAGGATAGGTTTAGATCACACTTTGTGACTTAAGCATCTATTTCAACAACTTAGAGATTGAGTAGGACCTAGTCCATACATACTAACCAAACCAGGTTTCCTCAAAAGTGTTTTTAGATTCATCTGAGTTCTAAAGCAACTACACAAAAATTAATAGCTCCAAGATTCACCCATTTCTGGCTAGTTTAGTCATATTTAGTTTTTATTTATTGGTCTTAAATGTGCCCCAGAACATATTCTTCTTCTTTTCCTAGCAACCTGCCTGAAACATCTAATTGTGTCATATAGTTAAAACAGGACCACAGCCAAAGCTACAACACAAATATCAGTGAGATAAAACCCAAGATAAATAATCTTGTAGGGGAAAAAAATCAGTTATATGCAAGCTTGATTAAGCGCTGGTCTAGACCATGACACATTATGTAATTCAGATGATGTTTTTAACTTGTAAAAAAAAATATAAATGTTTCAAATTTTTCAAAACATTATATTGGTGCAACTATAAAAGGAATAACTCATTTTAAAGCATGGGACCTTCTAAATATTTTAACTATTGAGAGGCCAGCAAAAATCTGGGAAAAATCCCCCACCCAATAGACATATATAATATAACATGGCAGGTGGGCAAAATGGTATCATGTCAAGGATCTGCATGAATAAGTTTAGAGTGGGAGTCATTAGAATGATATAGCACTGGTGAAAAAAATAGTTCTTACTAACTTACATGCAAGAGGAAAGGGCACACTTGTGAAAACATGAGAATTAATAATTTTTGGTGACCATCAGACTATTTACTTTGGAAGCTGGTGAATAATCCTTAATCACATGATGGTAAGGAGAGAAATGGATAAACGGATTATTTCAAAGACTTTGACACAGATAAAATAAAGCTATAGGTACTTAAATTGTACTTTAAGCAAAATTTAAGCACCTAAATCCAACCTCATAATTTACAAATCCAAGAGGCCATAGGTAACCACCAGGCTTAGCCAGAACTGTTTCCATTTTACCAGAGCTAAGCATTCAATCCCCATTCAAGGCTTTTTAGAATTCACAAACAGGGAATTCCTTACCCAAAATTCCTAGAGGGACCTGATCCAGTGGGCATTCTTGGACTGTGCCTGACATACATTGACAGCATTGATATTCATGCAAAGTACAAAAATCAGTGATCAATTTTCAAATATTAAAAAAGTAGTCAGATCACTCACCCAGAAGTATAAGTTTTTGGCTCAGTTTCTGCTTGAATTTGAGGGGTTTAAACCCACAACTGCTATGTCCCAGGAGAGTGCTTAATTACCCAATTAACAGCAAGAATGTGAGGGATTTTCTATCCACAACCCTTTCACCCTCCCCCCATCATTTAAGCTAGGCCATTGTACAACAAACATTCAGTGGCTGTGTCTACATGAGATGCTTACTATGCAGTAGCTCATTTCTACTGTACAGTAGCTTGTTAGTACTCCACAGTAGCATGAACATGAACCATGATGCGATGCTACTGTGCAGTAGTAACAAGCTACTGTACAGTTAGCATCACTAGGAAGCTGTGTAGGGATGCTACTGCGCATTATTTTGGTATGCAAGTACTAAATGACTGAGCAGTATCCACTGCACAGTCAGCATCTCAATTAGACATTCATAGAATCATAGAATCATAGAAGTAGGGTCGGAAGGGACCTTGTAGATCTTCAAGTCTGACCCC
>NW_017728943.1:128202784-128236656 GCF_001723895.1 Crocodylus porosus
GTGGCCCTCCTCTGGACCCTCTCAATGTTTTCCACATCCCTTCTGAAGTGGGGCACACAGAACTGGACACAGTACTCCAGCTGTGGCCTGACCAGTGTTGCACAGAGGGGGAGGATCACCTCCTTGACCCTACTAGAGATGCACCTGTGGATGCATGACAAGGTGCGGTTAGCATTGCCAGTGTTTGTAGGGCCAGAAGGAGAATGTGCATGAAAGAGCCTAATTTTGTAGCCTAGTGAGAAGAATCGTCTTCTGGAGAGCAAGGAGTCCTAGGTTCCTGCTCCCAGGACTACTTATGCATTTGCTTGTGCCCTCTTGGACCACACAACTTGTGCATACCTTTTTTCTACAGAGTGGCCAAGTTTCAACAGGGTAGAGATTACCATCCCTACATAAACCATCACAGTCTATGCTATAATCTGATTATTATGACACTGTTCTTTAGGTTGGAACTGGCTCAGGCTAAAACAGCACTTGAGTATAGGTGTCTACTTCCTGGGTCAGTGCTCTGATCCCCAAATTATTATGAAAAAGGTGGGTAGCACCTCTGTGATGTAATAATATGAGCCAATCATTTATACAAAAAGGACAACTTAAGTTGCTAGTTCTAGCCATGAGTTTCAGAATCTGAACCCTGGTCTTACATAAGCACCAAACTCTGACCCACAGGTGAGTTAGGCATTCAGGTGGGTAAAGGTGCAGACAGAAGTGACAAACTTCCCCCGATCTGGCCACAGAAAACAATTTATAACTGTGACCAAACACAAGTACACAGCTGAAAACAGCTTTAAAAATGGCCAATCAGGTGAAAATCTGACCTTTCATTGCACAAGGTATGAGATGAAAACATTTCAAAATGTAGCATCTTCTGTAACTTGTGTCTGCGGCACTCCAAGGCTGTCCCTATTTTCAGAAAGGGAGGAGGAAAGGGAGCAGAAGGAGTTCAGTTGGGGGGGCGGGTTCAGTCCCCCTGGAGGGTGGGTAGGATGTATTGGAGCCTGCCCCCCAAGGTGGGGGGTGCTAATTTACCCACCCCACCCCACCCCACCCCACCCTTCAGCACCAGCTAGGGAGCCCATTTCCCCCCTCCCATTCTGAAAACAGTGAGCACTGGCGTAGACCTGTGACCATTGCTTTGGGAACTTAGCTGCAGGCTCCCAGACTGCAGCTAGATTCCCTTCCCCCCTGGAACTAACAGTGAACTTCTGTTTGGCCATGGGTAACACTGTAACTCAGAACACTTTGCAGAAATGGTTCTAAGTTACAGCTGGGAGCTGAACTTCTGTCTGCACCATAAGTCTGGGTGAGAGGACTATAGACACTTCTATCTCTTCAGCTAAGAATTAAATAATTCTCCGTTTGAAGAATGGGGGATTTAACATGTGAACAGATGACAAAATTATACCAAGTTAAAAGGGGAGAGAGTTTTTCCATAGGTTTACTCATCTTAGATAATTGTTTCATCTGTCCACTCTATTCCACAGAAGTGGAAGCTTAAACTTTGGTTAGCAATTATATAATTCAGGGTAAACTATCCCAGCTTAGTTCTATTTACCATAAGATGGAATGGCTACACAAAACAGTCACCATGGATCAGCTGACATATGGTAAGTGCCTACTTGTCTTTTAATCTGGAATATTTTTTTCATTTGTCCCCCACCCTTAGACACTTTAATTGACTTTATGAAGTCCACTTCTAGAGCCGAGTGCCCAAACTTCAGATATAGGAACGTGAAATAATACCATGTCTAAGTCCCTTTTTAGAGAAAGGGGCAAGTCTCGAGGCATCTGGTGATACATGCCGTGTGCCACATTTGCAGTGAGTTCGCTTAGCTCATAAACATGCCATTACAGCTCCTGCCAGGAGCTCCACATGTTCCATGAACTCAGTTCATCAGCTGGTCATCCAGGTCTGGCCAGAGCCCCTGCTTTTACATAGCTTCAAAGCCCAGGGGGTAAGTGCCACCTTCATTTGCCCTTCCTTCCTCTCCTCCCCTCTGAATTCAGCAGCAGGGGAAAAGAGAGTATGAGTGATGGCAGCACTCAGCCTCTATGCTCAGAAACTATGTGAAAGCAGGCACCACCACTGCTCATCTCTTCATTTCCCCCAGCTGCTTAATTTATTTAATAGATTTCATAGGCATTAGGGCTGAAAGGGACCTTGTAAGATGATTGGGTCCAGTCCTTTGCCCAAATGGCAGAAAGTCATCTACAGTCAAAGGGTCAAAGCAAGATAAGCATCCAACTGTTCCTTAAAAGTGTCCAGAGTAGGTCCTTGCACCACCTCTGAAGGAAGTCTATTGCAGGCCTTGGGGGCTTGGACAGTAAAGAAGTTTTCCTTATGTCCAACCTAAAGCAGTCTTGCAGGAGTTTGTGACCATTGGACTTTGTTATTCCTTGGGATGCTCTGGTGAACAGGTGTTCCCCTAGGTCCTGATGCACATCCCTTATGTACTTACAGGCTGCCACAAAGTCACTTGAGCCTGTGCTTCTCCAGGCTGAAGAATCCCATGGCTCACAGCTTCGCTTCATAAGGCCTGTTCTCCTGCCCTCTGATCATGCGCGTGGCTCTTCTCTGGACTCTCTCAAGCAACTCCACATCCTTTCTGAATTGTGGAGCCCAGAACTGGATGCAGTACTTCAGCTGTGGCCTCACCAAGGCTGAGTACAGTGGGAGGATGACATGCTGGGTCTTGCTTGAGAAGCATCAGCAGATGCAAGCCAGCATTTTGTTTGCTTTGCTGGCTGTGGTATCGCACTGGTGGCTCATGTTCATCTTGTGGTCAATCATGACCCCCAAGTCTTTTTCGGCCATGGTACTAGTGAGAGTAGCACTGCTGAGCCTATAAGTGTGATACAGGTTTTTTTTTCCCTGAGGTGCAGCACCTTGCATTTCTCCATATTGAATGCCATCAGGTTTACATCCACCCATCTTGTTATCAAGTCTATCAAGGTCAGCCTGGATCACCAGCCAATCCTCAAGTGTGGACACTCTTTCCCAGTTTGGTGTCATCAGTGAACTTAGCCAGTCCACTTCTGACATCAGAGTCCAGATTGTTTTTAAAGACTTTAAAGAGTACAGGTCTGAGAACAGAGCCTTGGGGAACACTACTGGTCACTGAGTTCCATGTTGATTCAATTCCATTGACTACCACTCTCTGGGTCTGACCTCAGAGCCAGTTCCCCAGCCATCGGACCGTAGGGTAGTCAAGGCTGCAGTTGCCCAACTTTTCCATGAGGACGTCATCGGACAGCAGGTCAAAGGCTTTTTTAAAATACAAATATATGATATCAACCTCTTGTCTGTCCAGGTAATGCATCACCTGGTCATTTAGAAGGAAAAGAGCTGGGCTGACATGTCAGTGAGCTCAGAGAGCTCATTGCTATCCAGGATCAGAGTGAGGGGAGTGTAACCACACACCTTTCAGCATTGTGGAATGTGCACAGTGAGTTCTTTCTTGCTGTGATCCTGTATCCACCCATGTTTGCATACCCTTTATGGTTTCAAATGTACATTTGAACTTGAATGTTGACAATATCTGGGAGGGTGGAGAGTTGAAGTATTTTGTGTAGGAGAAGATAGTTGAGAGCAGATAGGCATTAAAATAAAAAGGATTATTGTTCAATTAATCTACTAGCATGAAATTCAGAAATTATTAAAATAAAAATAATAATATAATTTAGTTATTTCTAGACATATTTTTATTGTGTTTGCCTTTTAAGTATTGTATATCTATTGCAAAACAATGAGAGCATCTACACAAGATGCTTTACTGTGCATTAAACTAATCTAATGAGCGTTAGATTAGTCTAATGTGCCTTTTTGTAGTACCTGTAGATACAGGTACTAGAAATCAGTGCATTAAAGTAATGCAATGAAGTGTGTCTGTAGATGCTGACTGGGAGCAAGTTGCTCCCAGTCAGCCAAGGCAGCAAGGGGGCACAGTTTTTGTAACTGGTTAACTTAAATAATGTTGCTAAGAGAACAGGATTTTTTCTTGTCTGTTAAACCTGTGGTTAGTTTTGCAGCATAGGTTGATTAAATAGGAAATTTATTAAATGGAAAGGGAAGATTTTAATTCTTTTGGGTGGTTGACTATGAGTAATTTCCTACTTTAATTCAGTAAAATATCCCTACATGGTATGTTTTTCAGTAGATTATAGGTAGGTGAGAGTAACATAAGAATAAAGAGGAGTCTAGATTTAGCAGTACACTTTAGAGTAGGAATCTTGAGGTTTGTTTGTGCTGTTAATAACAAAGGACTCCTTTAAATGTGATCACTATGTGCCAATCATTTCATATAACACCATAAGTGCACCAAAACAAAGAAATCTCCCAAATTTATACTGATCACACAAAATGTAGAAAATCAGTTTGTGTAATAGCATTTTACAGGGTTACATTAGCCTAGTGTTCCATTTTCTGTCCTAGGACCCAGGCCTATCTTCTCTCTCCTGGCTGTGGTGGACACTATGGGCTCCTATACACATTTGAGGAGGCTGCTTCGATGCACTGTAATTCCAGCATGTCAGAGCAGACTCATTTAATTGAGTCCACTGAAGCGTGGTAATTACCGCGTTCCAGCAGACTCCAGCATAATGTGTATCAGAGTCCCCATGCTGAAAAATGGTGGTGGGGCACTTTAAACTAAAGTTGGTTCAACAAGCTTTAGTTCAATGTGCCTTGTCACTATTTTTCAGCATGGGAACACTGATGCACTTGATGTTCTGGGCGCTTTCCATTAGCACAGGTCTTAGAGCTGCACTAATTAAAGTGCCCCCTCTTTCCTTCCCCCCGCCTACTGCAGCATGTGTATAAACACCCAAAAGTATTCAAGAAGCATCTTAGACAAGCATCTGAATCATTGCTCTGCTATATTTGTGAACCTTCTTTGTGAGCCTTACCTATCCCATTCAGCCCACAGTCAGCCTTGTGCTGATTCACTATTCCTTTCTTCTTCACTACATTAATTTTCTGACTCCTGAACTGTCTTCTAAGTAAAAAGAAAAACCATACAGAGATACCTAAGGCTAATACTTCCTCAAGAGCTGACATTTGAACCCTCCCCACCCACACTTCCTCCATTAGCCTGTCCACATTACCACATCTTCAGTCACTTCCATATTTTTTTGGACAGAAGGCCTCCTTTCCATGCTCTACTCTTCCTGATTTTTCACTCCCTGGTCAAGGTGAATCAAGGGAGAAGAGTAATTGGACCCAAGGTGAAAAACTGAATTTTGATGGGGAAAAGGTGGGATCTGTTGGGGCGTGTGATAGGTTCTTAAAGGGAAGTAGGGTGGGGAGGGGAAAAGTTTTTTGATGTACATTTTGGGGTAAATTTTGGGAATCAATATGAAGTCAAAGTCTCCATTTTGAAAAAGAAGAATATAAGTCTATGATCCCACAATCTGACGTATCTAGCCAAGATCCTGAGAACCCATAGAGCTCTTAAGAAGAATTTATAGAAGTATACACAATATTTTAGATGAGGCCTAGCCAGAGTCGCGCAGAGTAGCACTACCACTTCCTGTGTCTTGCATCTAATGCCACTATTGATGCATCCCAAAACCACATTCACCTATTTCGCAGCTGCATCTTATGGCAGACTCATACTGAGTCTGTGATCCATCAAGGTACCCAGATCCTTCCCATAGTGCTGCCATCCAGCCAGGTGCCACGCATTTTTATTTGTATTCATGATTATCTTTCTGAGGAGTAATAACTTGCATTTGTCGGTATTAAACATCATCCTATTAGCTCCAAGCCCAGATTTACAATCTGTCAAGATCCTTCTGAATTGCACTCCTATCCCATGTGTTCACAGTCCTTTCCAGGTGAGCATCGTCTGCATGTCATCAGGTTCCAAATCATTAGATAAACACATTAAAGAGTACTGGGCCCAGAATAGACCTCTGTATGACTCCACTCAAAACCTCCAGCCGTTTTGATATGGTCCCATTTATAATTACCCTTTTCTTGTGGCTAGTGATCCAGTTGTCTCTCCACCTTATGGCAGTTTTGTCTGACCCACATTTCTCCAATTTGTTTATGAGATGGCCATGCAGGATCTTATCAAAGCCTTGCTGAAATCCAAACACACCATGCCAACTGCATTCCTTTCATCCATCCATATAGTTACTTTGTCAAAAGAGAATATCAAGTTTGTTTGACATAAAAATATAATGCAACTGGAGAAGATCATAACTGAAAAATGACCTCTCTTCTCAGTGCCCTCATGTAATTTTAAAAAATGGAGCTGTATTCTTTTGATAGTTTAATTTTTCATATGAAGAATACTGGAAAGCCAATTTAAGAACAATGTAGCTTAAAAACAACAAGTTAGATTGAATGGTCACTCTGTTTCAAGTTCAAATTTCAAGTTCAAGTTTTAGAAGTCAATTTAGTGTTGTGAGAGGTGTTGGCTTTACACCCTCCAAAATACCATTGATTTAATAAACCAAAAATTAAAGCAAAAATTATGCTAATAATTGTTCTATATCCCGGTGCACGGTACCAAAAAATGCTGTTTTTCTTTACATTATAATGGTCCATTTTCATCATATCCAGCTGCCCCAATCCAGCTGCCAAAATATTTTCACACTTGAGAATACACTGAAAAAAGCCTGAGCTAAATAGATATTTTTCAAGATGAATATCTAAACGCTAGTTGTATTTAGACCAAAAACAGTTTGTGATAGAACCATTTGTTAAAAAAAAATCCAGGCTTCATCTCTCCCCAGAAGGTAAGTGTGTTTTTTCTTCCAGGCTGACTGATCTCATATGGTGAGCTTTAAACTAGGTTCACCGGGGGACGGGGACACAGAGAAGCATGAGGACACTTTGTCGTTAAGCCAGGTGATGGGCACAGGTTGTACCCAGGTAAGTAACAGGGCCTAGGGCAGGCTTAGGAGCAAGGGGGTGGCACGGGCACCTACAGGAGGCCTCAAATGCCTCTACACAAATGCTCAAAGCATGGGGTAAAAGCAGGAGGAACTCGCCCACCTGCTAGCTAGCAAAAACCCAGACCTAGTGGGGCTCATGGAAATCTGATGGGATTCTACCCATGACTGGGCAGTGGACATCGAGGGATACACACTGTACAGGTGAGACAGAGCAGGGAAATAGGGGGTGGTGTAGCACTATACGTCAAAGAACAATACACATCCTCAATGATCAAGATGGGGTCAGAGGAGGGGCAAAATGAGGCACTCTGGGTAAGAATGCAGGGGGAGCATGGGGAAAAGGACTTGATAGTGGGCATCTACTACAGACCACCTCACCACAGGGATGAGCTGGACCTGGAATTCTCAGGTCAGGTCACGGAGGCAGTAAAGTCAAAGGATGTGATTGTCATGGGTGACCTAAACTACCCAGATATCTGCTGGGAGGAGCAGTCAGCCAGGTCTGACTGCTCAAGTAGGTTCCTAGCTGGGATACAGGACATCCACCTAACCCAGGAGGTGCATACTCTCACAAAGGGAAATGCCTTGCTGGACTCAGTCCTTGCCACAGGCAACGACCTGGTGAGGGGTCTGTGGGTACTCGACCACCTGGGCGACAGTGATCATCGCCTACCGGAATTTACTATCCAGCTCAGGGTGGTGAAAGGAAGCAGCAAGGCAGAGGTCCTCAACTTCAGGAGGGCTGACTTCTGTAAGCTAAGGAGGTTAGTAGGAGAGGCATTGGGGTCTCGGAGCTTCAATGAGATAGGAGTCCAAGACGGGTGGTTATTACTCAAGGAGATGATCCTCTGAGCTCAAAGGGAGTCAGTGCCAATATGTACCAAGGGGGGCAGGTGTGCTAAGAAGCCCACATGGCTCAGCAAAGGCATCCAGGGATGCCTAAGGGCAAAAAAGGAGGCATACAAACAGTGGAAGCAAGGGGCTATCACCAAGGAGGATTACACCCCCATTGCTCGGGACTGCAGGAAGGCTGTTAGGAAGGCCAAGGCAGAGATGGAGCTAGGGCTAGCAACCAGAATTAAGGATAATAAAAAGTCCTTTTTCATAGATTTCATAGATATTAGGGCTGGAAGGGACCTCAGAAGATCGAATCCAGCCCCCTGACCAAAGGGCAGGAAGTCAGCTGGGTTCATAGAATCCCAGCAAGATAAGAATCCAATTTTCTCTTGAAGGTGTTCAGAGTAGGTGCTTGAAACACCTCTGATAGCAGGCTGTTCCAGACCTTGGGGGCTCGGACAGTAAAGAAATTCTTCCTTATGTCCAGCCTGAAACGGTCTTGTAGTAGTTTATGACCGTTTGACCTCTGATTATGCGTGTGGCTCTTCTCTGGACTCTCTCAAGCTTCTCCACATCCTTTTTGAATTGTGGAGCCCAAAACTGGACGCAGTTCAAATATATAGGAAGTAAGAAGAAGGCACCGGGTAACGTGGGGCCCCTATAGGATAGGCTCGGCAATCTGCTAACTGTGGCAAACAAAAAAGCTGACCTCTTTAACAAATTCTTTGTCTCCATATTCATGAACAGGGACTGAGACATCTCCCCCACTAGAATTGCAGATGGAACCAGGGGAGGCACTGCCATGCCTACGGTCAGGGACGACCTAGTTAGGGAACTTTTGGAGGGGCTGGACATGTTTAAATCACTATGTTCAGATGCTCTTCACCCAAGGATGCTGAGGGAACTTGGGGGGGTCATAGCATGGCCCCTGGCACAGCTCTATGAACACTCATGGGGCATTGGCCAGGTACCAGAGGATTGGAAAAGGGCCAATGTGGTCCCCATTTACAAGAAGGGGAGAAAGGAGGACCCTGGCAATTATAGGCCAGTCAGTCTTATCTCGGTGGTCCTTGGGAAGACTTTTGAGAAAATTATCAAGGAGCACGTTTGGAGGGGAGGTAATGTTCAGGGGCAACAAACATGTGTCATTGAGGCCAGGTCCTGCCTGACTAACCTGGTTTCTTTTTATGATCAGATCACAAAGTCCCTGGATGAGGGTGTTGGGGTGGATGGAGTCTTCCTGGACTTTAAGAAGGCCTTTGACATGGTATCCCACCACATTCTCTTAAAAAAATTAGGTGACTGTGGCATTGATGCCTACAGAGCAAACTGGGTAGCAAATTGGCTAGATGGTCACACTCAGAGAGCGGTGGTGGATGGGTCATTTTCAGCCTGGAGGGATGTGGGCAGTGGAGTCCTCCAGGGCTTGGTCCTGAGGCCCGTACTGTTCAACAACTTTATCAGCAATCTGGCTGTGGGTGTGGAATGCACACTGTCCAAATTCACTGACAACACCAAGTTGTGGGGCGTGGTGGGCACACCAGAGGGGAGGAGCAGAATCCAGCTAGATCTAGACAAATTACAGAGGTGGGTGGATGAGAATAGAATGGAATTCAACGCAGACAAGTGCAAGGTGCTGCATCTAGGGAGAAGGAACCAGCAACACACCTATAGGCTGGGGAACACCCTTCTTGTCAACACAGTGGCAGAAAGGGATCTTAGGGTTATTGTTGACTCCAGAATGAACATGAGCTGCCAATGCAAGGACACGGTCAGTAAGGCTAACTGCACCTTGTCATGAATCTACAGGTGCATCACAAGCAGGTCCAGGGAGGTAATCCTTCCCCTCTATGAGGCATTGGTCAGGACACAGTTGGAGTACTGAGTCCAGTTCTGGGCACCGCACTTCAAGATGGATGTGGCTAGCATTGAGAGGGTCCAGAGGAGGGCCACCCGCATGATCAGGAGGCAGCAGGACAGGCCCTACGAGGAGAGGCTGAAGAGCCTGAACCTATTCAGCCTCCACAAGAGAAGGCTGAGAGGGGATCTGGTGGCCATTTACAAATTCACCAGGGGGGACCAGCAGGAATTGGGGAAGGCTTTGTTCCCCCAGGCACCACCCAGGGTTACTAGGAATAACGGCCACAAATTGTTAGAGAGAAGGTTCAGGCTGGACATCAGGAGACATTACTTTACAGTTAGGGCTGCCAGGCTCTGGAATGGGCTCCCAAGTGAGGTGGTACTCTCTCCTATATTGGGGGTCTTCAAGAGGAGGCTGGACAGATATTTGGCTGGGGTGATATGACCCCAGCACCCATTCCTGCCTGGGGCAGGGAGTCAGACCTGATAATCTGTTTAGATCCCTTCCAACCCTAAGCACTATGATACTATGATCCAAATCACAATGTCCTTCAGAAAACCATGCTGAGGATCATAATAGACTCTACGGCAGGGTCAGGCAAAATATGCCCTGCAGGCCAGATCCAACCCACTAACTGAATGGATCCAGCCTTCAGCCTAGTCCCTGCAGTGCTCCATGTTGGGCCAAGCTGCACTCATTCCCACCAGGGCAGGCTATGCTGCATCCCCATCTGCCATCCCAGGCCCCAGCCACTACACACAGCGTCCAGCAGGGCTGTTCGTGGTGTTGCTCTGCTCCCCTTGCCTTCAGCAGGAGCTGTCTGGCTGAAGTTTCCCCCCCACCCACCCAGAGTGACACAGCAAGGGCAGGAGTGGAGAATGAGCCACCGCTGGAGGTGAGGGAAGCAGAGCAGGACCGGCTGGCTGCGGTCACTCCAGGAATAGTCCCACCAGAAGCTGCATGTGCTGGCATGGGCATGAGACAGTAGGGCTGTTCTGCTCCGCTTGCCTTCAGCAGTGGTTTATCCTCCTGCTCCTGCCTCTGGTATACTGCTCTGAGCAGACTGGGGAGCTTCAGATGGGTGTCTCTTGCCACAGTACATGGGGCTCCAGCTCTAATTTCTGGCTGCCTTTCACCTGTTCCACCCACCCTGTCCTCAATGAACTACATGGTAAATCATAGCCTTTTGCCTTTGGACTAATATCACATATAGTTTGTGCTACATATAACTTACCTGGCAAGGAAGATACCATGATCAATAGGTTCTTCCAGGATGAGGCCTATCCATTGCACGCTGGGAAGGCTGACTGCTGTGAGTTTACCAAATGTGGGGAACTCAACTGTACACTTTTGTGGTAATGGGGGACTGCATTTGCACTTTCTCCCTGGCTTGCTCCTTCAGCCTTTTGACTAGGAGCATGTGAGACTAGGAGGCATCCAAACTCCAATGCCTTTGGACTTGGGGCCTGCATGTAGAATGCCTGACATGGCTTTGGGGAGTAACCAAAGTCCCAGACTGATGGGTCTGGAAGAGAAGAGACTTGTCCAGTGGTAGAGGCACACAGACTTAAATGACTAAGCTCAGCTCAGTAGATTTGGAATTCAGAACTAATTAGGCATTAAGCCAAAAAAAAAGTTTGTGCTATATATAAGTAGATATAAATGTGCTGCTTTAAAGTCCGTTTATGGACTATTTGTGCTAAAACTTGCAGCAGTTTCAAAAAAGGTAAACTGCATCAATTCTGGATGAACTAAGTCTATGGGTATATAGTAATTTGGCTATATGTGAATTACTACATGTATATTTATTTCAAGGTCTGTGGGCAGGCCTACACATGCATCTTAATACAATGCAATAAACTCTGGCACTTATCACACTAGTGTTTATTGCTCCTGGGTGCTGCACTTACACATGCGTCTGGGATTGCAGCACTTTGAGCCAGCTTGGAACAGCCCCCCACTGGCAAAGGGCCTGGGGGGTCAGCCTGCCTCCCCAGGGCTACTCCAACCCAGCTCAACATTGGGTGGAGGGGCTGGCTGGGGCATGGTGGTGCTCCAGTGCAGGGGTAGCTGGCAAGCAGCCCCTGCATTGAAGCACCCTTGTGCCCCAGCCAGCCACATCAGCATGTACGTGTGCACTGCTGTAGAGTAAAAAACTCTGCAGAAGGATAGTATTGCATTTACTGCCTTGGAATTAATTAGTTTACTCCACCCTAATAACCCTGCATCTGTACATGCTGAAAAGTTTACTGCAGAGCTAATTAGTCTATTCCATGGTATATGTCTCACGTAGACGTGCCCCATGCTTCCAAATTTGCTCCTGACTTCCATGTGATCATGGAGAGCAGGGAAGAAGTGGGAGAAGAGGCTTGCTGGGGGAAGAAATTGGGGAGGGCACAGGGCAAGGAAGGGAATAAATTCAAGGCAAATCTCCAATAATTAGATTCCAGACCTAGAAAATTATAACAAAGTTATACATTTTACATATATAAAATCTAATTATTGATGGGTCATCTTATATTTGAGTAAATACAGTAATTTAGCCAAGGTTCTAGCTTCACTTACTGCTTATATGCAAAGTCTGATATACTCTCTGGTGAGATGCGAGCTCTGGACAGCTGATAAAATATGAAGAAATACTTAATGAATGGCCTGGCTTGTACTGTCCATGCAGATAGTGTAAAAAGAAAGTTTGTATGATAATATCTTAAAACTGTGAAAGTAATTGCTTCTGACATCTCCAACTAGGCAATAGACTGCCCAAACACTGCTGTTCAGTCACAAATTCAAAGGCTAATGAAGTGAGAAGAACACACTGTAGATACAAATTAAAGCCTACTTATGATCAAGTGTCTGGGGTTTAAAAAAAATCCCATGTTTTGTGTGGAGAAGGGGGGAAATAATGTTTTTGTACTTTTTTAGAAAAGGACTTGGTGTTGTGATTACCAGCAAGAAATTGCTGAAGGGTAATTCTGATACGTTAATGAAATGCTACACTTCCTTTTAGATTTTTTTTTTTTTAGATTTTATCTTGTTGAGGAAATGAACTATAAAAACACAGTATTTAAAAATGATAGATCTTTTACCATTTGTTTATATCTTCTTTCTTGCCATCTCTCTCTACTTTTTAAATATCTACTTGTCCTATCAACATGCCTTTTTTTCTTAGATGAATTTTGTTTCCTCAGTTGAAGCATTTGAGCCTTATTTTGAAACTTGGATGTCCAGGGTAGACATCTGAATGACTATTTTAGGTGACTAAATTAAAGGGTTGCTGGCTATCTGCAGCTCTTGTTTACTTAAATGAGTGAATTAGGAACTATGAGTGTATAGTACCCTTGAACATTTCACAAACCTTTTATTTAAATTCCCAATTTTAAATAATTAAGTTTGAAAATGTTGCCAATATCTCATTACCTAAGATAAAGAATCAATGATTAATTGATAACTTTGGAATCATTACTAAATACCACACGACTCTTTGACTTATTCTATTGGTAGGAAATCGCCACACTTGGTGAGCTGGCATTTGCAACTGACAATAGACAACCATCAGACAATGGTCCTTTACTTTTATGAATGTTGCAGAAAAAAATATTAAAGTAGACTCAACAATATATAGGAAAAAATAGAGAATGGTGCAAATATATAAAGAGAAGATACATTGGTATTTAATGGTTTGCATACTGAACTTCAGTCTGGCTGCTGTCTGTTCCATATGCATATCATAAGTCTTTATCTGATGCTCTGTGATGGACACTCACTGACATTGTCTGGCACATTAGAAAAACTTCAGTAAACATTCTTGCTGAGAATACTGCACAAGCAAGATAAAGAAGTAGAAGTCATCTCAAGTTATATCTCAAATATGCACTGTATACTTATTGTACTCACACAAGAGAAATGCTTCTGTTTACCTTGAAGTCACAAAATTTGGACTCACATTTCCCACTGGCTTCAATATAGTATTATACATTCTTCTAAAAGAGCCTGCTTATATGGTCCTGGATGTTTGCATTAAAACTGTTACAGCATTCAAACTCCTTGAATCATTATGCACATTAACCTTGAGTATCATCATAAGAGTGTTCACTGAGGCACAGATAACCACAAAGCAGGCAGGAAAAAAATTGTAGTAGAACAAGGGTTCAAGGTCACATGTCAACCAAGAACACATATGCTATGTAAAAGAGTTGGCTAATAAAGATGCAGACAAGATTCCTCAAGGTCTTAAGGACAATTTTTCAATCAAATTTTTCAATATCATTGTGGGCACTGCCATCAATTTTATGAAGAAGCATTATGAGCAATTTAGCGAGCACACCATCTACTGGACTGTTCTCCACAACATAAATGAAGTTTCAGAGGATATTACTAACTTAGTGAGAAACATGGTATCTTTCATTTTCCCAGAATCACAGAATCGTAGGAAAAAACAGATAGAATAGATCTCAAGAGGTCAACTAGTCCAACTGCCTGCCCTAAAGCTGCAGCGACTACACTAAAAACATTCCTGACAGATCTTTGTCTAAACACCTAAAAATGTCTACTGATGGCGTTTTCAGAGTCTCCCTAGGTAATCTATCCAGAAGTTTTCTATACTTACAGTTAGAAAGGGCTGTTTTTTTTTCTAATGGCTAACTTGAATATCTCTTGTTGTAATTTAAGCCCATAAGTTCCTATCCTCTGAACTGAAACTTAGCTCTGGAAGATGGTTATTTGTGGTTTCAAATTGGATACAAGTTGTGCACAGAACTAAACCTTCCTGGATAATGTTTTCAAAAGCAGTTAAGAGCTAGTGCCACTATAAAAAATGACTTCACATTTAGGAGCCTAAGTTCTAGTGAAAGTCACCTGGATATAGAAGCCTAAATGCCCAAGTTATCTTTTAAAAGGGGATTTAAATTCCTAAGTTATTTAGGCCTACTCCTCTTCAAGTGAGTAAGTAGCACTTACACAGATAAATTTAGTTACATGAATAGCATTTTGGACCACTTATGCAAATCCCCACAGTGCAACTCACCTTCTCTTTCCAAGCATGCTCAGAACTCCACCTGAGTTCTGCAGATGAAAAACAATATGTAATAGGCAAGTGTATTTTGGGCACGAATCCTAGATCCATTGTGTATCTAATGAAATAATGTAATTAATGAGCACCATATTAGATTTTTCTTTTTGCATCTTCTGTATTCTTAGTATCTCTGTTTGTTTAGAAGGGGTTTTTTTCTCATGCTTTTCCCTGTGAGTGTGTGTGTGAGTTAGAAATTAGACTCTCAGGGCATCATCAATGGAAGATTACCTGAGAAGACTTAAGTTTATCATTGAAAGCACTCAGAAAGGATGCTTTTTCTCAGGCATCTTCCTGGAGACAGCTTTAGTGACTAACAAATGGCCAAGCAGGGGATGAGAATCCCAGGCCAACTCAACACGATCTTCATGTGAACCTCCATGAAGGATTTACCTTCAGAGGTAGGTGTAAGTTCATTTTGTACCAAAGTCACATCAAAATTAGAGACCTGGAGCATATTCTCTCCAAAGGAAGGGCAACACATATTAGGTATTTCCTATAATTTTTAATATCCCTCACTGCCATCAGCTGCAGCTTCTCTAGCTGAAGCTTATAAACATATCAGAATTTGACAATGCATTTGGAAAGACTGAGTTTTTTGGAAATGTGCTTCACTGAAGAAACACAGAAAAGTTAGCCTGTTTACAGTGGCAGAACTGGAAACTTTACCAAGAGAAATGCATGCAAGTTTAATTATAACTATTAACCTAATAGACTTTATTTAAATTAGAAATATATCTACAATTTCCCCATATGTATTTTTTACAAAAGAGGAAAGAAATAAAGCATCAGACTTGAGACTGTAAAAGCTAGGTATAGCCATGAGTATTTTCTTAAAGTCCATGTAAATTAAAGACAGGAATAAATAAATCCTTCCAAAATCAAAGTCCTTTCCTAGCTGTTTAGCCAAACTTGTTTCTTGCATGGTGCACTTCACTCAAACCTAGCTTCCAAACACTTCTGAATGTAGCTAATTGAGAGTCAGATGAAAATCCAAATTTTCTCCACCTGTCATGTTGATATTCCACGATCATATTTATCTCAATACAGAGAAAGGGGGAAAGAGAGGTCTGAGCTGCAAGCTAGTTTCTGCATCAAGATCTTTAGCACTAGTTGTACTATTACATATTTTAGCCTGAAACTGTGCTGTCATTCACCTCTAATGCAACATCTCTAAGGTAAAACAGTATCCTTGACTCATGCACCCTTCATTTTCTTCATATTAGTGCATAGCTTCCAATTTTCAGTAGAATGCAGTAGAATTCATGGAAGATCATGTTAATGGTGAAAAACTAATCTCTTGGGTATCTAGTAGGTTTTGAATATTAGGGCAGAGACTTCATATTCTAGGTTCAGAAAGGAGCCAATACAAAGAGCGGAGCACAATCATGAAGTGTTCACAATGCCATGTATTGTTCAGCAGGCAAGCTGCTGTAGTTGGAACTATTCCATATTGTGTGGTTTCATTTCTAAATATAGACAATTGAGATAATCAAGCCAAGAGGTCATACTGTTGATTGCATGATCATGTTGGATGTATTTTCTTGGTCAGTTGCAGAGAAAGATGGGCATTTTTCTGCCATGGCTATTGCAGAATCTAATACATTTTGAATTCTAAAAATAGGCTGCAGACCAAGTTAACAAGCTGCAAAGAGAAGTTCTCAAAGGTGGGGTATGTTATAAAGGAACTAAGTCTTCTTACAGGCACAGCCTCTGACTTACCTGTATTTAAGTGCCTATGTCAGTCAGTCATCAAAGGAAGTGGGAGATGGTGGTATTCATATTTTAAGGACAGAGATTGTAGGATTGGATGTGTCCTACATGCTGTTAACATGTAGGACACACTGCACTTCAAGAGGGACATCGACAGCATGGAGAGGGTCCAGAGGAGGCCACTCGCATGATCAGGGGACAGCAGGACAGGCCCTATGAGGAGAGGCTATGGGACCTAAACCTGTTCAGCCTCCAAAAGAGAAGGCTGAGGGGGGATCTTGTGGCCTGTTATAAACTAGTCAGGGGGGATCAGCAGGCATTGGGGGAGTCACTGTTCCCCTGTGCACTGCCAGGAGTGACCAGGAATAACTGTCACAAGCTGGCAGAGGGCAGATTTAGGCTAGATATCAGGAAGCGCTACTTCACAGTCAGGGCGGCTAGGGTCTGGAACCAACTTCCAAGAGAGGTGGTCCTGACTCCTACCCTGGGGGTTTTTAAGAGGAGGTTGGATGAACATCTTGCTGGGGTCATTTGACCCCAGTATTATTTCCTGCCATGGCAGAGGGTCGGACTAGATGATCTACTCAGGTCTCTTCCAACCCTAGAAACTATGAAACTATGAAACATTTCAGCCTAAGATGTCTTACCAACTCTTCTAACAATTTTCTATAGGTGTGTGATAGTATTGTGAGGGATTCTGCAGATGGAGGAAGGGTTACCCATAACAAACCTCTGGAGTCAGTCTGAAAGGAAAATATTGAGCTACTCTGAAAAGTTTTCATTTGCACTTGCAGCTTTGAGAAACAAATAGTAGTATTTGGTGGTTAACACTATCAGATGCTACTGAAAGGTCTGTACAACAGACCTTTGCTGTACTGAAAGGTCTATACAGCAAAAGAATGAGTATGTACAGTTTGATGCATGTCATTTACTGGGAGAACCAATCCTATTTCAGTCATGTGATATAGACTGAGGAGGCAGCACTGCTGACTACTTTCTGCTTCGCATTTACTAGGAGACAGGAAGAAAGAAACTGGGTTGTAAATACTGATGTGTCTGGTGCTAAGCAATAGTTTCTTTACACTGGTTGTACATAAGAACATAAGAATATAAGACCTGCCATTTACTAAGTCAGAACATAGGTCCTTCTTGCCCAGCATCCTGTGTCACACAGTGGCAGAGAGTAGATGCTGAAAGAGAGAGTGAACTGGGTAAAACCAGGGGGTTTTTTCCACTGTTCCTCTCTCACTTGCAGCCTCCAACATTTAAGGTCTAAGAAGTTCTGATGCAAAGGCTGTATCCCTAACTCCTCTGCTCAATAACCACTGCTGCCCCATTTCTCCGAGAATTTGTCCCTTTTTGAAATGGCTGAACTGTCAGATTCCACATTATCTGATGGCAATGAGTTCCATACTTTAATTACCACTGGGTGCATCTACACATGCAATTAATGCAACACAATAAACTCTGGAGCCATTTGAGCCAGAGTACACCACTCCTGGGTGCAGTGTCTACACATGTGCCTAGGACAGCAGCAATTTGAGCCAGAGTGGAGAATCCCCTGGCTCCAGGTGGCAGAATCAGGTGCCAGAGGGGCTGGCAGGAGCCGGGTATCTGGCTCCTGGCTGACTCAACTGACTGGAGCCATTTGCACCTAGCAGTCACTGTCTACATGGGTGTTTGATCATACCTAATGACTCCACCATAAGATAGTACTGTCCCCAATAGTACTATCCCACAGTGAAGTTAATTAGTTTATTGCACCCGACTATTGGCGCACGTGTAGACTATGATGCTTCCCTGTGGAGCTAATTAGTCTACTCCACAGTAAAATGCACGTGTAGATGCACCCACTGTGTGAAAAATAACTTCCTTTTGTTAGTAGTGTTATTGCATATTTTAGCCTCCAATTCAAATTCTTGTCATCATAGTGATACAGTGAATCTGTGTGTTAATAGTAAGGGATTTTATTGCTTTTACCATCCAGAAAATATAAGGTTCAGAGTCTGAACCTCCTTCTTTTTCAAACTTCAGTTCTGTGGTCTCTCTGTTTTGCCAGTAGACATGAAATGATGGGAACGGCAGCAATTAGAGGCAGCTTAGATAAGATAGTGTAAAAAAACTATGGTTGGTGGTTGAAATGGATGTGTGTATATAATCTTTCCCATACTGCATATCTGTTTCTGGAAGCAGAAATGAAAGGTGAAATATTAAGCTGAATTTAGGACCCATTTATATCTGGGATCTTGTTATCAGACCCATAATCTCTCAATTTAAGCCTATCAGGGAATAGTCAGCTTGCCATTGGTTGGGATATAGTTGCCAAAGCCCAGCAGCTGAGGGTTCTTGGTGAAGAACTATGCTTCTTCAAATGGATTTCTGTAGTTGACAAAGTCAAGGCTTAAACCTATTAAACACCCAGATTTTTAATTGACCTCTGGGCTCTTTTTCAATAACAGTGATGGAGCTTTTGTTATTCTCTTCCCCCACTGGAGTTGTATTTTGTTAATATACTCTTTTAATTTAAGTTGCCCAGGTGCCAAGGTGATGGGAATTAGAAACAAATCTTCAAGAACTAAAGGAAGAAAGACAGATTCACTCTTTTTGGATAAATCTTTGCAAAAAAGCAACTGACATAATAACAGAAAAGTGTACAATAAACAATATGGAATTGTTTTTATTAAAATGGCTTACCGTGCACAAGGCAGTATCCAGTTTGAAAGTCATTGTACATAAGCTTTGCTAAACATAATATGTAAGACAAACTAATTTTCTACTGCACTCTAAATCACAGTTTGGCTTTATTAATGGATTTGTTTTGGGGTCTTTTGCCCTGTTTACATTTCTTCAATAGAGGCAGGAGGAACAGAAGCAGAGATCTGTTTTCCCTTCAGTCTGTCATACTGAATTAGCTTTTAAACAGCCAAGATATTGCAACCTGAAAATGAAGATATTTAAATACATGATAAGAAAAAAAAAGAAACACCATGCTGCAATATGCCAACAGCCAAGCTTCTTTGTGGGCTATATCACAAGGTAATTGGCTGTGATGTGAATTATGCATCCTCAGCCAAATGTGAGAGCGCTTAACAGACACAGAGGTCAATTATCTCTTAGTAGAGCCCGCTACAAAGACAGAGGTTATTGCAATTAGAACATGCTATTTAAAATGCTTAGTTGTTTTAGTATTTTAAATCACCACATCTTTTCATAAAGATGTGCATTGTAATTCTTGTAGCCATAATCATCACAGAATAAGCTGATCTTAGAAAAGAAAATCATAAAAAAATGAGTCACCTAGGTTTCTTTTAACAGGAGCCTTAGAAAGCATAGACTATTCGAATAAGAGAGAAATTCACAAGAGAAATGAGGGCTCTGTTTCTTTTCATGAGTTCAAGCCTAAGTATATGTTTGTCTTAAGTCTTCTCCCACTGGAAGAAAATGCAGACATACATTGCACAGGCAAAAAAGGGGCAAAATGCTTTATATTAAGAATTTGTTACAATGATGAGTGTTGCAAAATAAAAAAGAGACAGGCTTGAATCAAAACTGTGGACCAATCCCCAAAATATTTGGAAAAAGATGATCTGGATTTGCATATCACTGCTTGCTTCCGTTTTTATAATAAGCACACTAAAATCTTAGCTCTGAAATGTCTCCAAACCAAGCTGAATTCTGAAATGCTCTTGAGGTTCTTTTTTTAGAGGTGAGCTATTTGTAAAGTCTCCCTTTTTCTTCAACATTGTAAACTCCAACATGTATCACTCCATGAAAGTATTTGCACAAAACCAACATGAGGTTTTTCCTTATGCAATGTGGTGGGGAAAAAAACCTTAATTTTGGTTCAAGTAGAGGGTCTTGCCTCTGCCCTGTGCTGCCCTGCCCCACGATGCCTCTAACCTTCCCTCACCTGCCTTCCCCGCTACTCACAACTGCCACATATCCCAGCTCTGTCTCTGTGTTCACAACCATGTCTATATCTACGCCCAGATCCAATCTGGCTTTGCATTGGGGTACAGAGCACAGGCTGGCTCCTGCCCCCATCTGGCCAGGCAGCAGTGGCTGCAGTGGCAGCAGCTCCAGCCCTGGTCCCAGCTCTGGCTCCAATCCAGCCTGGAGCCAGGGCTGGGGCCAGGGCTGCCACCATTGCAACTGATGCTGCCTGGGCAGGTGGGGAGTGGAGCTAGCATGTGCTCTGTGCCTGGATCAGAGTGGGGCCAGAGCCATGATTCAGGGCAAGAGGTGGCACTGAGAAAGGGAGAGGAAGGAGGCCTGGGAAAGAGGGCCAGTGGTGGGAGGGGGCAGGTACCAGAGGTGCAGGCATGGGGGTTGTTCAGGCAAGGCAGGACAAACACAAGAGAGCATAGGCATTGTAGGGGGAGGTCAGGTGCTGGGTGACACAGGTACAGAGGGGTCAAGTAGCAGGGGAGCAAGTAGTGGGGGAAGACTAGCAGGGTCAGGTTTTGCTCCCTTCCCCTACTGCCTGTCCCCTCAGGGCCTGCCCGTCTGCCAGTGCTCTCTCCAGCTCAGCGGTTGGGGAAATGAATTTCCAATACTTACATTCTATACCTGGAAAATGACAACATATTTATAATCTACTACCTGAAACCCACAAAACATTTCCAATTAAATTTACATCCTTTGACTGAATACTTTAACAGAGAATCAAAACTTCTCACCCTTGAAAAGGCTCCATAAAACTGGCCACATGTAAACTTAGGAATATAAATACATATTTTGTCAAAAGTCTAACCTTGTGACTTTTTTATAGGCATAGAATAAGAGGGCCCTTGTACACGTAAGGATATTGGCCCTTTTTGTGGTTTAATTGCCCTTTTTTAATTATTTAATTACATAACCATGTACATGTACAGTGGCATGTTATAGTTAAATTTCATAACAGTGTACACATTCAGCAGTGTATTTTGATTTAAATGACTTTGTAACACAGCAAACTAAAACACATCCCCTGTATGTTAGTTTACTATGTAACTAATTACAGCGATATTCCTCATGTGTACAAGGGCCCTATCTGGAGAAGGTGGTGGGGATGGTGCACAGCGTGCTGGAAGCCCAGGCGTATTTGGGGAAACTCAGGCTAGGCGGGCTTCCAGCACCCCACGCACTGCTCCTGCCACCTGCTCCAGCTGCCAGCATACCCAGCCGTCCTCCTGCTGCCTTCCTGGGGCAGCCAGCTCATTTCCAGGCAGTCCCAGTTGGTGGGAAGGCAGCAGAAATGGTGCACAGGGCACTGGAAGCCCACCAAGCCCAGGCTTCCCTGAGCATGCCTCACTTTCCAGTGCCCCGTGCACCATTGGATCTGGCAGGTGCTGTCTGTAAGCTGGGGCTGCACCCATGCAGCTAGCACCCACCTGGGCAGCCCTGGGGGGGGCACCATTGCTGTGGAGGGAAGCTCCCGCCCCCACCCCACCGCCTGCAGCTCAGGGTCTACATGACCCAGTGGCAGCTCATGCAGGCAGACTCCACCAAAGGAAAAAAAAAGAAAGGGACCTGATTTTTTTTTTCTCTCTGCCTGCCTGCATCTCCCGTGGCTGGGGAGTGAGCTGCTGATGGGTCGTACATCCTGTGAGCTGTGGGGGACCCTGGTGCTTCCCTCCGTGGCAGTGGCACCCCCCCCAGGCAGCACCCACCCACTGGCACCCTGCCTCGGTGGTCCTTGCAGGTGCTGTCACTATGGAAGGAAACACCAGGGCCCCCTTCAGCTCAGAGCCCCCCAGCAGCTCACCCCCTGGCCTCAGGAGAGGTGGGTAGGTGCCGGGGGGGAGAAAAGGATCGGGCCCCTCACCGTTTGGGGTTTTTCCCCTCCAGCAGAATCTGCCCACTCCATGGCGAGGGAGCCCAGTGCTTCATTCTAGCTCGGGCTTGCCTGCATGCCTGGTTGAAATACTTTAGGATCTATAATAATAGCACACTTATTCTGTCTGGAGCACTCTGATTGGTTGTTTCAGTAAGCATTGTGACTGGCTGCCAGGACAACCAATCAGAGTGCTCTGGACAGACAGAATAAGCCTATTATTATGACAGATTTTCTGTGTGTAGAATCTACTTATTGGGGGCTGTCTTAAATCTGAAGTCATCTTAGATTTGGGTAAATACAGTACATGCATATTTATTAATCTAGCCTTTCAGCAAACAAAATATACTAAAACACACTTGTTAAATAATTTAGTAACAACATTTGATTGCCTTATCCGTACTACTTGTTCTGAAAAGAATAACCTCTCTTCTGGCTTGCCAACTTTCACATGAGGTTTCATCAGGAGGAAGAAATATAGCAGACAGATGCTGCCTGCTAATATTAGCAAATACTGCCTTAAAAGAATATGTGATCTAAATCAATGCACTTTTCCTTAAAATAATATATTTTCTTAAATTTAAAACAATACATATTTTTAAGTTGCTTGATGGCAGCCTCTATCAAAAAGACCCTGTCTACAAAGGAAAATATGTCCTATTGTCTTTCTAGTATACTGAATACAAAACAAGTTGAGGCCCAGCTATGGAATAAAAATAAGATCTACTGCATAGGACATGATGGTTTACAAATAGAAAATGCAATTTCTCACTACTACACCACATAATTGGCTTTCACACACAGTTGTATGATAGAAGTAAGAGTTGTGGTTTAAAAAGAGAGAGAGAGTTACAATTGCCCACTTCCCTCCTCCCTAACTCACACCAATAAACCACAAATTATGTTTACAATGAAGATGCCCAGAAAAACAGAAAACAGCATTTATTTAGCTATCATTTGAGAGATCTCTGTGCTTCAGAGGTCCTGGGGGCAGAAGGCACCAAATATTCAAAAAGACAAACCTGAAAATACATCTCAATACTGGGGAAAAAACCTTAAGAGCCAATAAATCCTTGTTCATTTTTGTTAAGTGAAAAGCAGCTGCACAGCAATAGTTTTCAAAAAAAGAGTTCTGTTCCACCTGAAGCAAAATATAAAATATGTTTAATAATATACTATCAGCTCAATAATGCAGAATTCATTCTGCGTAGTCCCTTTTGTTTTCTTTGCCTAGTCCTTTTTCTGAGAGCTTAGTTTCAGTGAACTTTAAAGAATTTCATAATGGCAAAATCCACTATTTTTTATTCACAATTTCAAATAACTATTTTTAGGGCTAAGCTCTCTATAATCTTTCCCAATTTAGTTTGCAAATTATATACTAGTCCACTGAAATATTTGGGCATGCAAACAGGTTTTTGCATGCACAATTATGGTTATGCCATAGTGGATTTATGGTTATGTTCATCCGTGCTTTGTGTAGGGTTTAGAAAATTTTTACTCTTGAAATCTATAACTACTTGCTCTAGGGTTACCATATTTCCAGTACCAAAAAAGAGGACCCTGCGGGCAGGATGGGGGAGATGCAGGGGTGGGGGTGGGGAGGGAAGAGAAGAGGAGGTAGAGCCAGGCAATTTGTACTGGTTGAGGTCGTTTGCCCCATTCCACTTTTCATATCATTTCACACCCAAACAGTATAAAGGCTCCTCATGGACAGATCTGGGGCCTATCACTAGAAAAAAATAGGTAAATGAAAGGAAAAAAAATCACCTTGGTCCAGCTTCTAGCATAACAATCCCTTACCTCCCACTAGGCTACATTTTGTTGGAATACTTTACACAACAAAGAGGACTTAACAGGCTACCTTTTTTTTCTACTCCAGGCCTCCCTTTATGGTTGATGGCACCTACTGCATTGCAAATGACATCTCTCCTGAAATGTAACTTGCTTTCTTTCTCAACATTTTTTAGTATGCGGGTAAACAGGAAAAAGGCTGGTGTTTATTGTGGTTTTCAGACTTAATGATTATTATTGCTCTAAATTATTTTCTGAATATCTAAGCTAGTCTTGCAAATATACCAGCAATGCCACAGAGAGGCTTATGTGTCTTAAACTGAACTGGGGTCACCCAACTGGGATGGCCCAGCAGCACAATTTAGGATGCTTTAAATTAAGATAATTTAGGATGCTTTAGTGAATTTAGCATCCTAAGTTATCCTAATTTAAAGCATCCCAAATTATGCCACTGGACCATCCCAGTTTCAAGCAATGGTAAACCGCATCAGTGTAATTCTTAACATTTAATAGTCTTGTTATGCATGGTAGTATTGGTTGCTAGTATTAGCTGAGAACAGCTATTAGATCAGTGACTCTCAACCTTGAAAGATTTAAGGAACCCTTTGTTAAATTCAAAGCACCACTTGGAAAATGCCAGCTCTTAGTTTTCACTCCTTTTTTAACTTTAAAATAATAATAGAACAATTTTTCTGTTGCAAAGAATTCAGAAAGACCACCACATTTCAAAATGTTTTAATACTCTGGATTCGTATTTGAAACCTGGGTTTATCTTGCACACCTAACAATGCTAACATTGCGTAGCACTCCACTGTACTCTTGAAAGGATTTCAAGGCACCCCAAGCTGTGGTACCCTGGTTGAGAATCACTGTATTAGAAGATCAACTGACAGAAGCTAAATCCTGGAGAAAGACATCTTCTTGTGGAGAGAGGGAGGGACTTAGAAGAACTTACCACATCCCTTCCAGGAGGCACAGGGGTGGCTGGTGCCTCCTGAGTCTGGGAGGGCACAATTTGTGGGCGGGCCAAAAGCCCCATATCCACTCCTATATGTCTGCACTATGGCTTAGTGCTCCTTCTCCCCCAACATGCCGCAGGCCCGCGCAGCAAAAAAACTGCCCCATCCCGAGTAGTGCCAAGTCAGAGGCCAATCTCGGGGGGGAGGGGCATGCCAGCGCAGGAGGGTATCTATCTTCACAAAATTCAGACACTTGACTACTTTGCTGTACATCTGGACTCTCCACTGCTTCCAAATAACCATGGCTATTAAAAAATGTTGATATCTGTCTGGAGCTGGGTAAAAATCTGTTCTCTCCTTTCATAATGTGATCCACAAAGTTATGATCTCATGTCTTATTAGTTATTTTAATTCTTTGTACCTTGGTATAAAAATATTCAGAACCACAGCACCCCAAAATAGCTACAAATGATTCACCACACAGCCACCTATCTTCGCAGTATCACAGACCATTGAAAAGACATCACTGTGATTCTAGGGGGTTTTTTTTGGCTCACTATTAACTACTAAGTCATATTCACTTCACAAAATGGCCCGGCTTGCTTAAGCAACACTTCCTAACCGCAAACATGCCTTCCTATGAAACTTGCAGTCTACTAGGGCAATGAAGCTGTTCACCTCAAAAGAGAACACTAAGGACAAGAGAGACCTTTCTTTGCAACTGGCTGATGAATCTGGAACTGATTCCTGGAAGAAATTAAGATAATAAAACCTCAGCACATCAAGTGAAAAGCTCACTTTTTGCAACTATATTACTCCAAAGATCCCAGTACTCGTAAGATTTCAGATCCCTCACGGAAATGGCAGGGATGAAGAGAGGGGGAAGGGAAATACATATATTTCTTTATGGCTATGTTTCATAACCCTAGGAGTATCTTAAAGGCCACAGGGTATATCTACATGAGATGCCGCTGACCCAGGTGGTTGGATACAAGGGTGCTTGAGTGCAAGGGCTGCCTGCCAGCTAGCCCCACACTGGATCACCCTCTCGACTGCAGCATGTTCAGCCAGGTCAGAACAGCCCCAGACTGGCAGACAGACCCTCAGGCCTCCTGACAGCCAGGGCTGCTCTGACCAGGCCAACATGCCGCAGTCCCAGGCGTGTGTGCAAACGGCGCACCTGGGAGCAATAAACTCCAGAACGATATGCACTGGAGTTTATTGCTGAAAATTAATGGCACATGTACACACACACAGAGTGCACTACAGGTCTGTCTTAAACCCTAGAAGAAAGTTTAGTAACATTGAAAGCACTCAGTACAGTAATTATCCTCATCAGACTTTTCTTGCAACTTAAGTTGTATTGTGGCATCGATTTTTTTTAAGTGTCAATTGACCGCATAGTATAAAACAAAACAAGTAGAGTTTGCTAATTTGAAAAGAGTCCTAAAGGCTTTAATATTCCTTGCACTATAGCAATGCAGAAAGTCATTCCTATTTAATTAGTTAGGCCAAAGTATTTGCAAAACAATTAAGAATGTAATTTAATTTTGGTGTTTGGTAAACATCCAGGGATTCATTCATTGTGAACTTATGACCTACATGTTGAGTTTACTTTGCAAAGTATCATTAAACCAGTCAGTTAGAACTTACAATTAAAATGCATGACATGGCAAGTCTAATATGTACGTTCTGCAGAACTAAAAATATGCAACATCCATTTATTTTTTAAATATTTAGACAATTAGCAAAAATTAATTGTATTGGTCAAACACAGCTTGTTTTTCTCATGCAGGAAATCCCTTTGAAACTGTCTTAAATAAAATGGGCTACATTCAGGGACTATGTCCCTACTTACTGCTCACATGGAAAGGCAAACAAGTTTAGTTTGGTGGTTCATAGGCTGCTGCCACAAGCCACCAGCAATGGCAGAAATCCTATAAATAGATAGGAAAGATTGATATTGATATATGTGCAACAGCTTGGCTCTTTATAGGCAGTGACAGCAAATCCCTGAGCACAGCCAATAGGTAGCATGAAATACTAGCGCAGCCAACAAAGGCAAGTAGCAGTACTCCGTAAACGCACACACACAAGTCAGCAGAGACTGGTCAGCCACATCAGAATTATTGTGTGCAGTCATTAAATCATAAATACAATAAACAATATTTTTAAAAATGAAGGTTGACACTTTTGGCACCTGAAAGTTAGGAAATGGCAAAATTAAGGTTGCCTTTGCATGTGTGTTATGCTACACTCCTTAGTTACATGGTCATTCACTATTTTTTTCCTTGGAGGAATTCTTCTTCAATCTATAAATTGGAAATTATTCAATATTTTCTTTCACCTATGTCATTCAAGCACTGTTTAATACATACCATCTAAATTTAGCACTGAATATAAAATAATTAATCTCCTCCATTTTTCTAGGGTACACCCACTAATTTTGAAGGGCTTCACAAACATTTATCTTTACAACATCCCATTTTACAGGTGTGGGACTGAAACACAGTGATCAAAGCCAATCTCTGTAATAGATATCAACATAAAGATCCAGATCCTCACAGATGACTGGGAATTGGGCCACAGCGCTTAAGAAGAATTTTGTGCTGTGCAAGATTTCCTCACACAGATGTCAGTACATCCTAGTTTTATCTCGCCTGCAGTGTTCTTGCTGTTCCAGTCTTGGGACCTCTCTCAGCAAAAACTGCCAGACATGTAGCACATTAAATTGTAGCTTGGTTTTTGTGGTAGGGACAGACTCTCACGAGGGAGAAGACTGAAAGCACCAAGCCCCCTTTACATGTGACCTAAGCTAGAACCCAGCTCTCCAGAGGCAAAAGGCTAGTGAATTAACCTACTCTGTCACCTAACCCTTCACTATTGATTAGTAATTATTCTTTTCAAATGAAACAAGAATGTAGGACATAAGGTCACCTACAGTATATCTTGAGAATATCCATGGCTTCTACACCTCCTTCAATCAGTTATCACTGAAGGCTGAGTCAAGAAAAATTAGTTCTCATTGAAATACAATTACAAATGTAATTTCATTCAGTCTTTGTAAATAATGAGGAGTACGTGCATGCAGGCTTTCTGTGAAGTAGCAAAGCCAGATATAGCAGGCATGACTATAATCCAAATTCTGCTTAATTTGATAAAGCGGTTCAATAATTTGATTAAAAAAAAAAACCTGGCCAATTAATACGTAATGCAATGGACACTGATGATGTCATCAGGCAGCTCTCTGCAGCATTCATTCTAAGAAGCCATTCCTCTACGCCGATTGGCTGCTTGTTCAAAAACTCCCATCTGCTTTAATGTGGTAGTACAACTGGGAGTGGGTGAGCAGGGCACAAATCCTGGGCACCGAATAGGTGTGGGAGGGAGGGGGATGTTTGGTGTCTAAAGTCACATACCTATCCCAGAGCTAAGATATGTAAATACTTTTCCTGGCATGGAGCTGCAGTACACTGTTGCATTGCATTCACCAGCATCCTAGTGCTATAGCAGCCATTACAGTATGTACCATCAAATAAAGATTTGTAATACGTCTTCCCATGCAGTACATTTTGCAAAGTCCAGACAACTTGTCATACCATCATATTTTACAGACTTTATCTTACATTGTCAAAACAACTTAAATATAAATGTGTCCTGAATTATTTAAATACATATTTTGACATAGGGATTCAAAGACAGGAAACTAAGTTTCAGGACTTGACCTAATCCCACAATATTGAAGAGTTTTAGAATTAAGACTCCACAGATGATTCTCTTCTCCTTAGGTACAGCAGAGACCTCAAAACACCTTATTAATCTTGTACAGTATATATGCTGGACCAGTCCCAGCTGTGTAGAAGCACATCAGCAACCCCCCTTTCTTCCCCTCCAGCAGTGAGTGTGAAGATGCAGCTGAGGCCCCAGAGGCTCCCAGGAGTGGCAGCAACCCCTGGAGGCAACAGCCAAACATAGTGCTTCCCAGCATTGCACCCTAGCAGCACTCCCCAGTGGCCAGAGCAGCACTTCCCAGCATCAGAGTAGCAGCAACTACAGTGCAGGCCTCACTACCCAACACAGGCTATTTTACCGTGATGTAGCTGGTAAAGCCCCTGGAAAGCAGCTCTGGGTGTTTCCCTTCCCAGCTAATGGAAGATTGCTTTGCTGGTGACAGTTACTGTGATCTGTTTTGAATTACTGAGTACCTCTACATGAGACATTTAGTGTGCAATGGACTAGTTAACTGTGCAGTAAACATCTCAGCATCTACACATGCATTCCTATTAGGGCACATGAAATTAATAAACTCTGCAGTAGATACAAGTACTACCCTGCTGCAGAGTTTTTTTCTTGCACAGCAGTGCACATAAAAGCACTGCCCCAGCTGGCTAGGGTGCAGGGTGCTTCAGTTCAGGACTAGCTGGCAGGTAGTTTGACTGCTGAAGCACCCAGTCAGCCACTCTGCAGCTTCTGGAGCCTGCTCAGAGCAACTAGCCTTACTGCCTGGTCAGAGCCGGATTGGAGCAGTTGCTGGCTGAGGCACAAAGGTGCTCCAGTGTAGGGGCTGCCTGCTGGCCAGCCCCTCACCAAAGTGCCTTTTTAGCAGCACATGGAGCCCAGCCAGAGTAGCCCTGGACTGGTAGGATATCCCCTGGGTCCCCTGCCAGCTGAGGCTGCTCTAACCAGGCTCCACACGCGCCATACAAATAAAGTCTGGTGCAATAAGCTCCAGAGTTTATTCATGCTCATTAATCACATGTATAGGTGCACCCACCATTAACTAAGTTTTAACAGTACAGTTTTTTCTTAAGGTGTATGTTTGCTCCCCTTTTTTCTGTAACAAACCCTGTTTTAGTTTAACATTTGCTTGGGAGTGGGGAAATTTGTTCACATTAACGTCAGTTGCAATTTATTTTCCTAGGTTTCTGGGTGGAGGCTCAAGCAAAATGTGGTGTTTAACCCTTATGTTCAAACCTGGCCCCCATTACTGCCATCCCATGCCTGGTAGAAGGGTTACACATATTAACAGAATAATGTGCAGAATTTAGTACTGGCTGTGTCCATTCTATCCCTGAGCAATTAGCAAACAGAAGGTTCAAGGCTGACAGTTCAGCACATTTCATGAATGATAATATTCTCTGAAAAATAGAATTTATTGGTGATGGATACTGAAAACTTTATGGCTGCTGACAGATGTGGGAAAAAAAGTTTGCTTTACCAAAAGAAGAAGCATGTTAGTTCAACGTGGCTCTGCAGCATCTGTATAGATCAGGCACTTCAGCGGGACTTTTTGATGCTTTTATCTAATAGCTGATTCAATCAATTATTAGAGAAAAGTGCCCAAAAAGCCTCACTAAAGTGCCCAATCAATACAGATGTTGGGTGAGCCAGCTCCAACTAATACAATGCCTTTTCTGGGCCTGCGCTGGGCTCTGCGCAGGGGCACACGGAATTTAAAATAAAGCACCATTTTTGTTTTTGTTTTTTATATCTGTAAACAGTCTGGTTTTTAATATGAAATTTTGCAACCAGTGACTTAAGTCAATTCAAGTCTTCTTATATACCATAAATAATATACATATATATAATACATATAAATACACACACACACCATGAAACTAAATGAAACAAATAGTATTAACATATAACTATCACCTGCTGTGCATATGAAACTTTTTCTTAGAGATTTTTTTAAAATATGCATATCTGTATTAGAATCATAATGGCTCTAGCATTATGGATTAACATGATACAGGGACCACAATTAGTCCAAAGCAGCCATTTCAGTCTGGCAAGGACAAAGTATGCATTTTATGAATGTATAAGTTGAGTGTACAGTCTGTCACTCAAACTCTCATACATTTCAATGACAGATTTTTTTTTTCCTCTGGCACTGGTGGTTTTAGTATAGCTACTGCCAGGAAAGGACACTGTTCTGGGAGGTTTAACGCAAAAGCATTAAAATATAACGACAAAAAAAAAGATTTCAAGTAGCATTAAGAATCTGATTTAAATCCACAAAAGCAAGGAAATTTAACATTAAGGCAGACAATTCAGGCTGACATGCTACCTCTAACTCACTCTAGATACTGCTTGTCACATGTAAAGGAAGTTATTAAAACCATTAAAAAATACATTGTGCACCGGGGCAGCCAGATTTCAGAGCATGGTAAATTAAAATGAGGGATGGATAAACCTGAAAATGTTCAAAGGCTAATTCAGTTCAAAGATGTGACTAAAAGTTCAAGTGATTACGCAAACCTTTATAGTCTGTTAATTGAACTGTAAATCTCATCATAACAAGCTTTCCTGAAGTATTTCGGGCCAGAATTCTCCAACCTGGTTGCCTAACCTTAGGCCTCTAAATACAATAGGTAGACATATAAATAAAAATGACCTTCCGTTTAGAAGTGTGTGGGCACCCTCAAGTCATGTAGAAGTCATTGGGTTCTCTAGGTATTCAACTGTTGCACTCATATATAAGCTACATACAGTTGCATTTCTAAATGTGGTTTTTAGAAACTAACTGTAGGAATGCCAAGGTTCCAAAATTTTTGTTATAGTTTTTCAGCTTCTGCTGTTACCTGAAACAATGTTTTTTATTCTTCATTATGCTTTGCACATAGAAATAGATGGACAAAAACCCTGACTCCTGGATCATTTAATCTAAGACAAATCCAAGAAAATAAAATGTATTTTTTAAAACCTCGGCATAGCTTCAGCTCTAGTTCTCTTTTGGTTTTAAGAGGAAACTGAAGCCATTTTTTTCTTTTAACTAAGCAGGTTTACTTACCACCCATTACAACAATAATCTTTTTAAATGAGGATATAGAGGAAGGAGTTTTTCAATTAATTTTAAGAGGGTTTTAGAAATCAAAGAGTAAAATTTTGAGATAAATGTGGAAGTAGCTATCAGGGAAACAAGGGTGGATCCATGGGCATGCAGTTGTAGAGTTGCACCCCCCTTTGATTCCTGGTCCATACGAAATTTAAAACCAAATACCTGACAGTAGCAGCAACATTTCTATTCAGGAAGCAGTAACATAATCAATTGACTTCATGGCTCTTTATAATCCTGATTCCTTCTAAACTCTTCATTTTACAGATGTTAGTGACCCCCTCTCCTTTTTAATGCTTTTGATGTTCAGTTAATCAAACTACCTTTCTTCTGCAATTCTACTGTTAGCTGATCTGGGGAACATAGCTCCGATTTCATAGCCCTATAGACTTTTTTAATTTCAACTAAAAACATTAACTCAGGTACAGAAATAACTTTCAGTGAAGCACTAGATGTACTTTCAAGATGCCCAAGAAGGCTGGATTTCCTTTTATGAATCTGAAAAAGAGATATCCATTTAATTGTAATGACTGCAGAACTAATAAAACAATATATTTTAATTATTTTTGCCTAGTTTGATGTTTTTGTACATAGGGGGCATGTCTACATGTGTATTTGTGCGGGCTTAAATTTATTACACAGTAAATTACAGCACAGTAGTGGGAATAGGCTGGCATCTACACCTTCATAGTTTCATAGTAAGTAAGGTCGGAAGGGACCTAAGCAGGTCATCAAGTCTGACCCCCTACCATGGCAGGAAAGAGTACTGGGGTCAAATGACCCCAGCTAGGTGATTATCTAGCCTCCTTTTGAAGACCCCCAGGGTAGAAGCGAGCACATCTTCCCTTGGAAGTTGATTCCAGATCCTAGCCGCCCTGACTGTGAAGTAGTGCTTCCTCATGTCCAGCCTGAATCTACTCTCAAGAGTAGATTGAAAGGCTTGAGAGGCTGTACATTCACAAGTCAGCTGGCCCACATGGAATGCACCCAAAAGCGCTAAAAGAGTTGGCTGACATCATAGCACAACCAATGGTGAGGATATTTGAGAAGTCATGGTGCTCTGGAGAGGTTCCAGAAGATTGGAAGAGGGCCAATGTGGTGCCTATCTTCAAGAATGGAATGAAGGCAGATCCAGGTAACTATAGGCCAACCAGTTTGACCTCAATTCCTGGAAAGATCTTGGAAAAAAATATGAAAGAAGCCATCAACAACAGGCTAATGGAAGGCAACATTCTGATAGCTAGCCAACATGGCTTCATTGTGGGTAGGTCTTACCTGACCAACCTCATTTCCTTCTATGACCAGGTGATGTGTCACCTGGACAAGGGAGGAGAGGTTGATGTCATATAGTTGGATTACAAAAAAACCTTTGTCTTGGTCTCCCATGATGTCCTCCTGGTAAAATTGGGGAACTGAGGCCTCGACAACCTCATGGTCTCATGGCTGGGAAACTGGCTCCATGGTCAGACCCAGAGAATGATATTCAATGGAACTAAGTCAACATGCCACATGGTGACCAGTGGTGTCCCCCAGGTTCAGTACTTGGACCAGTACTCTTTAATATATATTCATAAATTATCTGCATTCAGGTGTCAGAAACAGACTGGCCAAGTTTGCAAATGATATCAAATTAGAGGGAAGTGTGGTGATGCTAGAGAATAGGCTGGGGATTCAGGCCAACCCAGACAGGCTCGCAAGGTGGGCAGATCAAAATCTGATGACATTCAATGAAGAGAAATGCAAGGTACTCCACCTCAGGAGAAAGAGCCCTCATCATACTTATAGGCTTGGCAGTACTACACTCACTATCACCACAGCCAAAAGAGACTTGGGAGTCATGATTGACCACAAGATGAACATCAGATGCAGCGGTAGCAGTGGACGTAGTCTTCCTGGACTTTCAGAAGGCCTTCGACACTGTCTGTCACCCTGTTCTCATTAAGAAACTGGGGGACTGTGGTGTTGACACCCACACAGTCAATTGGGTTGCCAACTGGCTGGAGGGCTGCACCCAGAGAGTGATTTCATAGTTTCATAGTTTCTAGGGTCGGAAGGGACCTGAATAGATCATCTAGTCCGACCCCCTG